>NC_136415.1:237257678-237840178 GCF_051521515.1 Lactuca serriola | reverse complement strand
ATTTTCATTCAATATATATTCCACATAACAGATGAGGCATACCAAATAACACGTATTTCATAGAAAGCAATTCAGATCTATGAGATGAAATAAAGTGAATATCCATTCACGCATACAATCACAAAATATACACATAACAAGTATATCGCATAAAATACTTCATAGTTACTTGTTAGAAGAAAGTAACTGCACCCTTACACATATAAACCACAATTTACTTAATACACTCGAACCAGACTTGTATTACTATCGCGTTTATGAAAGGTAGTATACACTCACTTGATCAGAAGATGATCGGACAGCACTACGACTTGCAGAAGTAGTATTCCACAGCAGATCTGGAAGATCTCCACAAAAATCGAACTTCTCGCGGGCAGAGCTTCGGCTCGGGAACTGCACTTCTCGGGATCTTCGGGATCTCGAGACTTGCCTCGGGGCTCGAGAATAATACCGAGGCTTCGGGGTATTTCTGACACGCAAAACGATGCAAAACGGGAGAGAGAAGAGAAGAAATTGGCAAAAGACTCGGCTGCCTTCGCATCCTATTTATAGAGGCTGGAGCCTCGGAGTACGCGGGGCGTACAGGCATACGCGGGGCGTACTGGCCTCTGAAGTCGTCACTGCATGCGTCATCCGAAGTGTCGACACTCTTTGGAGTACGCGGGGCGTACGTCGGATCGGACTGGTGACTCCCCCTTCAGATAATGCCGGATTTTTCAATTAAAAATAAATACAATTTATTTATCAAACTTCGGAAATTCATATCTTCTTCATACGAACTCCGTTTTCGATGTTCTTTATATCCACGCGAAGGTGAGACTACGCTCTACAACTTTCGTTTAGACTCCGTCGGCTAATTTCGACTTTATTTTTATTATTTATTTTTAATAGGCCGCGACAGAAACTTTCGTTATAAATTCATAACTTCTGCGTTTGACGTCCGTTCTCGCCTAACTTTTTATCGCTTCGATACCAACAATGAGACCTTCGATCCTCGTTTAGATTGCTTCGGCTAAAAACCACTCGATCTCAAATCGAGTATTTCAGGCTGCATACCGCTAAGTCGAAACTTCGATAAATCATAACTTTCTCATACGAAGTCAGATTTGGGCGTTATATATATTCGGAAACCTCGTTTCAACTACTACAACATTAACCAAAGATATTAGGTTTATTTTACACTTAAATTTTGACGCTTATTTTTATTCTTAATTAATCAAACCACATAATTAAGCAATTAAGCACAAAACACATAATACTCAAATAATACATTCTTATTATTTCAAAATGGGTTACAAAGGTTAACCTAGACTATTACATTGCTAAAAATGGCAAGCCCAGAAACACAGGCGTTACAACTAAAACTTAACCAATTAAGCTATTTTTGATGCTAAAATGTAGAAAAGACAGAGGAGTACAATTTGAAAAAAAAATCACATCATTCCGAGCTTGTATGAAGTTTTTATGATGGTTCAAAGTTGGACAAAATTTATAAAAAGTTCTTAAATATTATACAACAATCATAATAGCCCCTGTTTGGGGATGTAGAACTCAACCAAAACATAACCAATTAAGCTGTTTTTGATGCTAAAACGTACACAAGACAGAGGAGTGCAATAACAAAATTGCATCATTCCAATCTTGTATGAAGCTTTTACGATGGTCCAAAGTTGGACAAAATTTATAAAAAGTGTTGAAATATTATACAACAATCATAACAGCCATGTTTGGGGCAGTATAACTCAACAAAAAGTTAACCAATTAAGTTGTTTTTTGATGTTAAAACGTAGACAAGACAAAGTAGTACAAACTAAAAAAATTGCTTCATTCCGAGCATGTATGAAGCTTTTATGATGGTCCAAAGTAGGGTAAAAATTCAAAAAAAAAATTGCAATAGTAAAACAATATCCATTGTACAAAAAGGTAAAACATATCCCATTAACAATGTTACCAAATTTGAATCAATCAAAGAAATTCGTTGTCTTTCTATTTGATAGACAATATTTATCTAGTGAAACACAATTGACTTTAACATATCAATAATCGATTTTAACTTCAAGAATAGATTTTAACATCAAAAACAGAATTCAAACATGTTCAATGAATCGATCATGGAAAGATTTTAACATAATTCAAATACAAAATTCTTTAATTGGAAGAATTGATATCAAGATTAACAATCATACCTTCATCTGAAAGAGTATGGTGCGAAAATCGCCCAACACGAAGCTACAAATAATGTGTGAATGGAGAGACAGTTGTGAATGATTTTGATTCTATGTACTGCCGACTTTGATCCTATGTATCGCAGTATGTAGGGCAAAAAAGTTTGGTTTTGATCACTTACATGGGCCGATTGGATGAAAATCAGTAGCCATGATTGAAAAATCATGATCGATTGCAGGTAGGGGGTTCAAATGGGGGGCAATTTGATCTCCGCTTTTTTTCTTTTGATTCTCGATCACGACTTCTTATTTCGATTCTTTCTTTTCTCTTTTAAAAATCGAGAATGGATTTGATGGAAAAGGAATTGATTTATTTCTATAACAACCCATTGTTTTGAGTTAATAAAAGTCTAGACTACAAGCATGTACAAGTACAACTTCCCGCCAATATTGTTGTTATAAGAACTTGGAAAGCCATAAGGGTATGTTTATATAAGTTATTATATGAACATGCTTTGAAAACCATACCTATACAAGTTATACATACTTACATTTTGAAAACCATACTTATATGGGTTATATAACCATGTTAGATTTAATTGTTATAAGTCAATACAAGTCAAAGAATTAAAGCAAATACATGGTATATACCCCATCATGTAGGTTTTTGGTTTGAGTATATTCGACAACTTGGATTTTTCGAAAACTATTTTGTGTTTTCTCCGAGGTCCGAAAACCCCTCCATGAGGTAACCTAGGACCAAAATCTCTTTCTCTTTGATCATAGATCCGAAAACCCTTTTCTCCTTGACCTTAAATCCGAAAACTCCTCTCTCTTTGACTATAGAGGCGAAAACTCTATAAGGGGCCCATTATGAACCGTAAACACCTCCCTCTGGCCATAAACCATCTTCATTTGGCAACAAACACATTCAATTTGATAGTAAACTCTTCAAATATCTTCATTTCTTATCCAAAGTTAACTTCCCAATGTGATTACCACCGTAAACCTCACATTCACCTCTGCATGAGTTCCTTCATACTTAAGATACAAATGAATTCATTTGACACATACAGTAAATTCATTTCACTCATATGCTCTCAAAACACATATCAAATCCTTCGCATCTGCAAGCAGTTACTGATGGGTTTTGAGCATTCTAACACTTCCTAAGTGTACATGCAATCCTAATAACCTTGGATCTATGTTTGTCTAATTATCATGCAAAGTTAAATTCCAAGGTTATATTCCTATCTAGCATACATGGGGAACAATTTCTAACTTGAATGAAAGATAGAATAACTTACCTTGTTGTTGCTTATGTTCCTTGAAACCTTGTGAGCCTAGCACCCCAAGTGTGATGCCTCAAATGCTTCACACAACACCAAATTCTCTTGGAAAGACTTTTGAGAGAATACACACTTCTTGAAATCGGCCTAGCCCTCTAGTTTCTTATGTGTAACCGATTTTGGTGGAGAATGGGATCCTTATATAGTGTTGACACATCTAGGGTTACACCATGTAAACCCTAATGTGTCATGACTCTTCATTTCCATGACCCATGGGTTTGTAACTCCCACGGAGCATCCATGGAGCATCCTATGGGTAGAACCCAACTTGATAATCCATGGAGCCTCTTAGCCCACTATACAAGATATGAATGATTTACATAATCAACCCATATATTTAATTAGTTATCTTTTGATCACTTAATTAATTCTAAATTAATTCTTAATCAAACTAATCAAATAATATTATTAATATATTAGAAATTATAATATATTAATAATCTCCAAGTGTTATTCCTCTCATTTAGTCTATCCAATTGCATGGTGCCATGCAACCCAAATGGACCATGCCGGGTCAGGTCAAGTACTGACCAGAAATAGTTATGGACTTAGACACCTTATCCAACAGTCTCCCACTTGGATAAGTCTAATAACTATAAATCTAGTACTTCAGGAACCGACCGGCACTCGTAGCTCTTTCAAGGTCTCTCGGAACTGAGAAGATGTTGATACGCCATTTAAGATAAGTGATCATATAATCCTCTATTCTAGATATCAGCCGGACAAATACATGGAACAATGTCTTACTTATTGTCCAGCAGTTTTTTTCCCGATTTCCGATTTGTTTGACAAAGAACTTAATTGAACACATCAACTTAGTTCTGACCAGGCCAGGTACATAGGTCAAAACAAAATCATTGAGGGGCCCAGATATCAGCTTCTAATCCAAGAAGGAATAGATAAACTTCGACTCATATGTTTGCTCTACCACTCATTGAATTATACACAAAAGCACGTTTTATAACATCGAGTTACCAATGTGTTTTCGTACAATCAATGCATAATCAACTTGTAAGTAACAAATCATATCTCTAGGTTTGAAGACTTATATGATATTACCGTCTCACGATCACTCGAGATAGAATTCCAAGAAGTGATTCCAGTGAGCGTGGGTTGAGTCCAATTCTCAGAACTTATGAGCACTCATGATTGTTGTAGCCTTGTCCAACACCTTAGACCTCTGCAACCAATCATGACAGTCTTGATTCATACCTACTTCCGACATATGACCGACTGTGGAGGTTTGAATAATATGTTATACCAAACAAAATTATTCTGGAAGTCAAAACATGCAAAAGAAATATAGTAAACGATCGACAAGAGATAGCAACACTTTACTCATAAACAAAACACCTTTTATTCATCATCTAATGTCAATTACACTTTACAAATTTCGAAGTTATCTAACTACTAAATCTAATATCATCCTTCAGCCCTATGCTCCGAGCATGCTGAAGATGCTTAACCCGAGTCAGTCCCTTCGTGAGGCGATCTGCTGGGTTCTCATCCGATGATACCCTCTTTGCCACGAGGAGTCCTTCTTCTATCCGATGTCTGATAAAATGGTATTTTCTGTCGATGTGTCTGGATCTCCCGTGATCCCTTGGTTCCTTGGCTAAGGCAAAAGCACTTTCACTATCACAGAAAATTTCCATTGGCTCTTTAATAGTTGGTACAACTCCAAGGTCTCCAATGAAGTTCTTCAGCCATATCGCCTCCTTTGCCGCCTCGCTAGCTGCAATATACTCTGATTCACAAGTTGAATCAGCCACTGTCTCTTGCTTGGAACTCTTCCAAGAAATTGCTCCTCCATTTAGGGTAAAGACCCAGCCCGTCTTAGAGCGGAAATTATCCCTATGAGTCTGGAAGCTAGCATCACTATACCCTACAACTCTCAAGTCATCACTCCCACCGAGGGTAAGGACCCAGTCCTTAGTCCTCCATCGGTACTTGAGGATATTCTTTACCGCAGTCCAGTGTGCCTTGCCAGGGTTTGCCTGATACCTGCTAACCATGCTCAGGGCAAAGGCTACATCAGGTCGAGTACACGTCATAGCATACATGATCGATCCTACTGCCGAAGGATAAGGTATTCGACTCATTTCTGCTATCTCAGCCTCAGTGCTAGGGCTTTGTGTCTTACTCAATCTGGCGTTACTCTGGATGGGTAACTCTCCTTTCTTGGAGTCCTGCATGCTGAATCTCTTCAGCACCTTATCCAAGTAGGTACTCTGACTAAGTCCAATTAGTCTTTCACTCCGATCTCTCAAGATCCTTATCCCTAGAATATAGGCAGCTTCTCCTAGGTCCTTCATAGAGAAACACTTCCCAAGCCAGGACTTAACTTCCTGCAAAGTTGGGATGTCATTTCCTATGAGTAGTATGTCATCCACATACAACACCAAAAAGCTAACTATACTCCCACTAGCCTTGACATACACGCAAGACTCATCTTCACTCCTAGAAAAGCCAAATTCCTTGACCTTTTCATCAAAGCAAAGATTCCATCTGCGAGGTGCTTGCTTCAATCCATAAATGGATTTCTCTAGTTTACACACTCTATTAGGGTACTCGTTGCTGACAAAACCCTCTGGCTGACTCATGTAAACATCTTCAGCCAACTTTCCATTAAGGAAAGCGGTTTTGACATCCATTTGCCATATTTCATAGTCATGAAATGCAGCTATGGCCAACAGAACCCGAATAGACTTAATCTTGGCTACTGGAGAAAAGGTCTCATCATAGTCCACTCCAGGAATTTGAGAGAAGCCCTTTGCAACCAGTCTAGCCTTATAAGTGTGTACTTTACCATCCATGTCGGTCTTCTTCTTGAAGACCCATTTGCACCCCACTGTCTTACGACCTGGTACATTCTCAACCAAGTTCCAAACTTGATTGTCATACATGGACTGTATTTCGCCGTCCATTGCATCTTTCCACTTGGCTGACTCAGGGCCTGCCATGGCTTCCGCGTAACTGTAAGGTTCATCCAGACCTATCAGTGTCTCATCACTGATAAGTGTATCTCCTTCTACAGTAATATGGAATCCATAGTAATGCTCAGGAGCATTCCTAACCCTTGTGGAACGCCTCAGAGGTACAGACTTGTCAATTGGCTCAACAGGAGTTTCCTCCTCAAGTTGAGTGCTAGGGTTTGAAGTTCCTTCACCGCTTGACTCTTGAATTTCCTCAAGATCAACTTGCCTCCCACTGTTTCCTTGGCTTATGAACTCTCTCTCTCTCTCTCTAAAGAAAGCCCTCCTAGCTACAAAGACCACATTTTCACTAGGTCTATAGAAGAGGTAACCAAAGGATTGTTGTGGGTAGCCGATGAAAATACACCTCTCGCTTCGGGGTTCGAGCTTATCATGAGTCTCGCATCTCACGAAAGCCTCGCAACCCAAAATCTTGATGTGGTCTAGTTTAGGTACTTTACCAGTCCACATCTCGTGAGGAGTTTTGGCAACTTTCTTTGTAGGGACTAGATTAAGGATATGGGCGGCAGTCTCTAAGGCATGCAGTGACAACCCGATATTTCAAGACAATGTAATGTAAAACCAATCAAATCTAGGTCAAAATATAACTTTCCTAAAATCTTATTTGGGTTAAATAAAGTAGTAGGAATCGTATCAAGGTTTTCGTACATATAAATAACCCTAAAATCCGAGTTATAACGAAGAAGTTATGACCAACCAAAGTTTCTCGGCAAAACCGGCAACAACGATTAAACGTAAAACGCGAAGTTTCAATACAATAGTTTTTAGCCTTAAGTATCTAAATGAAAGTTATAGATAACCTCAAACCGTGAGCGTACATAAAAAGAGCGTCCAAATCTGACTTCGGATGAGGAAGTTATGAATTTTTGAAGAAATTCCTTAATCACGTCATTTTAATAAATAAATAATAAAAATAATTTCATAATTTGCCAACAGAATCTTAACGAAAGTTGTAGATCTTAGTCTCACCTTCGCGTGGATATAAAGAACGTCGAAAACGGAGTTCGTATGAAAGATATATGAATTTTAGAAGTTTATTTAAAATAAATATAAATTTAAATATAAATTCTTGGTAATATCCGAAGGGGAGTTAGCAGATAGGACCGGAGTACGCCCTGCGTACCCTCGTACGCCCCGCGTACTCGAATCAAGGGCCTCAGATCGTCCACGTCTCCCTATGCGAAGCTACCGACCCGCCCCGTCCGACCTGTCCCATCCGATCCGTCCCATCCGAAGCCGAGGCAGTCGAGGACTCGCTCATGCATGACGTACGCGTACGCGCTGCGTACAAGCATACGCCTTGTGTACCGAGGCTTCTCAGACCCCCTATAAATAGAAATGCGAGGGTTCTGGGAAAATCACCCCATTTCTCTCCTTTCTCTCACGATCTTGCCTCGATTTCCGTGCCCGTTCAAACTAGAAGCTCTGGTCTTTTTGCTCAAGTCCCGAGGGTCGATTTTACTCCCGAGATTCCCGAGAATCCCGAGAAAAATCCGTTTCCCAAGACGAAACTCTGCCCGGTTTTCCATCTCGCTATCTTTAAACTTTCATGTGAGTTCATACCCCATTAATCAACCTTTGAAATGATTTTAAATGTTTTAAATACTTATGGAGGGGGGGATACAAGTTAAATACTTATAGTTATTGCTTCAATCACATGTGATTGCATTAATCACATGTGATTAATAACTAGGGAAACCAGTGATTTTATCACTGTTCAAACTGTCTATCAAACCATTTCACTTCAAAATGTTTTACAAACCCTTTTACTTTTCAAACTTATTTACAACTATGATTCAAACAAATGTCCCTTATACTTAAACTGTTTTATCAAACCTATGCCTTCAAATTGTTTTATAGATTGACATCAAGTCGATCTTTTCTTAAAATAATACTTCTGTTTCAAATGTCTTATAAAAACTTATTTATGCTTTTATATTATAAATTCCATGCCCATATATGTATAGATGTATAAATAATGTTTAAAGGGCTTAGGAAGGCCATCCGCCCTATTTCCTTTTTCTCGATTTGGATGTGGTCTCCGAAGGTCGTTTCAATACTAATTATATATCAAATATATATATATATATATATATATATATATATATATATATATATATATATATATATATACACACATAAAAGTACTTCCATATTCATACGTACTAGACACACCATTAGTAAGTTACCATCGGGGTAGCACACGATCATACTATTACAACTGTTAGATCAATGAGTCAGTTCATTCATGAGTCTATACATTACTATACTATGAGAACATATACAACTATACTATGAGAACATATACAACTATACTAGGAGGAGAACATATACCACTATACTAGAACGAGAAACATTACCCTTACATTAATACGTTAACAATTGTGATCCACTGTATCGGAGCATGCCTTAAATGTCATGGCCTGAGTTGTAGCCAGAATTCTCTTGGAGGGAGAGCGTGAGTTTGCGTATAGATCTATACTGGATTGACTATCCTACACCTTGCTGCTAGCTACAGCCGGACCTGCAGGTCTGCGGGTGCCAAACGTCATTCTGTTATTACGACCATTCGTATGTCGTTGTTACCAGTCGATAGCATGGTGCAATTATCACATTTTACCTTAATATAAATCCGGTTTAAGGTAGTTAGTACAGCAGTAGTTACTATAAAACTAAGCTACAGTACTACAATGATTTACCCATTACATATTTTTAGTGATAACCTCACTTGAACTTTAATGTACAAACTATATTTTGTTAAAAGATAGTTGCACTTGGGAAATTACACACTTTTACAACAAGCGAACATACAAAACAGTTAAGCCTTGGTAGAAGGCTACTTTATTAGAAAATATAGGTTTTTCTGAGAGATTCAAACTTTTACAAACACTTACATACATTTCACAAACTTATACTTGAGACACGTTCAAACATTTTTGATAACAAACACCGACACTAAAATACTTATGAACTCACCAGCTTAATGCTGATAAACTCTTTCAAAATAACTTGTATTCTCAGGTCATCAGGAGACAGGTACCGATGCCAGCTTTTGAGGAGATGGAGCGCATTCAAGACTCATCATATTATTATTTTGATTTACCTTATATTTTTGGTGTCTAAAACTGTACAGAACACACTTGTATTGAAATTATATATTTAATGCAATGGATGATGTTGTTTTCTTATTTACATTTACTGTGTTGTGATACTTTACATGACGTCCTCCGCCCCAGAACGTTTCCGCCGTTCTTGGTTTTGGGGTGTGACAGATACCCCCAGAATGAGATTGGTAGCGAAGCTCGACTTATCATGGAACGAACCATATCCAACAAGGTTCGAATATGCCTCTCAGCCACACCATTTAACGGTGGTGTCCTGGGAGGTGTCAATTGTGAGACTATCCCACATTCCCTTAGATAGTCAAGGAACTATGAACTAAGATACTCACCACCACGATTGGATCGAAGCATCTTAATGTTCCTGCCCAATTGATTCTCGACTTCCTGTTTAAATTCCTTAAACTTTTCAAAAGTCTCTGACTTATGCTTGATCAAGTAGACATATCCATATCTACTGTAATCATCAGTAAAAGTCAAATAATAACGATTAGCATCCCTTGTGGCATGTTTGAATGGTCCACACACATCTGTGTGTACAAGGTCCAACAAACCTTCACCCCTCTCACACGAGCCTGTGAAGGGTGACTTTGTCATTTTTCCAAGTAAGCATGATTCGCAACTATCATCTGACTTTAGGTCAAATGACTCCAAGACTCCATCCTTTTGGAGTTGGCCTATGCGTTTCTTGCTTATATGTCCAAGACGACAATGCCATAATGACGCTTTATCCAAGTTATTATTATTAACATAATCAATACACAATACATTATTTCCTAAGTTATCAACCACAGATACTGTTTCATACACGCCATCACAAGGTAATGCTTTGAAATAAAGAGCATTATTAAAGAAAGCATTAATCGAACCAACTTCATTATCAAACGAAAAGGTGAAACCTTGTTTATACAATGCATGAAAGGAAATAATATTTCTTGCCATTTCTGGCGAATAACAACACTTATTCAAATCTAAACTAAACCCACTACTTAGCGATAAAGTATAAACTCCAATCTTGTTGACAAGTAGAGCTTTCCTATTCCCCATGATTAAGTTTATTCTTCCTTGCTCCACATTCTCACTTCTTCTTAGTCCCTGCAAGTCACAACAAATATGAATACCACAACCGGTATCAACGACCCAAGATTTAGAATGGGGTGAGTTATTAGAAATGATAGTGTAAATACCTGCATGGTTGGGTTTAACTTTCCCATCCTTCACATCTTGCTGGTATTTTGGGCAGTTCCGCTTCCAATGTGATTTTTCATGGCAATAGAAGCATTCAGCCTCTTTTGGATCAGAAGAAGGAGTGACGAAACCTTTCTTGGTTCCACTTGAAGAAGAGCCATCAAGGGTCCGAGCCTTGGTACCCTTAGAAGAGATCTTTCTCTTCTTCCCTCGACTTTTCCCGATTGCCAAAACCGGAGTAGAATTTGGAGTAGGAGTGTAAACAACCGACTTCCCCTTAAGACCTGTTTCTGCGGTCTTGAGAAGTCCCTGAAGTTTGTTGAGTGTGACCTCTTCCTTATTCATGTGATATGTCATGCGGAATTGATCATAACACGATGGTAAGGAGTGCAAAATGATATCTATTACAAGCGCCTCAGGGAATTTCACATTAAGCTTCAGCAATCGATCTACATACCTTTGCATTTTCTGCATGTGGCTCGTGACGGATTCCCCGTCCTTCATCATGGTTGTTATCATGGAGCAGATGATTTCATACCTCTCTTGTCGTGCACTTTGATGGTATCTTTCCATCAGATCTTGGTGCATTTCATAAGGGTAGAAATCCTCATAAGACTTTTGGAGTTCCGTTGTCATCATGGCCATCATGATGCATGCCACTTTCGTAGCATCCCTTTCATGTGCCTGAAAGTCAGCGATCTCCTGAGGAGTTGTAGTGGTCTCATCAATCTCCTTAAGCTCCTTGTCAAGGACATATTATTTGTCCTCGTAGCAGGTAATCATCCTGATGTTTCTGATCCACTCATTGAAGTTGGATCCATCAAAGGTGACTTTCCCACACAAGTTCATAAGGGTAAAGGAGCCATTAGGGTTAGAGCCAGAAGCAGCATTGTTTGAAGACATCTGAAGGAAAAGGACAAGATTAGTTTAGATATTTAGAGAGTCCTTAATAAAACACCCAAATGTAATATTAAGGCTAGGATCCAATCACAATATATTATAACTTAGAAGAGGTATGCCGTAATCCAAGCTATAACGGATTTGAAAGGTAGGTGAATGACGATTCACCAATTTCCACCATGAAAACCGAAATATTAAATATTAGGTTTTTGATTGGTTCTTATACATTCCTAGATTCTTTGAGATTCAATGAACTTTTCAAAGGCATGTTTCAATCTCGAGTGTGCCCTCCAAGTTTTGTGACTGGGATACCGAGGATCACAAAACAAGGTGTGAAGTAACCATGCAAATCACTTGGTACCCTTAAAGTTGATCACTCAATCGATGTGCCGGTAAACCACACACGCTCCACCGATACTATAATAAACCTTAAGTCACCCTTTACCTACCTTGTTAAGTCCAAGTTAGTGTGCTGGTTAACCACACACGATCCACCAACGACTTAAACAAAGTGTAAAGTGTAATTTCATGGATAAGCACCTTATTCACATTTTTCCTAAAGTAACTAAGATTGGGAATTTAATAAAACATTTAGTTACTTTATAATATTC
The DNA here is from genome assembly GCF_051521515.1 of Lactuca serriola. Taxonomy (NCBI): domain Eukaryota; kingdom Viridiplantae; phylum Streptophyta; class Magnoliopsida; order Asterales; family Asteraceae; genus Lactuca; species Lactuca serriola. The sequence continues at coordinate 237,827,850 of NC_136415.1, read as the reverse complement.
ATCATACTTTTAATGAGAATTTATAAGTCCTTGTCTTACCCGTTCGGCTAACGACCCTCCACCGGTCAAGCAAGCGGTGGGTGAGAGTGGACACCCATTAAGTTGCCATTTTATAGGCAACAACCTTATACCCACCTTATAGACCGGCTTCGTGAATGAGGCGTACTAGCGGTAAGACGACTTTGTTCTTATATATATATATATATATATATATATATATATATATATATATAATTATTAAATCATAATAATATAAGTATAAGGGTTGAATTTTAACTTTTAAAATTCTAAGGGTTAGAACTAAAGTTTTTAACATGACTTTACTTGTTCCAAAACTTGAGGGCAAGTTTTGTAAGCTTTCAAAACTTTTCATTTCTTGTAACTTATGAGTTTATTAGAGTAATAAAATGAAGACTCTTCATTTTTCTAACTCTTGTGTTCTTTTAATGGTTTTTAACTCAAGTGACTTTTGGTTTTCCATAACTTGAGGACAAGTTATGGACTCCATTAAAACACATTATGATCAAGAATTAAACTACCACATAGGTTACAAATAATTCCTATGATCATCTAAACATCATAAGATCAAGAACATGAACATGAACACTTTCATGAATCAAAACTACACTTAAAACTTTGTAATTTTGATAACTAGTTGTTGTAAATGGAATAGCAAAGACATTACACCATCTAAAACAAGTTTTCAAGTACCAAAACAGTTTAGGGTAATGTTTCTAGTCCATTTCCAGCAACTAAAGTCGAAAATCTGCACTCTGTGGCTCCTACTCGCCGAGTGCATGAACCTACTCGGCGAGTAGGTTGAAGATACAAGTGAACTCGGCGAGTCTCCCCATGGACTCGACGAGTTCATCAGGCAGACAACAAGTTTTTCGACTTTTTTCAACTTTTAAGCACAAATAACAAACAAACAAGCCTAGGCTCTGATACCACTTATGGGTTTTGAGCATTCTAACACTTCCTAAGTGTACATGCAACCCTAATAACCTTGGATCTATGTTTGTCTAATTATCATGCAAAGTTGAATTCCAAGGTTATATTCCTATCTAGCATACATGGGGAACAATTTCTAACATGAATGAAAGATAGAATAACTTACCTTGTTGTTGCTTATGTTCCTTGAAACCTTGTGAGCCTAGCACCCCAAGTGTGATGCCTCAAATGCTTCACACAACACCAAATGCTCTTGGAAAGACTTTTGAGAGAATACACACTTCTTGAAATCGGTCTAGCCCTCTAGTTTCTTATGTGTAACCGATTTTGGTGGAGAATGGGATCCTTATATAGTGTTGACACATCTAGGGTTACACCATGTAAACCCTAATGTGTCATGACTCTTCATTTCCATGACCCATGGGTTTGTAACTCCCATGGAGCATCCTATGGGTAGAACCCAACTTGATAATCCATGGAGCCTCTTAGCCCACTATACAAGATATGAATGATTTACATAATCAACCCATATATTTAATTAGTTATCTTTTGATCACTTAATTAATTCTAAATTAATTCTTGATCAAACTAATCAAATAATATTATTAATATATTAGAACTTATAATATATTAATAATCTCCAAGTGTTATTCCTCTCATTTAGTCTATCCAATTGCATGGTGCCATGCAACCCAAATGGACCATGCCGGGTCGGGTCAAGTACTGACCAGAAATAGTTATGGACTTAGACACCTTATCCAACAGTTACCTAGAAACCTTCAAACTTTCATAAGAACTTCTTCACAATTTGTAAGTAATCTATACAATCTAGTGTTAATTATCATGTTAATTTATTAGCTATCTAATTTAAGGATATAATTATGTGTAAAATATAATTAGGATACGGTTAATTACACGTATTCTATATCGGGAATCATCGCAACCACATCGAATCTAACCAGAAACACATACATGAAGTGAGTTTATACCCTTACGTTTTCATGATTTTTCAATGTTTTAGGGGGGGGGGGGGGGATACAAGTGTAACACAAGAAATTTGTGTTAATATCTAAATGTTTACAAAATTTATTAGTTGTTGCTGTTATTAAAATTATATATATATATATATATATATATATATATATATATATATAATTAAGATTCAACAGACTTAGAATTGATAAGTTGACTCCATTTCCTGTTCCTTGTTTGGTTGTGGGCTTGGGGTAGAATTATTTATTCGACTGTCTATTTAATCATAATTATATAAATATTATATTTATATAAGTATAAAATCATTTTAAACTTGTTAAATGAAAATATAATATTTGCAAGCTGTCTTAATACCATTCAGGTATAAATGTTGAATTTCACAGTACAACAGTATCACATAATTTTCAATTTAAACTTACCATATTATTAAAAATATAGAGGTTTCCATTTCAGTAAAACACAAACATATAAACTATAATAGATATAGTTTATGAAACTTACATGTTGCTTTTCAAAGTTCAGATTATAATATGGAAAACAAACATATAAACTATAATAGGTATAGTTATGGATCATATATACCTCTTTTCATATTCAGAATAGCTTACGGAAAACAAACATATAAACCATATTAAATATAGTTTATGAGATATACTTACAGTTTATTTATTTCAAAGTAACTTTTTATTATTCTACACATAACCGTCAATATAGCATTGGTGAGACTTACTTCAAGTACTTATCCAAGTACCAACCAAGTCCTGAAATTATAAACAGCGTCTCTTGGAGGGAGAGCATGACAGTTGTGTGTAGATCTATACAGGACTGACAATCCCACACCTGAGTGTGACACGTCGTGTTCAGACCATCTTAGGGCATCAAGCATGGTTATGATAACTCATAATCTGGTATTGAACAATACGATTAGTGTAAGAAAAAATAAACATCTTCACATAGTTTTATTAAATAATAAACCTATAAGACAATATTTTACAAGTACAAATACAGAATACTAAGTTAGTACAGAGAAAACATACTTTTCATGGTTTCATATGGATTAAGATTGTATCATACTATATCATAGTACAATAACATTTACATGTTTTGAGTACATAATATTGTAACAGAAAATATAGGATTTTCTGGGAAAACATGTTTACATTTGCAAAGAACAATGACAGATTTCAATTACAAACATGCTTATGAACTCACCAACTTAATTGTTGACACTCTTTTCAAAACTACTTGTATTCTCAGGAAATCAGTAAACAAGTATCCACATATATTGTGACGACGGAGCTTTATAGACTCATGTCTTTTAATTTTTGCTATACATTTTAGTGTCAATATACAATGATTTGAACACATACGTAATAACTTATACTTTTTCACTACATGGTTGTTGTACTTTGATAACTATTATGCAATTGTTGTGATAATGTACATGACGTCCTCCGCCCTTGAATGTTTTCACCGTTTCGGTTTGGGGATGTGACAGATTGGTATCAGAGCATTGTTTATAGAGAACTAAGTATATCAAACCATAAAAGATAGACAATCATAAATACAATGGGGCTGAAACGCTCTGACTAAAAGTATACTTTTAAAATCTAAGTATTTTATAAGAAGTATACTAATATGCATACATACAAGAAACAATATCACAGTGTGAACTACATAAAAGTATTTAGATGTTGGACACTGCAGTTAAACCTGGATAGTTATGTAATCATATCTAGGATAAATATAGCCTGATCAACTATATTTATTTGAGATACGACCAACATGTGTTTGGGAGTGATTATAGTGTTGCAACAAGTCTAAAACTTACCAAATCTGTATACCAGAAGAGCTCTAGAACAAAATATAAAGTTAAAATACTATATGAGTATTTTATGGCACTATAACACTAAAACAACAATATTAAAGAATGTCTTTCTTACTAGAATCAATCATGTGAAAACAAATGACTCGTACTGGTAGATCAATAATTACAAAGTGTATACAAGAGTTGGTTGTAGACTTAGAGTAGAATCACTTATTCAAAGGTCTATTTGGTTTTAGTTATATATAATTCATATACACTATGTGATTATGGGGGGGGGGTGTAACGTCCCAAAATTCAAGACTAAAAATTTCTTTTAATAAAACATTACTTAAAACAAAATCATCAATCCAAAACATAATCAGAGTATTAATTTCCAAACATATGTTCATTATCAGAGTAAAACATTCCCAGGCTGGCTAATCAATGGTGTGTGCCATGCGATCACCCCGAGCTCTTCCCTCCGCTACCGGAAGTACCTGAAACCAAAACTGAAAACCGTAAGCATGAAGCTTAGTGAGTTCCCCAACCCGCCACATACCATGCATAACCACATATTGCACATATTGGGCCACGCCCGCTATTATGGGCCTCGCCCCCTACCACGGGCCTCGCCCGCTACAACGGCCCCGCCGCTCCAGGCCTCGCCTGGTTTCGAGCCCCGCTCAGATACAAATTTGTTTCACTTAAGCCTCGCCTGTCACAGGGCCTCGCCTGCTAACATATAATAGCTCATAAACATACCACAACACATAAGCTAAATATATACTAATGGATCATGTCCTAACGCCTCGCCTATCTTGGGCCTCGCCCTTGTCCTGCTACTTATGAGTCATGGAACCCCGTCCACGCTCCTACTGATAGTGAGATACGGGCCCAGCCCACACTCACTCCTTCCCTAACTTGGGCCTCACCCCTACTACTACTGCTCCCAGCACTACCTCATCTTAGGCTTATCCTAGGGAAACCTCTGACTCAAACCAAACCAGTCCTCAGCCGCTGAAGGCCTCCTTGTGATGCCAATTTGCCATCACCTGGATATCATCACATGTGAAGAGGCTCAGATAATCCTTTGAGTAAAAGACTCGTCCCTACAACGGTTGGACTCAAACAAGAGCTGCACAATAGGGCTGAATCCAGCACTCTGAGATTATTCAACCCTGATCACATGTGACGTGACGTATCCACCTAATGGCTAACTCCCATCACTCAGAATCCCACAATGCACAAAGCAAGCAGCATTCAGACAAGGGAAAATCTAACCAAAACATACTCAAGCAATCATAATCTCATATCAGGAATCTGTACTAGCATGCAACACAAACTCATAAACTCAGGCATAACCTAAATAGGCTATCCTACGACTGTCTAACCAGCACTATCATGCAGCTCATAAGCACATATAACAGGCACATAAGGCATCCTCCCTAGATCCTTAGTCCTAATCTAGCATGCTATTCTATTAACTGATAATCAAAACATAACTTGTATGGGTATTTTGAGGTACTTACTTGAGCTCGACTAATTGCATGCACCACACCCCTTTTCTCTTTTCAAAATTCTTTCTTTTCTGAATTCTTTTTGCTTTTCTAAACCTATTTTCTTTCTCAAACTCTTTTTACAAAACTGTCTTTTCATTTTGAAAACTTCTATACCAATTCCTCAGTTTGAGTTCAGACACACCCGAGAGTACGTCCGAATCCCTCAAACCAAGGCTCTGATACCAACTTGTAACGTCCCAAAATTCAAGACTAAAAATTTCTTTTAATAAAACATTACTTAAAGCAAAATCATCAATCCAAAACATAATCAGAGTATTAATTCCCAAACATATGTTCATTATCAGAGTAAAACATTCCCAGGCTAGCTAATCAATGGTGTGTGCCATGCGATCACCCCGAGCTCTTCCCTCCGCTACCGGAAGTACCTGAAACGAAAACTAAAAACCGTGAGCACGAAGCTTAGTGAGTTCCCCAACCTACAACATACCATGCATAACCACATATTACACATACTGGGCCACGCCCGCTATTCTGGGCCTCACCCCTACCTCGGGCCTCGCCCGCTACAACGGCCCCGCCGCTCCAGGCCTCGCCTGGTTTCGAGCCCTGCTCGGATACAGATCTGTTTCACTTAGGCCTCGCCTGTCATAGGGCCTCATCCTCTAACATATAATAGCACATAAACATACCGCAACACATAAGCTAAACATATACTAATGGATCTTGTCCTAAGGCCTCGCCCTTGTCCTGCTACTGATGAGTCATGGAACCCCGTCCATGATCCTACTGATAGTGAGATATGGGCCCAGCCCACACTCACTCCTTCCCTAACTTGGGCCTCACCCCTGTTTTGCGGCTAATGAGATGTGGAACACCATCCACACTCTGCTATTGATGAGATACGGGACCTCACCCATACTCACCTCCCTACCAAGCACATACATGTATCACACAGACAGCAAGTATAAACTATCATATAAACCAATCCTTGGGCACCCGCCCGCTATCATTGGACCTCGTCCTGAATATCATACTAGCATACTGTTCCTAGGGCTAACCCCCGGGTCTTCTACTCATAACTACATGGGTCGGCATTGTGGCCTTAGACCCATTCACACAAAGGGAAACTCACTTGCACTTGCTGAACTTGCTGATAACCCCTCTAGCTGCTGCCCGGCAACTCTCTGAACTCCTGCTCCACTAGCTGCCCGAGCTACCAATATCAATGCAACACTTAGTCTAGCTGTCCTCCGAAAGTCAACTAAGTCAACTCTAGTCAAAGTCAAGTCCTGGTCAAGGTCAGCCTTCCAGGTCAACCCTACTCGCCGAGTCTGCCTACTGACTCGCCGAGTTCATATGCTCAGAGTCCTTCCATTCGCGACTCGACTCGCCGAGTCAGCCCTGACTCGCCGAGTCTACCGATTTCCGAGTCCTGACCTGTCCAACTCACTGAGTCCCCACTCAACTCACTGATCCGAGTCTTAACTCGAAGGGTTTGGGGTTTCGCGACTTGACTCGCCGAGTCCAAGGCAATCTTCAACCGACTCGCCGAGTTGTTCTTCCAACTCGCCGAGTTCCTGCCCAACTTCATCCAACTCGCCGAGTCGCTCCAGTTCTGAATCCATACAGTGGCTTTTCGATCCATGCAGGGGCTCCAAATTATAGATCCATACTTCCAAAGCTCAATCCTCACGTAAAGTTGCAAACTTTACGTATAACTAAAGAGATCTAGGCTCAAAACACACTAGGGCTAGGTTTAGGGACAAAAGGGATTCACCAACTACTCATCTTCTGATGCTTTGCGACATATTGGACCATCCCAACACTAGATTTGAAGTGGCAACAACATATCTAAGCCCCAAACTCGAATTGGGTCTCAAACAACCATAAACCCCCCAAATCTCATAACAAAAGTAGATCTAGATGCAAAGGAGGGAAGATAGCAGCTTATTACCTCCAAGATGAACACAAACTGAAGTAGATCTCGGATATACACCTCCCATTTGAAGCAACCTTCTTGATCTTCAAGCTCCTTTATAAAGTTTCCTTCCTCCAAAGCTATTTCTCACAAATGATGGAAGCTCACATGAAATCTAGGGTTTACAGGTTCTCTAGGATGATATGGAGGCTGAGGGAGGGACATAACACCCTTTATATAGGATACAACTCCCGGTATTAGGGTTTTCCTCGTTCAGACCAGACTCGCCGAGTCCCCTTAGCCGACTCGCCGAGTCGGTCACTTACTCGTGAACCTGGATCCCACTCGGACTCGCCGAGTTCCTCCCTGGACTCGACGAGTTGACCCTTTGACTTAGGGTTTTCTTTCCTTTCTTGGCTTCCTGATTTTGGGTGTTACAGGGGGGGTAGTATGAGTTAGACTATACAAATTCCTTAAAAGTGTTACTACAAATTCCATAAACTGAAATTGTGATTGTTTACTTATATTAGTAAACTTCTATTGTAAATCGCAAAACACTATGAAAGTCAGGATATGATATGATATGTTTAGAACTAAGATATATCTTGTTCAATATCACATGACTCATAACTCCTATAGAGGACTTATCATTGTTTCCTCTCTAAATCTTATAGAAAAAGATGCTGCCACGTAAATCAAATAGGAATTTCAACAACAATCCACTAAGTCCACCACCTCCACAGTATGATCCTGCTATCTTCCAAGCAGTAGTAACCGCCACTGTGGCTGCTGCCATGACACAAATTAATGCCAGTGGTACTAGTGGAGCCGGTAGCGATGCTCACAGCTCTAATCATGGGGAAAGTCTAGGACACCCAAGGGAGTGTTCTTATAAAGATTTTACGAATGCTAAACCCAAATCCTTTGATGGCACCGGAGGTGTCATTGCTCTGACTCGCTGGTTCGAGAAAACCGAATCGGTGTTTGAAATCTGTGCGTGCCCTGATACTAGCAAAGTGAAGTTTGTAGCATGCACTTTTTTGGACAGAGCTCTCTCTTGGTGGAACGGCTATGTTAAGTCGTAATCTCTCCCAGTAGCCAATGCCATGAGCTGAGAAGACTTAAAAGTTCCAATGCTGGAAGAATATTGTCCTCACGGCGAAATACAAAAGTTAGAGTAGGAACTCTGGAGTCTGACGATGAAGGACTCCGATATTGCTGCATATACTACCAGATTCAGTGACCTGGATCTACTGTGTCCTAGGATGCTCACCTTAGAGAGTAAAAAGGTGGAGAGGTATATCTGGGGATTAACTCCCCGACTCAAGGAAACGTTATTGCTATTATCCCACTTAGATTCGATAGTGCCAAGTGTCTTGCTCAGAAACTTGTAGATCTTGGAGTTCGTCAAGGCTCCATGCCAGTTGTTCCTGAAAAGCCCAAAGAAGGAGGCAGCAAAAAGAAGTTATGGAATAAACGCATGGGGCAATCATTGCAAGAGCCTTCTCAGAAGCAACAAACTGTGGCAGTACACACTGCTATTGTTCCTGCTGATGTTCCTACTTCTACACCTACCATTGTTTCTACTACTCCAGCAACCTCGAGTCGATATATTGGAACTTTACCAAAGTGTAATAAATGCAACTTCCATCATACGAGAGTTTACAGGGAAATGCACTATAGAAACTGCAATAGGAAGGGGCACACCGCCCGTTTATGTAAAGCGCCAGCACAACCTATCTCTCAAGTCCCCGTCGCGGGAGTAAATCAAGCTTGTTCTGAGTGTGGAGAAATCAGGCACTTCAAGAGAAACTGTCGAAAGAAAATGAATGCTGGCGATGTGGGGAGAATTTTTGCAATTGGCCATGAAGAAGCGATGGCAGATCCTAACGTGGTTATTGGTACGTTTCTTCTCAACAATTCTTACGCATGCATTCTTTTTTATAATGGTGCGGAGAAAAGCTTCATGAGCAATAAATTCTAACATCTACTAAAACAAAATCCCCAAACATTAAAAGACACATTCATAGTAGAGATGGCAAACGGAAAGACCGAGAGCACAAATTATTGGATTAAGTGTCTAAGCCCATAACTATAATTGGTATGCACTTGAATTGATAGCAGCACGGTCCTTTTGGGTTGCCCTCAAACCTAGCAACCGGACAAGGAAATTATGAAAGGAGAGATATTGATTTATTATAAGATTAATAAATTAATATAAATGATTTATTAATATGTTAAAAGATTAATATATTGAATAGAAATCATAATGTTTAATTAATAGTTAGCCGGAAATTAATTAGAATTAATTTTCGGGTTAAAAGTATTAATTATAAGGTGCAGGGACTAGTTTGCAATTATCAGATAGTTGAGTGGAAGGCTCCAGAACCTTCTTGGAAGGAGGTGGACGAAATCTATAGGGGAGACCCTAAGGATTTCGTCCAACAGGGCTTGGATAAGGCCTTCGATTAACTTAGGCCCCAAGCAAAGGAGTATTAGGGTTTTCCCAAAACCCTAGATCCCTCAGCTATATAAGGAGTCTCCCAGCTCCTAGAATCGGCCACTCCTACCTTGGAAGAAACCCTAGGCCGACTTTTTCATACCCTACCCTCTCTCTCCTTCTAGTTTCCTTCTTGGTAGTTCTTGGGTGTGATTCCATTAGAGGCATTACATTTGTGGTGCTAAGCTTCCAAGAAGATCAAGATCAAGGTCAAGAGGATTATCAATTGTTTGCTATAACAATTGAAAGGTATGTAACTCTTAAACCCTAGTTTGTTAATTTCAAAATTACCCTCTCTCCTCTAGGGTTCTTGTTTTGCAATTCAAAGTTGTATGTTCAGTAGTTAAAACATAGATCCAAAGTAGGTTGCATGTGAACTTAGGAATTGTTTTCTAGTTTATTTGTTTTACCTAAAACCCATCAGTGGTATCAGAGCCATTGTTGTTTTAAATTGAATTGCTATAATAGTTGAATTGCAAATTAGGGTCTATTGCTATTAAACCCTAAAAGGCCAAATTTTCAATTTTTAGGGTTTTTGGGTCAAAGGGTTTTCGAAAAACCCTAGCCTCCTTGAACCCTAATCGAAATTAGGGTTTTGGAAACCCTAGCCTCCTCCCATGATTTTCGAAATATGCTAGAAGAATTAGGGTTTCTTTGTTTTCGATAATAGTTGCCTTATTGGATAATTGAGAAAAATAAGGAATTTATCCTATCCCCATATTTTCGAAATCTAGAAGGGATATGGATTAGGATTAAATTAACTGTTTAATTTAATTAGATAATCCTTACAAGTTTTAATTAATTAATTAAAAGTTAATTAATAGATAAATATTAAATCTAGTTATTTGGTTTATTTTAAATTTAAAATTAATATCTTAATTTTTGAAATTTATATATAAACCCTAAAGTTTTAAAAGTTTAAAACACACCTTATATATATATATATATATATATATATAATAATTAAAAGTTAAATATTATATATGTATAAGACCATGGTCAGTCAAATCGCTAGTATGCCTCATTCATGAAGCTAATCTATAAAGGGGGTATAAGGAAACTGTCTATAAAATAGTAGTTGAATGGGTGTCCACTCTCACCCACCGCTTCCTTGATTAGTGGAGGGTCGTTAGCAGAACGAATTTGATAGGACAACTACATCTTATTATAAGTATAATGTTATTAAAGAAAGTACTAGAACATTATTTTAAAAAATCCAAACTCTAGTTACTTTAGGAAAAATGTGAAAAGTATGCTAATCCATGAAATTGCACATTATGCTTTATTGGTCGTTAGTGGAGCGTGTGTGGATTACCAGCACACTAATAGGCACTAATAAAGAGTAGTGATGGGTATCTCATAATTATCATGTTGATGGAGTGTGTGGGGTTTACCAGCACATCAATAGTTAATGATAAAGACAATGAGGTTACCAAGCACATTTGCATGGTTATTCACATCTAATTTGTGATCCTCGGTATCCCAGTCACAAATAGAAGAGCATAATCCGAGATTAAAACATGCCAATGAATAGTTTCAATGTATCTCAAAAGAATTAGGAATTTCACTTTGTTTATTTCATCTAATGGTGGAATTGGTGAATCATCATTCACCTACCTTTATGAGATTTAAACTTGGATCTCGACATCCCATTTCTAAGTTGTAAATCTTCATAGTTGGATCCTAACCTTGATATGATATCTTTGGGTTATTATATTGAGGTGTCTTGAAATCTAACTAAAACTATATTTCTTTTCAGATGTCTACTCCTGGAAACACTTCTGCTTCATCCTCCAGCCACAACTTCTCTTTACTCAACATTTGCTCCAAAGTCATTATGGATGGCTCCAACTATAACGATCGGATGTGTAAAATCAAGATGGCGGTTCGATTCAGGGACAAAGAATATGTCCTTGAAAAGGAGCTCAAAGAACTTGATGAGTCCAAAGCCACTCTCGAAGAGTATGCTGCCTACAAGAAACACTATGATGATGCGACCAAAGTGGCATGCATCATGGTCGCAACCATGTCCCCAGAACTGCAAAGGTACTATGAGGACTACTGGCCTTTTGAGATGAACAAGGACCTTATGGAAAAGTACCATAAGCGACCTCATCAAGAAAAGTTTGAAGTAGTCAAGTCACTCATGGCTTGCAAGATGAAAGAGGGGGAGTCGGTTGTATCTCATGTGCAATGAATGCAACTCTACATAGAGCGTTTGGTGAAGCTCAACATTCATTTTGATGAGGAATTGGCCATTGACATGGTCTTGAACTCATTGTTTGATTGTTATGGTCAGTTTATCTTAACTTACCATTTGAACAACACTAAGCAGACATTGGCCCAATTGCACAACTTGTTGCAGACTGCTGAAGCAGGGATGAAGGGTAAAAGTATAGCCTCCATTCCTGCAAGTGCTCCTGTTCTAGCTATTGGACAGGGAAAGGGGGAAAAGAGGAAAGGTCGTCCTAAGTAAAAATGGAAAGCAAAGGTCCAAGTCGGGTCATCTAGCGGTGGCCCAAAGGCTAAGCCCAATGCTTCCATTCCCCATGTTTCTGATCCAATGGAAGTTGTTTGCTTTTATTGCAATCAAAAAGGGCATTGGAAGAGAACCTGCCCACAATATCTGCAGGATATCAAAAATGGAAAAGTGAAGCCATCTTCGGTAGGTATTTACACTATTTCTTCTAATAATTCATTATCTTCTCGTTCATGGGTCCTTGATACAGGATGTGGTTTTCACATCTGCTCTGATTTGCATGGGCTAAAGGGAAGTGAGGAGATAGAGAGAGGAAGGATAAACTTGATCATGGGAAACAAGAAGTCTTCACCAGTGACCAAGATCGGAGTTTATCAACTTTTGCTTAGTAATGATGTTAGATTAGATTTATTGAATTGTTGCTATTCGTCTGAGATGACGAGAAACATTATTTCATTTCATGCATTGTTCAGACAAGGTTTTAAATATTCTTTTAATGATTTGAATGGTTTAATTTATGTTTATAAGCATGGTGTTTTTGTGTTTGAAACTTTACCTTGTGATGGTGTGTATGAAACAGTGACTTGTGTTGATAGCTTAGGAAATAGTGTGTTTAATATTGACTTGTCTAATAGTGTAGACAAGGCATGCTTGTGGCATTGTCGTCTTGGACACATTAACAAGAAATGCATAGTCCAACTCCAAAAGCATGGAGTGTTGGAATCATTTGACCTAAAATCAGATGATGTGTGTGAATCTTGTCTTTTGGGAAAGATGACAAAATCACCATTCATAGGGTCTTGTGAAAGAGGTGAAGGTTTGTTGGACCTCATACATACAGACGTTTGTGGACCCTTCAGATCAACCACAAGAGATGCTAATTGATTTTATGTGACTTTCACTGATGATTATAGTAGATATGGTTATGTATACTTAATCAAACATAAGTCAGAAACCTTTGAAAAGTTCAAAGAGTTTAAACATGAGGTCGAAAATCAATTAGGCAGGAAAATAAAGATACTTAGATCCAATAGAGGTAGAGAGTATCTTAGCATTGAGTTCAACGACTATCTAAAGGAATGTGGGATAGTCTCATAATTGACTCCTCCTAGGACACCACAGTTAAATGGTGTGGCCGAGAGGCGTAATGGAACCTTGTTATACATGGTTCATTCTATGATGATTCGTGCTCCACTTCCAATTCATTTCTGGGGCTATGCCTTAGAAACAACCGCCCACATCCTAAATCTTGTCCCAACAAAAAAGGTTGCCAAAACACCTCACGAAATGTGGACAGGGAAAGTTCCCTCGTTAGCACATTTTAAAGTCTGGGGTTGTGAAGCTTTCGTAAGACGAGAGACTCACGACAAGCTAGCAGCAAGAAGTGAGAAATGTGTTTTTATTGGTTACCCAAAACAGTCTTTTGGATATTTATTCTACAGACCTAGTGAGAACGTGGTTTTTGTAGCACGAAGAGGAGTCTTTCTAGAAAGAGAGCTCATATTCAAAGAAGACAGTGGGAGTACCATTTACCTTGAAGAGATTCAAGATTCAACTAATGAAGGAACCTTAAATGACACTAGCATTCAACAAGAGGAAACAGTTCCTGTTGAACCAGTTGATAACTCATTACCTCTTCGAAGATCCACTAGGGTGAGTGTGCCACCTGAGTTGTATGGTTTTTATATTACTTCAGACGGTGACACATTCATCAGTGATAGGACACTGGTGAATTTAGATGAACCAGTCTCTTATAAGGAAGCAATGGCAGGCCCAGAGGCTTCCAAATGGAAAGAGGCAATGGACAACGAGATAAAGTCCATGTATGACAACCAAGTTTGGAATTTGGTTGATAATGCACCGAGTCGTAAGAAAGTTGGGTGCAAATGGATCTTCAAGAAGAAGACAGACATGGATGGGAATGTACACACATTCAAGTCTAGACTGGTTGCGAAAGGTTTCACACAAACCCCAGGGGTTGACTATGATGAAACATTCTCGCCAGTAGCCAAGATTAAATCTATCAGGATATTGCTCGCCATAGCCGCCCTTCTTGACTATGAAATCTGGCAGATGGATGTCAAGACTGCTTTCCTTAACAGGAAGCTGGATAAGGATGTTTACATGAATCAGCCAGAGGGTTTTGTCGATGCAAAGTTTCCCAATAGAGTGTGTAAGCTTGAGAAATCCATTTATGGATTGAAACAAGCATCTCGCTACTGGAATCTTTGCTTCCATGAAAAAGTCAAAGATTTGGTTTCTCTAGAAGTGAAGATGAGTTTTGTGTGTATATCAAGGCTAGTGGGAGTATAGTAACTTTTCTGGTGTTATATGTCGATGACATATTACTCATTGGTAACAACATTCCAACCTTGAACGAATTTAAGTCTTGGCTTGGAAAGTGTTTTGCCATGAAAGACCTTGGAGAAGCTGCCTATATTCTTGGGATTAGGATATTGAGAGACAGAAAGAAGAGACTAATTAGACTTAGTCAGAGCACATACTTGGATAAGGTACTAAAGAGGTTTAGTATGGAAAATTCCAAGAAGGGAGAGCTACATATCCAGAGCAACACAAAATTGAGTAAGACTCAATGCCCTAGTACATATGAGGAAATAGCTGACATGAGTCGTGTACCTTATGCTTCCGCTGTCGGATCGATCATGTACGCTATGACATGTACTCGCCTTGATGTGGCATTTGCTTTGAGCATGGTCAATCGCTATCAGGGAAACCCGGGAAGAGCTCATTGGATAGCAGTAAAGAATATACTCAAGTATTTGCGGAGGACAAAGGACTGGGTCCTTGTACTTGGTGGCAATGATACTTTGAGAGTAGATGTTTACAGTGATACCAGCTTTCAAACGGATAGAGATAACTTCCGTTCTCAATCAGGCTGGGTATTTTTATTGAATGGATGAGCAGTTACTTGGAAAAGTTCCAAGCAAGATACGATGGTTGATTCTACTTATGAATCAGAGTACATAGCAGCGAGTGAAGCGTCTATAGAAGCAGCTTGGTTGAGGAACTTCATCGGGGATCTCGGAGTTGTTCCAACCATCCAGGAGCCTATGGAACTGTTCTGCGATAATGAGGGAGCGTTGCCTTAACTAAGGAACCCAGAGACCATGGTAAAACCAGACATATCGACAGAAAGTACCATTTCATCAGGCATAGAGTAGAAGAAGCCCATCTTGTTGTAAAGAGGGTATCATCTGAAGATAACCCAGCAGACCCCCTCACAAAGGGTCTGAGTAGGGCTAAGCATATTCAGCATGCTCGAAGCATAGGGCTGAAAGATGATATTAGTTTTAGTGGTTAGATTAGTCTAGTTCAGAAACTTGTTACAAAGTAAATGTAATTGACTTTTGGTGATTAAATAATAAAGTACTATTTATGAGTTTGTTACTGCCTTTTGTCAATTGTTTATTATTGCGTTTCATATTTTGCATGTTTTACTTCCCGAATAATATGATTGTTCAAACTCCACAGTCGCTCGTACTTTTGGAAGTAAGTAGTGAATTAAGACTGTCATGAATTGGATTGCAGATTGTCTAAGGAGAGACATAGCAATAGAATTGTTGCAATGTTCATGAGTACTCAGAGAGTGAGATTTGAGTATTGGATAAACCCACGCTCAGACCATTACTTCATGGAATTCATCACGAGAAATGTTGAGACGATAATATCTATGATCTTGAAACAGAGATATACGAGTTGTAATTTGCAAGTCGGCTATACATTGGTGATACGAAAACACATCAGTAACTTGGTGTTATAAAACGTATTGTCATGTATGGTTTGATGAGTAAAAGATACAAGCATATCAGTCAATTTTTATTCGTTCCTTTTGCCCTAACGGGAAAAGCGATCTATGTGGGTCCCTCGATGATTTGGTATTGACTTTTGTGTTGGGCCCAGCCAGGACTAAATTGATATGTTCGATTAGAAGTCCTATGTCATCACAAATCAGAAATAGGGAAACATAGATTCTGGACAAAGAGATTGACTGTATTCCATGTCTTATGTCTAGGGATATCTAGTAGAAAGAAAGGTCATGTGATCACTTATCTTAGGACACGTAACTGACTGCGTCAGAGTTCGGCAGTAGCTTTTGGAAGCTACAATTTGCTGGTCAAATTTAGAAGTCATACTAGCAATTATAGTTACAAACTTATCCAAGTGGGAAACTGTTAGATTAGGTTTCTAAGTCCATAACTATAATTGGTATGCACTTGAATTGATAGCAGCACAGTCCTTTTGGGTTGCCCTCAAACCTAGCAACCGGAAAAGGAAATTATGAAAGGAGAGATATTGATTTATTATAAGATTAATAAATTAATATAAATGATTTATTAATATGTTAAAAGATTAATATATTGAATAGAAATCATAATGTTTAATTAATAGTTAGCCGGAAATTAATTAGAATTAATTTTCAGGTTAAAAGTATTAATTATAAGGTGCAGGGACTAGTTTGCAATTATCAGATAGTTGAATGAAGGCTCCAGAACCTCCTTGGAAGGAGGTGGACGAAATCTATAGGGGAAACCCTAAGGATTTCGTCCAACAGGGCTTGGATAAGGCCTTGGATTAACTTAGGCCCCAAGCAAAGGAGAATTAGGGTTTTCCCAAAACCCTAGATACCTCAGCTATATAAGGAGTCTCCCAGCTCCTAGAATCGGCCACTCCTACCTTGGAAGAAAACCTAGGCCGAATTTTGCATACCCTACCCTATCTCTCCTTCTATTTTCCTTCTTGCTAGTTCTTGGGTGTGATTCCATTAGAGGCATTACATTTGTGGTGATATGCTTCCAAGAAGATCAAGATCAAGGTCAAGAGGATTATCAATTGTTTGCTATAACAATTGAAAGGTATGTAACTCTTAAACCCTAGTTTGTTAATTTTGAAATTAGCCTTTCTCCTCTAGGTTTCTTGTTTTGCAATTCAAAGTTGTATGTTCAATAGTTAAAACATAGATCCAAAGTAGGTTGCATGTGAACTTAGGAATTGTTTTCTAGTTTATTTGTTTTACCTAAAACCCATCACAAATGACATACACATAGGATGCACAGTTACTCTAAACAACCATTCATTTGAAATTGACCTTATGCCAGTCTCAATTAAAAGCTTTGACATTATAATCGGCATGGATTGGTTAAGTCTTCATCGTGCTGATATCCTATGTATTGACAGAGCCATTTGTCTTAATCTGCCAAGTAACGAATCTCTTGTTATCTATGGCGAAAAACTCGGTGCAAATATTCAAATCATTTCTTTCGTCAAGGCCAAGAAGTATCTTCGCAAAGATTATTGTGCCTTCTTAGCCCATGTGGTAGATAAGACACAAGAAGTAAAAAGCATCAAGGATATTCCTGAAGTCTGTGATTTCCCTGATGTATTCCCTGAAGATCTCATAGGAGTTCCTCCTGAACGCCAAGTCAAATTCCGAATCAAATTGATTCCCAGAGCTACCCTCGTAGCTAAATACCCATATTGTATTGCACCATCAGAGATGCAGGAACTGTCCAACCAATTGAACAAACTTCTCAGTAAAGGATTCATTAGACCAAGCTTCTCACTATGGGGAGCACCGGTCTTGTTCTTGAAAAAGAAGGATAGATCGTTCCGAATGTGAATAGACTACTGAGAATTGAATAAACTCACTATCAAGAACCGATACCCTCTACCTCAAATAGACGACGTCTTCAATAAACTTCAAGGAGACAATTTCTTCTCCAAGATTGACCTAAGATCAGGATACCATCAGCTACAAGTTCAGGAGGCCGATATTCCAAAGACCGCTTTTAGAACTCGCCACGGTCACTATGAATTTTTAGTGATGCCCTTTGGTCTAACGAATGCGCCCGTAGTGTTCATGGACCTGATGAACCGTGTGTGTCGACCTTACTTAGACAAGTTTGTTATAGTTTTCATCGACGATATACTAGTCTATTCCTGAAGTAAGGAAGAACACAAACAACGTTTATGACAAGTCTTGGAAACCTTGAGGGAAGAGAAAATTGTATGTGAAGTTCTTGAAGTGTGAATTTTGGATTCAAAAGGTGAAATTCCTAGGTCATGTAGCCAGCAAGGAAGGGATACATGTTGATCCTTCCAAGATTAAGGCTATCAAAAACTAGGCGACCCCACGAACCCCAACAGAGATTCGTCAGTTTCTAGGTCTCGCTGGCTACTACAGGTGGTTCATCTAAAAATTCTCAAATATCGCAGAGCCACTCACCACCTTGACCCAGAAGGGTGTAACCTTCAGTTGGGAAGAGAAACAAAAAACTGCTTTCCAGACACTAAAGTGAGCCCTCTGGAACGCACCGATCTTGTCCCTCCTATAAAGGACGGAAGATTTCGTAGTCTACTGCGATGTGTCCAAGAAAGGGCTTTGTTGCGTTCTTATGCAACGAGGAAAGGTCGTATCCTATGCCTCGAGACAACTTAAGAACCACGCAGTCAAGTGTACCACACACGACCTTGAACTGGGAGCAGCAGTTTTTGCTCTGAAGATATGGAGGCATTACCTTTATGGTATGAAATGCACAGTCTTCACCGATCACAAAATCCTTCAGCACATCTTTGATCCGAAGGAACTTAACATGAGACAATGACGATGGGTAGAGTTACTCAATGATTACGAATGCGAAATTTGCTATCATCCTGGTAAATCCAATGTAGTAGCGGATGCCCTTAGTCGAAAAGAGTACTCAGATCATAGGGTGAAGGAACTAACCATGACAATCCATTCCCATCTTTCCACACAAATAAACGAGGCTCAGCTGGAAGCCTTAAAACCGAAAAATGTGGTGGGTGAAGCCTTGAAAGGAATGGAGAAGAACTTTGAGATCAAGGGAGACGAAGTTCGTTATCTCATGAATCGGATCTGGACACCGAAGTTTGGTGGCTACAGAGATGTTGTCATGAATGAAACCCATAAAACTCGATACTTCGTTCATCCAGGTTCATATAAGATGTATCTGGAACTTAAGAAACTCTATTGGTGGCTGCACATGTATATGAAAAGCCCTCAGGTTTACTACAACAACCAGAAATACCTGAGTGGAAGTGGGAGCGGATTATAATGGATTTCATAACCAAGTTACCCAGGATAACAGGTGGTCATGACACCATATGTGTAATCGTCGATAGATTAACCAAATCCACACACTTCTTGGTAATCAAAGAAACTGACAAAATGGAGAAATTAACAAGGACATGCATTAAAGAGATAGTACGATTGCATGGTGTGCCAATATCTATTATCTCTGACTGAGATAGTAGATTTACCACACGATTTTGGAAATCATTGCAAAAGTCCTTGGGAACCAATCTTGACATGAGTACAGCATACCATCCTTAGATTGATGGGTAAAGCAAAAGAATCATACAAATGCTGGAAGACATGTTGAGGGCATGTGTGATAGATTTTGGTAAAACTTGGGATACCCATTTACCACTCGTCAAATTCTTGTACAATAATAGCTATCACACTAGAATTAAGGTTGCTCCATTTGAAGCCCTCTATGGCTGCAAGTGTAGATCTCCTCTGTGCTAGGCTAAAGTGGGTGATACGCAACTAGCCAAGAACCACGTACCCGACAGTACTCTAACCGGTCCCGAGATCAATTGAGAAACAACATAAAATATCTTTCAAATCTGGGAACGACTGAAAGCTTCTAGAGACATACAAAAGAGTTATGCGGACAAACGATGAAAACGCTTGGAATTCCAAGTTAAAGATCTCGTTCTGTTAAAGGTCTCACCCAAGAAAGGAATGATACGTTTCGGATAACGTGGAAAACTAAATCCAAGGTACATCGGACCATTCGAGATTCTTGCTAGAATTGGTCTGTTGCTTATAAACTCAAACTACCGCATGAACTCAGTAACATACATCCCACTTTTCACGTCTCTAATCTCAAGAAGTGTCTGTCTGACGAGACTCTTGTGATTCCTCTCGATGAAATCGAGATAAACAATAATCTTATATTTTAAAAGCATAATTTTAGTTCAGAGCACTTCGTCCCCTTAGTGTTTATAGTTGTATACCATGTAACGTTCGGTATACTTAGTTCACTTTAAACAATAGCTCTGATACCAATCTGTCACACCCCCGAACCGTCAGAAAAACAACGGCAAAAACGTCCGGGGGCAGGTGACGTCATTCGTAGTATCACAATAATTGTATCATAGCTATCAAAGTAAACACAACCATTACATTACAATATGAATATTTACATCTGTTTGGAAACATAGTTTATATACATTAGTTTAAACTAAAGATAAAGACGAGACTTCAAAAAAATGCTTCGTCTTCTCCAAAAGCTGGCAAGGTACCTGTCTATCGTTGCCCTGAGAATACAAGCAGTTTTGAAAACGTATCAGCATAAAGCTGGTAAGTTCATAAGCATGTTTTTATATTGAAAACCAGTCACTGAGTTTATATAAATGGTTTCCTTCCATTATAAGTAAAATGTCGTTTGCATCAAAAACCATTTTTATCAAGTTCTGAAATATGTATGCATGTTTTCCAAGAAAATCCAATATTTTCTAACATGTTTGTTGGTTTTTGTATGAAAAGTATGTTCCGTTTGAAAACCCTGGATACCACCAGTATGTAGTGTATGATCTGTTTGAAAACCTTGGTTACCACCAGTATGTAAAGTAATTTTATTACTTAAAATAAAACCAAAGGTTGTGTCCCTGGAATACCCTCCAGTAAGTAGATATGTAGTTTTATTAATTAAAATAAAACTATAGAAGAAAGAAATCCCGTAAACGAAGGTTAGCTTATACTTATTGTGAGTCGTATAACCATACTAATATGATCAGTGACCTCCTTGACGTTTCTTCAGGCGTCGTACGATTACACAATATTTCACCCCAGGCGTACCGGCCTAACTATAACTAACAGTTCAAGTGTGGGATTGTCGGTCCCGAATAGATCTATTCACAAATTTCACGCTCTCCTTCCAGGAGACTCTGGTTATACTACCGGTGAGGATTTATTGGTACCCCGAGGGGCATAACGAAGATAAGTCTCACAATCCTGTATTAACTAGTTTACGTGTTGTTCGGTTGTTCTCAAGTTCGAAATCGTTTGTAACGGCGTAGAGTATAAATAATTATACACAAAATAATTATTTAGTAAGATACTCTAGTTTTGTATTCGTAGTAATGAATAAACTAAATCTGACATAGTTTATATGTTTGACTTTGCATGAATTTTGAATCTGTAAGACTGGTAAGGAAATCCCAAACTATACCCATTATAGTTTGAATGGTTTGTTACGTCCAGGTACTTGTTTGAAAACTATTCAATTATGATTAGAAAACGTCTCTTATGCTCCGCATATTACAAAAGGGATAAATGTATCTAAATGTTTGATAGAAAAACCGTTGTAATTGCATCAGTTTTTAAGTTATGAAAACCTTTATGTTTATCTTGTATCCCCCCTGGAAACATGAAAAACTCGTAAAAGTGTATGGGTATGAACTCACTATTTAGCGTAGGATTCGAGTGTACGATCGATATGAGTGCTGAGTGTCAACTGATGTTTCGTACGCAAGTGGACCCTGTTAACATATGGTAACACATATACGTATTAGACTAGGGTATTTCATGATTAAACATGACGGGAAACCACCCTTAGGCCTTGGAAATGCTTGTACTAAGTGTTCTAGGTCCCACACTTAGTGGTTTTTGCAAGTTTAAGGCCAAATATGAGTATTAAAGTGGGTGTCAGGCCATAAAGATGGGTGTGCGGCCGTACAGAGTGTGTGGCTAGGGTGTGTGTGTGGTTGCATACAGGAGTGTGTGGCCGTACAGAGTATGTGTGCGGCCATAGTGTGCGGCCAGGGTGTATGTGCGGCCGTACACCTTTAAGTGACGAAGAACATGAAGTGTTTCAGGCTTAGATTAAGGTGTTTTACCTGTATAACATGCTAAATGATGGAGTTCTTCACGTTTTTTAGGCCTTTGGATTGTTCTTGGATGGATTTTTTAGAGAGAGAAAGTAGAGAGAGAAGGTAGAGTGCAGCCAAAAGAAAGGAATGAGTGAAGGGGGTCACCCCTTTTATATAGAGGGGAGTGTGCGGCTGGGGGATGGGTGTGCGGCCGTACACACCTCTCAAGAGGGTGTATGGCCGGGTTTTGACTCTGAACGATGTGTTGACTCATTCCCGATCTCATTTCCAGTTGTACTTAAGCTTAGAACACTTAAACCAACCCTTAAGCAGCGTCAAAAAGTGACGAAATCAAATTTTACATTGATAAAGTTGACCAATCGTACATAATGAAAGTTGTAGGTTGTCACATATTAGCTATAAAAGTTATCTCTACCACATAATCCATGCATGGAAACATATAAGGAGGCCATGGGTTCCTCCCAAGGTCTTACTCCAGGATGCCATGGGCTCCCCCTCATGGTCTTACACCTATGTGTCATGGGCTCCCCCATGGTCTTTAACTAGAAAGCCATGGGATCCCCTACATGGTCTTACATCCAAGTGCCATGGGCTCCTCCCATGTTCTTTACTTGAAAAGCCATGGGCTCCCTCCACATTGTCTTACATCCAAGTGTCATGGGCTCCTCCCATGGTCTTCCCTACAAGTATCACATATATAGCTAGCATATCACCAAACATATATAACTTTCATACCACATATCTCTACAATAAGTATACCACATATCTCTTCACAACAAGTATACCATCTATCACAAAAATGGGTCAACCTTGGTGCCTTAAACCCATTGGTATGGTGAGAAGACTCACCTCTCGTGAATGTTGAACTGACAAGCTAAGATTAGATAAACCCCATGAGCTGCTCCAACTCAACCGCCTATAATCATCATGTGATTAACTTGTCAAAATCCCATAAACAACCTTAAAGTCAACCATGGTTAACAGTCAAGGTGAACAGTCCATGTTGACCTCAACCCGTCGTGTGCATCCAGCAACTCGCCGAGTTTCCTGAGTAACTCATCAACTCGCCAAGTTACCTGTGTAACTCGCCAAGTCCCTCCATATCCAGAAAACCGAAAACTCATGAAAACTGAAAACCCAAATCCTTCACAGAAATCACTCGGAAGACCCAAAAATGGGTAAACCCTACTCAAATAGTCGAGTCAACTAAGCGACTCGACGAGTTCCTTCAGTCCCTTTCATGTTCAGCCCTTTTCAGTGGGATCTAAGGTCGCAAACTTTAGATCCAACCTCCTCTAGTGCAGTTATCAAGTAAAGTTGCAAACTTTATGTGCATGCAAGGCCTCACAAGGCTAGAATGTCAAAACCAAGCTCTCTACAAGGTTTTTGTGCATGGAAGGGAGCTAAGCCATATAAAGTGAGCAACTTTATGTCATTGGGGCCAATTCCTTATGATAAGTCCAAATCTAAGTTTGACTCTATTTTGTACCAAAATGGCCATTTACTTCCAAGAAAAAGGATCTAAGCAACTAGAGGTCAAGGTAACGACTTTATACCTCAAGATGATGGCCAAAACCGAGTGGATGTTGGATCTACTATTTCTCTCATTGCTTTTTCCTCTTCAAGCTCTAAAATCCTTCACAAAGGCACAATTTTGATTCTCTAAGGCTCACACACTCTCAAAGAAGCTCAACTATGCGGCTAGGAATTCCTTATAGGTTGCAAGGACGATAAGGGAGACTACAAATGAGCCATAAGTCCTTTAAATAGGGTGCAAGCCCCTGAAAATTAAGGTTTCTCTCTACATCACCTACTCGTCGAGCTGGGGCCTTTCGACTCGTCGAGTAGGTTCTAAGTCCCGCGTCCCATAAGGGCTTCTACTTGACAAGTTGGAGCTCCCTAACTCGCCGAGTCCATGCACAAAACCCTAAAAAAATGAGATAAATTAACTAATTCCTGGAACAAGTGTTACAGATTACATTCACAAATTATTAATAATTTTTTTTAAAATGTATTTAGGTGTGGAGGGGAAGAATATAGATGGGAAGCATGCTAAGAAAGGAGAATGAAGAACTGGTGAAGAACCATAAAGAGTTGGAGAGGGTAAATATAAGTATATATTTGTAAAATATATATGACTATAAAATGATATTTTGTTAATCACATATAATTACATATGTAATAATCACATATGATTACATATGTCGTAATCACAATATAATATATTTGTACATATATAATAATCACATATGATTACATGTGTTGTAATCACATGTGATTATTATCACAAATGTTGTAATTATGTCATAATATTCACATATGATTATATTTACATAAAAATATAATATCTTTGTACAATATTTTTTTAATCACATATGATTACATATATAATAATCAGATTTGATTACTTAATATATAATCACATGTGATTACACACGTCATAATCATATGTGATTACATACATTGTAATCAAATGTGATTACATATGTTACAGTCACATCTGATTATACTATTAATAATTTTTTTAATTATATTCAGGTGTGGAGGGGAAGAATCTTGAATGAATGAATGCTGAGAAAAGGAAAAGGAATTACTGGTGAAGAAAAAAAAAGAGTGATAGAGAAGGTAAATATATTCTAAGTTACATATGACTATAAAATTATATAATTAAATATGTAATAATCGCATGTGATTACATACTTTATAATAATATGTGATTATATTCACATAACAAAATATAATATATTTGTACAATATAATTTGTTAATCACATATGATTACATAAATGTAATAATCACATATTATTACACATGCTATAAACACATGTTATTACATACCTTATAATCACATGTGATTATATCCACATATAAATATAATATATTTGTGTAATTTAATTTTTTAATCATATATGATTAATAAGTTTTTTTAATTATATATCAGGTGTAGAGAGGAAGAATTCAGAGGGGAAGATTGGTGACAAGAAAGAAGGAAAAAGTGGACAACAAACACAAAAAATGGAGGTAAATATGAATATATATATATATATATATATATATATATATATATATATATATATATATATATATATATATATATATTATGTGATTATGAAAAAATATATTGTACAAATATATTTTACTTATATGTTGAATTGATAGGAACAAATATTGTTCTAGGAAATGTTGTAAAACTCACCAAGTTTGTCGATGACTCCTCCGATTACTCGCTACTCGGCCCCTTACCAAGGCGAGTTACAGAATCCGAGTACTCCCCGATCGACCCTTTATTGAAGCGAGCAGTGTTGTAAAACTTGGGCAACTCAGTGATTAATATGTATAATACACTTAATGATTTATTATTTAACAGACCCACATGTGATTATTACTACATATATATCTTACATTTTTAATAATTATTCACAAGGTGGGACCATTGTGTGTTCTTTAGTTTTTTGTGTATTCACATGTATCTAATTTTGTTATGTATTTCAATCAACTTATGATTTTAACTTATGATGACATATATAATTTCCTTAAAAATATTTCTACATGAATTACTGAATCCAAGTACTCGCCATTCGGTAGTCGGTCGAACAGGTACCGAGTAGCGAGTTCTACAACCATGGTTCAAGGAGAAGGTACCGATCATATTTATCTGATAAAAATATTGTATCAAAAGACAATTACTTTTTTTGTATTAATTAATTTAAATTATGTTATATGTAATTTGTACACTTTAAAAATCTTTTGATGTAATTGATAATATGATTAAATCATATGAAATTTTTATCTAATTATGGTCTATAATGTTGATATATTTTCGCGTAGTCACATATGATTATTGAAAAACATATCAATATTTATCTATAATCACATGTGATCATATGATTATAACCACAAATAATAAAATGATTATAATCACTTATGATTACATGTTTACAAGACTATACTAACTTACTATACTAATTACATATCTACAAAAACTCTTCCTTCAATATTATTTATAAAATGTTGATATGTTTTAGTATAATCACAAGTGATTATTGTACCTTTATAACTAATCACATGTGATCATAATCGTCAAGTAGTATTTTGTTTTACTATAATCATAACTTTGAATCACATGTGATTACAATACTTAAAAATACAATCAATCACATATGATTAAAAACTATAGCCATGTCATGTTTTAATCATATGTGATAAAAAAAAATATTTATATTTTAATCATATGTGATTATAATAAATAAAAAAACACAAAAAAGACATTAAATCACAATTAATAAAAACAAAAAAAGTAATGATTAATCATATGTGATAAATACTAACTTATTTCAGTTATGTGATTTTTGAAGAAGTTGTGACCAAAACAATAACAAGTGTTCTTGAAAGTCTTTTTGGAAACAAATCAGAGTTTAACAATACCCAAATTTTAAATGATGATGAAGTTAATTCTGCTTATGACAAGACCATGAAAGAATACAAAGATCAAAAGGAATAAAGTATGATGCCCTCGTATAATCTCAACATAAGCCAGTTGACACCCCCAAACATGACAGAGGTAAATATTATTTTGTCTATTTGTACAATATCATATATTTATGAAGGTAATCACATATGATTTCATTATTTATTAAACGTACAATCACATGTGATTAAAAGTAATTATCATTTTACTTAAACTTACAATCATATGTGATTAATAGTAATTATAAGTTTTTTAAAATTAAGATTCTAATATTTTTCTAATATTTATAATCATATATCAATTGAAGAATACTGATGAAGAAGAAAAAGATAAAGGTAAAAAAGAAGTTGTGGTGAAAGATGTGCCAGATCCAAAAAGAGAGAGCCAACCAAAGATAAAAATTGTGATTACAAAAAAACAAAATAAAGAGTCATTGCCTGAGGTTACAGAAAAGAAAAATGTAACTCAACAACCTCGGCAACAAAGGAAGAAGAAGCCAACCGAATTAAGGAGGTCTCCATATAAAAACAGAGCCATTTGCTTGAAAACAAAATTAACAACAGGAAAAAAAATGTTTGGTGAATGGTTGTTCAATTTGCAAAGAAGTGTATAGTAAGTTATTAGCATTTACAAAAATAAACGTTAGCATACTTGTTTAAAAATTGGTAAATCACATGAGACTAAAGATATGAATATAATAATGACATTAACATAGATGCTAAACATTGATTAATCACATGTGATTACAAAAAAAAATACACATATTATTAAAAAGTTATCTTAAATATACTTGTTCAACATTCATCAAATCACATGTGATTATAATTATGTATATAATAATATGAAATAACAAAATTGTTTTTATTTTTACAGTGATCGGGTGTTATTCACAACAAACAGTAGAGTGGTTTTCCGATATGTAATTGAAAGTTTGTTTCCCGGAGAATATTTATTTTCGGATGTCATAGACTCGTGGTCTGAACTACTAAACTATAACAAGAAGGACCAAAATATTAATAATTCTCCATACAGAGTATTCATGCATGTCCAAATAATCGTAAGTAAAACATATATGATTCTAACACTAAATTAATATTATCTATTTAAATTCATATATGACTATACACTAAAATCACACATGATTTAACATTTAGACAAAGTATATTCAGGATGAGCCAATTCCTAAACCAAAAAAATATGACAAAAAGAAAAAGATTGACAAAAAACTAAAAGAACAAATAGAAAAAGGAGGCAAAGGATAAAGAAAAGGAGAAAGATGAGAATAGATACAATCTATTCAAAAAATACTTTGTAGATTGGTTCAATGGAGATGAAGAAAAAATAAAATTGAAAGATGTTGATTTGGTAAGCAATTCAAAATCAAATTATTATTATTATTATTATTATTATTATTATTATTATTATTATTATTATTATTATTATTATTATTATATATATATATATATATATATATATGACAATAAATATTTAAATGCCGATATTCTTCCCTGTTTGTCGGGAAGATCACATAGTTGTCTATATTTTCAACATCAAAAATGCAAACATTGTCATCTTGGATAATAGCAGATCAGATACAACAGTTAAAGGAAAGTAAATGCATGTACTGAAAAACCTGGTATGTACAAAATCAAATGCGATTAAATAAGAAAGTCATATATGATTTTACAAAATATGAAAAATAAACATTATCTTAGTCACACATAATTACAAAAAATAAATCACATGTGATTACATAAAACAATCACATGTGATTATAGTAAACAAAAATAAACTTTTCTAATCACATATGATTGAATAAAATTAATCACATGTTATTATTTTATAAAAATCAAATGTGATTATATAAAATATGACTAAACATTTCAAATCATATCTGATTATACATTTGAATTCAAAAATCATCAAAACATGATTTTATAGTTGTAATCATAGGTGATTTTGTAAATATTAATAATATCTTTTTATGTTTAATTTTATGTGATTAACTTTCTTATTTTATTAATTTTCAGAAAAAAAAAATATTTTACAAGATATTTATAGGAAATAAAACATCCAAGATCACATGCATTGGAAGACCTAAATCTGAAGCCAATTTTGTTGGATCTCACATGCAAAACAAAAAATAACAAAATAGATTGTGGAGTGTTTGTATTGAGATATATGGAAACATACATGGGTCAAACGGATGGGTCTTATAAAACTGGTTTTATGAAAGAAGGATCACAAGATGTAATCTTAAATTTGAAAAAAAAAAAAAAAAAAAAACAAGATATGCTTATACAATCATGGTTTCTGAAATTAATTACTTTATGAAGCATGATATCATAGGGTTAGTACATGCATACAACAAACAACATGAAGATAAAAGAAAAAATGATGAAGATAAAACAAACAACATGAAAGATTGAGGTCGCTAACTTGAAGATGAATGTTGATAATTGAAGGTGTGTATGAAGAAGGGAAGATAGATGTTGAGGATTGAAGCTGGAGATGGTGGATGTAAATACAAGAATGGAAAGGAAGTGGTGAATGTTACTTTGATGACATGATCTTAATATGGATAATTTGTTTGTTGATTGATTAAGATAATGTTTAGTTTTTATGTACATCAATGTTTGCTGTTTATTAAGACAATTTTTAGGTTTTAATTAGATTAGTTCTTAATTAGATATGTGGATATGTGGAGATGGTGGATGTGAATCTCTCTCTCTCTCTCTGTATATATATATATATATATATATATATATATATATATATATATATATATATATGATACGGTGGATATGTTGGTCTGTTATTACTTTACAAAACAAATGTATATTTTTATGATATATGAGTATAATCACATATGATTTTGAAAATCATATGTGATTAAATTCATAATAAATTATGATAGAATTAACATATGAAACAAAATCACATATGATTTGAATCTATTCACATTACAAAACAAATAAAACATGATTTGGAAAATCATGTGTGATTATATTCATAATCATTTATGCTAGAAATAACATATGATTTCAACATCACATGCGATTACAAAAACAAATCACATATGATTGAAAGCTGTTCAAATTGACAAATCATATATGCTAAAATAAAACATATGAATTTACATATGTTATGAAAAGTGTATCGATCACACTTGATTATGTATATAAATAATTTATTAAATCTTATTTGCATACCAGAATCACATATGATCATTGTATGGTTTATACTTCAACCACATATGATTATATGTATCAAATAAACTATGGTAAATAATCACATGTGATTATCATGTGTAATATATGCATACACAAAATAAAAAATAACATATGATTAAATGTGTTCAAATTATAAAAATAATAGGTAATAACAAAAAATCTTATTCACATTAGAAATCCACATGTGATTATGTATATAAAAATATATGTTATTATAAAATCACATGTGATTAAGATCTTTTATTAACATTTTAATTTTTATACTTAACTATTATAGAAACAAAATATTGAAACAAATCACATGTGATTATACAAGTAAAAATTACAGAATCACATATAATTATACACAGAAAACAAAAATGTTGAATGAGGAAAAATAAATTGAATCGCGTATGATTATCATCTGTTATGAACATTATATACCTAAAAAATTGAAAACTAATAAAAACTCTATACATCAATTCTCAGCATTAAGTCTGCGTGGACAAGTACGCCTATTGTGGTTCTCTTTTACTACATATTGAGCATTTTCTAGTCTTCATTTGAGCTTTCATATCTTCTTTTTCAACTTTACCAATAAGCTTCTTCTTTTGTGATCCTTTATTATGTTGAACATCTAGAACAAAAATCTTGACTTCTTCTGGAATAGTAACATTATAAAGTTTCTCAAGGACATCCGAATTTGTAATCGGCTTTTTACTTGAAGAATTACTCTTCACCTCATTAAAAAGAAATTGTGTTTTTTCAGCCAAACATGCTAACTTCTGCTTATCACCTCTCATAATGTCTAAAGCAGTTTCAACATTGAAAAATACTTCATTAACCAGCTTGGTAACTTCTTCATCCTCTTCATCAAAATGGTCTCTTAATAGTTGATAATTCAAAGATATTACATCCTTTGTCCATCGCCTAAGAATATATTGTTCCGGTATTTCATTAAAAATTTTGTCCATCAATACTCTAAAAGCATATCTGCAAAGCATACCAAACAATTAAAATATCCACAAGTGCAACTCACTTCTTTTTCATCATATTTTAGTTCCACCTGTAACAATGAAAAATCACATATGATTACACATTAATCACTTATGATTATACAAATAAAAATCACAGTCTGGTTTAATCACATGTGATTAACATCTTTTATATACTCAAAATATATTCATCACACATGATTACACACATAAAAACAATATACAGACTAGTTTAATCATACGTGATTTAAAAAAATTAAAATTTTCTCTGATCACGTCTATAAACTCATTATCTTAATAATCATATGTGACTATAATAACATATACCTATAGTGACATATTCACATTATCTTTATAATCACATGTGATTGATCATAACATTATCATAAAAAATGATATAAATAAAAAAAAATAAAATACCTTATACGTTGCTTTTACTTCGTGATTTTTGGTTCTTGTGAATAACTTTAAAGCCATCCATCTCCCTTGCCTAAATCTGTAACGTCACAAAACCAGCTTGCTTTATAAATCTGCTTTTGAACTTCATAAAAAACCATGCTAGTTTACACCTTTTGTGCATGTTTTTTTATCATACGTGGTGACCGCCAAGAATAATTTGCTCCCTTAGTTTTATGATCAAAATACCATACATGTTTAGCATTCATCAATCACATATGATTACAATAATAATCACATCAATATACTTATTGAGAAATTATAAATCACATATGATTACAAACATAAATACAGAAGACAGGCTTACTTATATATACAAAAGGTTGCATCAAATGACATAACATCTCCGAATTCATTGTATTATGTTTCATTTGTTTCATTGGCCCAAAACATTGCATTTAAGACATTATTCTCATCACACCTATAAAAAACGAATAATCCGGATAGTTGTTTTTCCAATCAGTCATCTTGTTCACAATAAGTTGAGTATATCTGAAGCCAATAATAAAGCCCATATCCCTCTTGAAAATTTTGTAATCTACAGCCTTGCCCCTTACATACTGAAACCCGCCTTTCAAAGTTGATTTGAGTTTGTAACCTTTTATAAAACCCATTTTTGCAGTAGAAGCCTGAACAATGAACTTCTTGTCAGAGTATGAAAGAGTCCTTGTACTTTTCAAGTGAAATGTATCTTCAAGCTCGTGGTTGTGATTTTCTTGAAACTCATCAAACTTATACTCACCTGTTCCTTTGACACGTTTCACAATAATTTTGGCTTTACAATCTATAACCATTTAGATTGTATTACATTCCGTTAGATTCAATTTTGGTTTACCCATCCTATTACAAACCAAAAACCTATGTTTTATTATATCACCAACTTTCCTTAATGTGTTGAGACGAACATCAAAACCACGCTTCTCTGCATATCTTTTTTTATAAAAATGAACTCCCTCATCCACATCTTTAAACCTCATTGACTTAGTAGGTTTAAACTCTTTAGGAACATCTAGTGTCACACCCCTTAACCAGTCAGAAAAACAACGGCGGAACCGTCCGGGGGCGGGTGACGTCATAAGTAGTATCACAACAATCGTATCATAGCAATCAAAGTAAACATAACCATTACATTACAATATGAATATTGACATCTGTTTTGAGAACATAGTTTGTACATAACAGTATATAGCAAAAGATAAAGACGAGACTCCAAAATGCTCCGTCTTCTCCAAAAGTTGGCAAGGTACCTGTCTATCGTTGCCCTGAGAATACAAGTGGTTTTGAAAACGTATCAGCATAAAGCTGGTAAGTTCATAAGCATGTTTTTATATTGAAAACCAGTCACTGAGTTTGTATAAATGGTTTCTTTCCATTATAAGTAAATATCGTTTGTATCGAAACCGTTGTTACCAAGTTCTGAAATATGTATGCATGTTTCCAAGAAAATCCAATATTTTCTAACACGTTTGTTGATTCCTGTTTGAAAAGTATCGTTCCATTTGAAAACCCTGGTTATTGCCAGTATGTAAGATCTATTCGAAAACCCTGGCTATCACCAGTAAGTATAGTAGTTTTATTACTTAAAATAAAACCAAAAGTTATGTCCCTGGAATACCCTCCAATAAGTAGATAGGTAGTTTTATTACTCAAAATAAAACAATGGAAGAAAGAAATCCCGTAAACAAGGGTTTGTTTATACTTATTGTGAGTCGTATAACCATACTAATATGACCGGTGACCTCCTTGATGTTCTTAAGGCGTCGTACGATTACAAAATTTGTCACCCCAGACCTGCCTGTCTAACTATAGCTAACAGTTCAGGTGTGGGATTGTCGGTCCCGAATAGATCTATTCACAAATTTCACGCTCTCCCTATAGGAGACTCTGGTTATACTACCGGTGAGGATTTATTGGTAGCCCGAGGGGCATAACGAAGATAAGTCTCACAATCCTGTATTAACTAGTTTACATGTTATTCGGTTGTTCTCGAGTTCAAAATTTTTTGTAACGGTGTAGAGTATGAATAATTATACACAAAATAATTATTTAGTAGGATACTCTAGTTTTGTATTCGTAGTAATGGATAAACTAAATCTGACATAGTTTATATATTTGACTTTGTATGAAGTTTGAATCCATAAGACTGTTAATGAAATCCCAAACTATACCTATTATAGTTTGAATGGTTTGTTACTTTCATGTATGGTTTTAAAAATTATCCAATTATGATTAGAAAACATCCCTTATGCTCCACATGTTACAAAAGGGATAAATGTATCTAAATGTTTGATAGAAAACAGTTGTAATTGCATCAGTTTCTAAGTTATGTAAACTCTTATGTTTAGCTTGTATTCCCCCTTTGAAAACATGAAAAACTCGGAAAAGTGTAGGGGTATGAACTCACCGTTTAACGTAGGATTTGAGTGTACGATCGATACGAGTGTTGAGTGTCAACTGATGTTTCATGCGCAAGTGGACCCTATTAATCATATCGTAACACATATACGTATTAGATTAGGGTATTATTAATCATGACGGGAAACCACCCTAAGGTCTTGGAAATGCTTGTACTAAGTGTTCTAGGTCCCAGACTTAGTGATCTTTGCAAGTTTAAGGCCAAATATGAGCATTAGAGTGGGTGTATGGCCATAAAGGTGGGTGTGCGGCTAGGGTGTGTGGCCAGACTGTGTGTGCGGCTGCACATAGGAGTGTGTGGCCGTACAGAGGGTGTGTGCGGTCGTACACTCCTCATTTATGCCCGAAATGTCGATTTTGAGGTGTTCTAGCGCTAATACCAAGTCTACCTAGTAAATGGAGGCCAAACTCTTCACTTTGGAGAGTTTTAGTGTGTGTGCGGCCACCATATAAAGGTGTGCGGCCGCACTCCTTCAAAGGATGAAGAACACGAAGAACATGAAGAGTTTCAGGCATATATTTAGGTGTTTTACCTGTATAACAAGCTAGATGATGGAGCTCTTCGTGTTTTTGAGGCCCTTAGAGTGTTCTTGGATCAGATTTTTAGAAAGAGAAAGTAGAGGGGAGTGTGCGGCTGGGGGACGGGTGTGCGGCCGTACACACCTCTCAAGAGGGTGTAAGGCCCAGGTTTTGCTTCTTTACGACATGCTGACTCATTCCTAACCCCGTTCTTGGCTGTACTCAAGCTTAGAACACTTGAACGAACCCTTAAATGGCGTTAAAAAGTGACAAAATCAATCTATCATTGATAAAAATTGACCAATCGTATAGAATGAAAGTTTCGGGTAGTCACATCTGGTTTGATATCATGAAGAACCTCTGACATATAAAAATTTGATGCACAACTTGAACTCGTCCTATTGTATTAATTTGCATCATTACAAGAAGTAGAGCATTCACATGTATGATCAAATATGGAAAATGTTTTAATCATATATTATTATAAAAGAAACAATTGAATATACATAAATGAATGTAATGTAAAATCACATGTGATTAATAATAAATTCCTTATATAATCATTTGTGATTAAAAGAAATAATTGAGGATAGATAAACTAAGCTTATGTCAATATTTATTCAAATATCAAAAAATGGATAATCACATATGATTAACACTATATTAAACATACTTATTAAAAAAGACTAATGAATAATCACATAAGATTAACAAAACATATTATATTTAAAACAAACAATGAGTTACTTATAATCACATGTGATTATATAAGTAATTCATTATTAGTCACATGTGATCATATAAGGAATTCATTATCAATCACATGTGATTGCACATTACATATTTTGATATATATTCAATTCTAAAATAAATCAATAATTAAAAAACAATAACCTGCTTATATAATCATAACAGATTAAATAAGTATTAATTTTTTTTACCTAAAACACTAGAGTTTTGGATTTGATGACTTGAATGTTCAAAATCTTCATCCATGTAGCTTTAGATTTGATTACTTGAATGTTCAACATCTTCATCAACATCTTCAATACTAATTTGATATTCATTTCTAAAAAAAATTCACATTATCACTTATAAAATACATTATCAAACAATAGAACCTGCCATTAATAACATAAACAATTATTATTACAACAGATAATAATAATATATGACTTAAAAAACTATAACATAAAATGTAATTGTTCATAAGAATTATGAGTATAACACATATCAATCATATCTGATTTTAAACATATATGACAAAAACATTTATGATTATAACATATATTAATCATATATGATTTAAAGAATTGTATTATAGTTTATAACAGATATCAATCACATATGATTTTCTCAATGATCTATGTAACGCCCCGAACCTAGCAAGTATATTTCGAAACCCGCCTTCTTTTGATTATTTTCTTTAATAGCCCTCGGGAAGTTAGCTTGAGTCCCGGGGAGTTTAGGGGCTAAGGTTGAAACTTTGGGACAAAGAGGGAGTACGCTAAGCATACATAAGAGTATGTTGGGCGTACTCGCGTCAACTGAAAACCCTAATGCTCAAGGTAGGGACTATATAAACACCCTTATGACTCATTCTTTACCCTCACCTCAGCCTCCATACCACATAGAACGCCCCAAAACCCTAGTTTGTGTGTGAAGAGTGAGTTAGTGTGCATCTTGAGCTTTGGAGAGTGGAGTTATTGCACCAAGAAGCTAGAGGAGGAAAGCAAGGCCTTGGATCTAAAGTTGGATTACACCATTAGGGCTCCAGCAGGTAAAAAGATTGAACCTTTATGCTTATTTACTTTAGATCTAGACATTTTAGCTTTATGAAGGTCTTTTTGGTCCCTAGATTTCCCAAGTTGATGCATGTGAAGTTATAGACGAAATAAGTTGTCCTTTCAGACGTTTTTTAGAGGCCTTAAGTGATAAAAATCGGTTCTTTTTAGCTAAACTTGATCCATGCATGTGAAAAGAAGGTCTTAATGGATTAAGACTATGAGTTAAGGACTTTTTGGACGTCCAAAGTGATAAAGTCCGAAACTTTATGATTCTATGGCATATTTGGTCGACGGATATGGAATATGGGTTCAAGAGCTCAACCCATTAAGCACTTATTAAGACCTTGGTAAATCCCCGCGTACGCCCCATGTAAGATCTATACGCCCAGCGTACGTGGTCAGTGGTCCCGATGATGGTCAACGAAGAACTACGCTACGCCCAGCATAACTGGGAGGTACACCCCGTGTACGCTTCTTGTTGGACTTTTGTCTTGTGGGCTTTATGCTTTGGCCCGGTTATGGGTCATTTGGGTTAATCCCTTAATGGGCTATGTATATAATGTTGTTTGGGCCAGGTTGGACTTGTAGGTTTCGTGTAGGCCCGATAGAGTGATGGGCCCAATTTAATAAATTGGGCCAATAATAGATTTGGACAATTTGGGTCTAGTTGATTAATTCGTATTCTTTATCTCTCAGTGGAGGGTGTCGGGCGTAGCAGTTGAAGACTCTCAGTTCAGTTCTGCACTATTACTAGGTGAGTTCTCCTCACTATACCAACAGGGTCTACGACACTAGGTCGGTCCCTTGGTATTTTATCCCGGAGTTAGTCTGTGTTCCATATTCATGATCAGTTGGATTGGTACCTTGATGGAT
The DNA here is from genome assembly GCF_051521515.1 of Lactuca serriola. NCBI lineage: Eukaryota > Viridiplantae > Streptophyta > Magnoliopsida > Asterales > Asteraceae > Lactuca > Lactuca serriola. Next base: position 237,791,019 of record NC_136415.1, on the reverse strand, counting down.
AGAATGGTGCTATGTTTAGCAGTTAGTATGATCTGTGCTTATTGTATGATTATATGTTATTTATATGTCGACATACATGGATGGGTTGGGTTGAGGTGGTGTCTTACTTTGTGCGGTTGAGGCCAACATACCCGGAGCGGTCCGGATAGGCTGTAGGCCCGTAGGAGGCGGTCCAGTCATGTCGAAGGCTCGGGAGCGGTCCAGATAGGCTGTTGGCTCGTAGGAGGCGGTCCAGTCATGTTAAAGGCTCATTATGCATGTTGTTAGTTATTATTTATTATTGGATGCTAGAGGTTGGTATTTTGGGGGTAACTCACTAAGCCTTCGAGCTTACATTCTATTGTTTATTGTTTCAGGTACATCAGTTGACCATGGCAAGGCGAAGGCGTGACATACACATCCTCGTTTTTATGATTTTGGATTTCTGGGAACTCTGATATGAAAACATTTTGAAAGCAATTAGAACTTGTTGATGTTTGAATAACCTTTATTTGTGTAAAAATGGTTTTTTTGAAAGTATAAATTTCTTCGAAAAAATTTTGGGTTGTTACAAGTTGGTATCAGAGCCTTGGTTTGAGTGAATTGGAAGAACATTCGTGTGAATCCAGTCTCAAATCAAGGAAATATATTTTTAAAATGATTTTCAAAAAAAATAAAAATAAATAAATAAATAATTTAAACGAAGGGGATGAGATGTGTACCGTCAACCGGAGCCAACAAGTAGACCCCAAAATACCATATTGTTATTGATGTTATGATGTGTTAGAACCGCATGCTAAAAATAGGCTAGGGATATTTAGGAATTGCATGATAGAATTTCCTGATTATATGATGCCTGCTAGCCTAGGGTTTTCCTTATATGAAATTGACATCATTACTGCAGTCGATTGGTATATGCATCACGGTTATGCACAATTAAGATCTTATAGCCTGAGAATACTTGATTTGGCCGTATGTTCTGTTCTTGTCTGATTGGGGGCTTGGGGTTGAGTTGAATATTCGAAAGTCTATAGGGTCCAGCGTTATGCATGAATAGCATACACTAGTACTGCAGGGATTGGTGGAAGTTTCATGAGTAATTTGCATGAGGTCGGTTATGGGGTGATTGTTCTTCTCAAGGGTCGAGAGGGGAAAGATTATCATATATGTGTATACTAGGGTATTATGATGATACTTGAGACGAATATGGGTTGGTGTGGAAGGTAGTATGGGCCCGTACTACTAAAAGCACAGGACCCATACGCGTGTCAAGGAATTCGTAATCCATAAGGTTAGTTGAGGGTTGATTCCCATTTCTTGGGATTATCTGATGTATTTATTGGTATGTTTTCAGTATGGTGATGACAAGGCGCTTTGGAGCCACATCCGGAACGGGATCATGGACAGGAGTTGACGGGCAGGGGGAACCAGTACAGCCCGAGGTTGTTGTTCAGATGGGGGACAGGAGTTGACGGGCAGGGGGAACCAGTACAACCTGAGGATATTGTTCAGATGGGGATGGATGTGTTGGATGCCAGGATTCGGGAGATCCTTTATGATGAGGTTGCCACTATGTTTCGGGCACAGCTACCAGAGATGTCCGGGTCTATTAAGACCGCCATGGTGGAGTACTTTGATGAGCGTTATGCGACTTTGGCTGAGACGGCCGCTGCTGCAGCTATATCGGTTGTAACAGCAGGAGGAGGAGGAGTTGTTCGAGCCTTTCAGTATCGGGACTTCGACAATACGAAGCCCCTGAATTTTGATGGGATTCAGGATCTGATTATTGCTATGAGATGGTTGTCTGACGTGGAGGGATGTTTCTTCACGTGTTCGTGCCCTGATAATCAGAGGGTGGGGTGTGCTATGAACCTATTGCGGTCCGGGGCAAAGGATTGGTGGAGATTGGTTACTGGATCATACACTAAGGAGCAGCGAGCTGCGATTTCTTAGGATCAGTTCAGAGACATGTTAAGTACCCGTTATGTTCCACGGGTGGAGAGGGAGAGACTGGCGCAGGAGTTCTTAGACCTGTGACAAGACAAGCAGTCGGTGGAAGAGATTACGAGACTGTTTACTGAGAGGGCGATGTTTTGCCCGGAGTTCGTGTCGGAAAGCCGTGGAGACGGCAGACTCGCCAGTCAGGCACACCGTGAGGCTGACTACAGCAGACCGGGAGGGCGCAGATGACTCGCTATTTGGGTATGCTCAAGACGAATATTAGACAGTTTGTCGCGACGCAGAGGTGTAGTGCATTATTGGAGCTCCAGGAGGCCGTGAGGAGGCACGAGCTGGAGATTGAGTTGCAGTTATATGAGGTGAGGCAGGCCCCAAGTCAGGCACAGCTGGCGTCGAAGCGGTTCAAGGCCGCAGATTCTAGGTCGGGAGGGCAGCGGGCCCGCACTTGTGGGAAGTGCGAGAAGGTTCATTCGGGAGTATGTCGACTGGGTACTGGATGCCACAAATGTGGCAAGGAGGGACATTACGCACGGGAGTGCCGCCAACCCGCCCCTACTCCTGATATGAGGATTTGCTTTCATTGTCATCAGGTGGGTCAAGTGAAGACCCACTGTCCGCAGTTAGCCGCCAGACCGGTGCAGGCTCCAGCACCGGCTACTTTGAGGATCACGGATGGGAAGCAGGGTGGTGTAGAGCCTCCGAAGGCTCGGGGACGCGCTTTTCAGCTCACTGTCGAGGAGGCCAGAGCAGTACCATATGTGGTGGCCGATATGTTTCTATACTCTTTCTTGCTAAATATATATGATTGTTTATTCTAAATTATAGTGGGTACGTGTATTAGGTACGTTTTTAGTGAATTCCTTGCCTGCGTTGATATTGTTCGACTCGGGTGCGAGTTGGTCGTTCGTTTCCCCGACTCTCGATAGCAGACTCGGTCTGCCTTTAGGAGAGCTTGAGTGTTTGTTATTAGTCTCTATTGCCAGTGAGCTTGGGGTTTCTACTTCTTTAGTTTATCGAGATTGCACATTGGAGATATTTGGGATACCTTTTTCGATTGACCTGATTCTCATCCCCATGAGGGATGCATGTGTGATTGTGGGGATGGATGGTTGAGTCGGTTCAGTGCCATGATTGACTGCGAAGGTCAGCAGGTTACAGTTCGAACCCCAAGTGGGGGAGAACTGGTGGTTTATGGTGAGGGCACCAGATCGGGATTCGGATTTTGTTCAGCTACAAGGGCTCGACAGTATATTCAGCACGGGTGTGTGGGTTATCTTGCGTACGTAGAGGATACGCGGGTCGGCAGCCCCTCTCCAGTTTCAGATGTCCCAATAGTCAGGGAGTTCGCCGACGTGTTTTTGGAGGAGTTACTCAGAATACCTCCAGAGAGGCAGGTCGAGTTTAGGATCGACCTGGTACCAGGTGCGGCCCCTGTGGCTAAGGCCCCGTACCGACTGGCACCACCAGAGATGCAGGAGTTGTCGCCACAGTTTCATGAGCTGCTAGGGAATCAGTTCATTCGTCCGAGCAGTTCTCCACGGGGAGCCCCGATACTCTTCGTAAAGAAGAAGGATGGATCTCATCGGATGTGCATATACTATAAGGAGTTGAGCAAGTTAACAGTGGAGAACCGTTACCCACTCCCAAGGATAGACGACATGTTTGATCAGTTACAGGGGGCATCTTGGTTTTCCAAGATTGATTTGAGGTCCGGGTACCATCAGGTCAGAGTAAGGGAGGAGGATGTGGAGAAGATGGCGTTCAAAACTCGGTATGGGCATTACGAGTTTGTAGTGATGCCATTTGGACTCACCAATGCACCGGCGATTTTCATGGACCTGATGAATCGGGTTTGTAGACCGATGCTCGATCGCTCGGTCGTAGTGTGCATTGACGATATCTTGGTATATTCCAAGAACCGAGAGCAACACGAGGAGTATCTACTAGATTTATTGGGGGTTCTGAGGAGGGAACGGCTTTATGCTAAGTTCTCGAAGTATGAGTTTTGGTTACGAGAGGTTCAGTTCCTAGGGCATCTCGTTAACCAGGATGAAATTTTGGTCGATCCGACCAAGATCGAGGCCGTTATGCGGTGGGAGGTCCCAAAGAGACATCAGGAGCTTTTTGGGTTTGGCAGGGTACTACCGGAGATTCATTCAGGATTTCTCTAAGATTGCAGTATCCCTCACTCGTCTGAGGAGGAAGGGGTGGATTTCCGGTGGGGCCCTGAGCAACAAAGGGCATTTGAGACTCTCAGGCAACGGTTGTGTGAAGCTCCAGTCTTGACCCTCCCCGAAGGGGTGGAGGATTTTGTGGTGTACTGTGATACATCCATCATAGGTTTGGGAGCAGTTCTCATGTAGAGGGGTAGGGTTATCGCCTACACATCGCGGCAGCTGAAGTTGCTTGAGTCGAGATACCCCACACATGACCTGGAATTGGGAGCGGTGGTGTTCGCTCTCAAGATTTGGAGACACTACCTCTATGGGGTCCGTTGTACCATCTACACGGACCACAAGAGCTTGAGGTATATTATGGATCAACTGAACCTAAATATGCGGCAGCGCAGGCAGCTGGATGTATTCAAGGATTACGATTGCGAGATCCTTTACCACCCTAGTAAAGTGAATGTGGTTGCAGATGCCTTAAGCCGCAAGGCAGCCGGATCATCTGTCCCAGTATCATGCATGAGGATATCAGTGGATTCCACACTCGTGAGCTTGCTCAAAGGAGCTCAGTCGGAGGGTATGAGTAGAGAGAACTGGAAACTAGAGAAGATAAAGGGTGAAAATGCTTGGTTTGAGCAGGATAGACGGGGATTGATGACCCGTTATGGTCGGGTCTGGGTTCCGATGACTGGTGGAGTCAGACAAAACATATTGGAGGAGGCTCATATGTCTCGGTTCTCCATTCAGCTGGGGGCAACCAAGATGTACCGAGATTTATGTTTGAGCTATTGGTGGCCGTGCATGAAGCGAGAAATCGCTGAGTACGTAGAGAGATGCCTGACCTGTAGGATGGTCAAGGATGAGCATCAGAGGCCCCACGAGAAGTTGCAGCCTCTTGAGGTTCCTATATGGAAATGGGAGCAGATCGCGATGGATTTCATCACCAAGCTGCCGAGGATGGCAAGGGGTTTCGACACTATATGGGTCATCGTAGACCGATTGACCAAGGGTGCTCACTTTCTCACCATTCGGGAGGGATCCTCAGCCGAAAAGTTAGCTGAGATATACGTCCGCGAGATTGTCGTGCAGCATGGCGTTCCGGTCTCTATTGTCTCAGATCGTGATGTTCGCTTCACCTATCGATTTTGGCAGAAGTTCCATGAGGAACTGGGCACACGACTGCATCTCAATATATATTATCATCCGCAGACAGATGGCCAGAGTGAGCGGACCATACAGACACTTGAGGACATGCTGAGGGCCTGTGTTATCGATTTTGGTGGGAGCTAGGACTCCTACCTACCTCTCGTAGAATTCTCATACAATAACAGCTTTCATTCTAGTATAGGTGCCCCACCTTATGAGCTCTTATATGGAAGGAGATGTCACACCTCGGTCTGTTGGGGTGAAGTGGGTCATAAGGTTATGGGTCGGGCCGAGGTAGTTTTGCAAACTACCGAGAGAATTCAGCAGATCAGACAGAGACTTCAGACTGCTCAGAGTCGGCAAAAGAGTTACGCTGACCGACGCTGATCGGAGTTGGAGTTTCAGGTCGGAGACATGGTGCTCCTGAAGGTCTCACCCTGGAAGGGTGTGATTCGTTTCAGGAAGAGGGGAAAACTGGGTCCCCAGTTTATTGCACCCTTTCGAGTGATACCAGAGTTAGCAAGGTAGCCGATAGACTGGATCTTCCGGAAGAGCTCAGTCAGATACACAACACTTTTCACGTTTTCCAGTTGCGGAAGTGCATTTTGGATGAGGATGCAGTGGTATCTCTGGATGATGTTCAGGTTGACGAGCAGCTAAACTACGTGGAGCAGTCGGTGGCTATTTTGGAAAGGAAAATGAAAATTTTGCGTAGCAAGGAACTACTGCTGGTCAAGGTGCAGTGGCGGCACCGTAAGAGATTCGAGTGGACTTGGGAGCCAGAGTCCGAAATAAGGGAGCACTACCCAGATCTTTTTGCAACATCCGACTTCGGGGACGAAATCTAGATCAAGTGGGGGAGAGTTGTAATGCCCCGAACCTAGCAGGTATATTTTGAAACCCGCCTTCTTTTGATTATTGTCTTTAATAGCCCTCGGGAAGTTATGTTGACTCCCGGGGAGTTTAGGGGATAAAGTTGAAACTTTGGGCCAAAGAGGGAGTATGCTAAGCGTACATAAGAGTACGTTGGGCATACTAGGCGCGCCCTAGTACGCTAGGCGTAAGCTTATGTACGCTGGGCGTACTCGCGTCAGCTGAAAACCCTAATGTTCGGGGTAGGGACTATATAAAGACCCTTATGACTCATTCTTTACCATCACCTCAGCCTCCATACCTCAGAGAACGCCCCAAAACCCTAGTTTGTGTGTGAAGAGTGAGTTAGTGTGCATCTTGAGCTTTAGAGAGTGGAGTTATTGCACCAAGAAGCTAGAGGAGGAAAGCAAGGCCTTAGATTTGAAGTTGGATTACACCATTAGGGCTCCAGCATGTAAAAAGATTGAACCTTTATGCTTATTTACTTTAGATCTAGACATTTTAGCTTTATGAAGGTCTTTTTGGTCCCTAGATTTCCCAAGTTGATGCATTTGAAGTTATAGACGAAATAAGTTGTCCTTTCAGACGTTTTGAGAGGCCTTAAGTGATAAAAATCAGTTCTTTTTAGCTAAACTTGATCCATGCATGTGATAAGAAGGTCTTAATGGATTAAGACTATGAGTTAAGGACTTTTTGGACGTCCAAAGTGAGAAAGTCCGAAACTTTATGATTCTACGGCATATTTGGTTGATGGATCAGGAATATGGGTTCAAGAGCTCAACCCATTAAGCACTTATTAAGACCTTGGTAAATCCCCGCGTACGCCCCGCGTAAGATCTGTACGCCCAACGTACGTGGTCAGTGGTCTCGATGATGGTCAACAAAGAACTACGCTACGCCCAGCGTAACTGGGAGGTACGCCCCGCGTACGCTCCCTGTTGGACTTTTGTCTTGTGGGCTTTATGCATTGGCCCGGTTATGGGTCATTTGGGTTAATCCCTTAATGGGGTATGGATCTAATGTTGTTTGGGCCAGGTTGGACATGTAGGTTTCGTGTAGGCCCAATAGAGTGATGGGCCAAATTTAATAAATTAGGCCAATAATAGATTTGGACAATTTGGGTCTAGTTGATTAATTCGTATTCTTTATCTCTCAGTCGAGGGTGTCAGGCATAGCAGTTGAAGACTCTTAGTTCAGTTCTGCACTATTGCTAGGTGAGTTCTCCTCACTATACCAACAGGGTCTACGACACTAGGTCGGTCCCTTAGGATTTTATCCCGGAGTTAGTATGTGTTCCATATTCATGATCAGTTGGATTGGTACCTTGATGGATAGATTGGTGATATGTTTAGCAGTTAGTATGATCTGTGCTTATTGTATGATTATGTGTTATTTATATGTCGACATACATGGATGGGTTGGGTTGAGGTGGTATCTTGTTTTATGTGGTTGAGGCCAACATACCCGGAGCGATCCGGATAGGCTGTAGGTCCGTAGGAGGCGGTCCAGTCATGTCGAAGGCTCGGGAGCGGTCCAGATAGGCTGTTGGCTCGTAGGAGGCGGCCCATTCATGATGAAGGCTCATTATGCATTGTGTTAGTTATTATTTATTATTGGATGCTAGAGTTTGGTATTTTTGGGGTAGCTCACTAAGCCTTCGAGCTTACATTCTATCGTTTATTGTTTCAGGTACATCAGTTGACCCTGGCAAGGCGAAGGCGTGATGTACACATCCCCGTTTTTATGATTTTGGATTTCTGGGAACTCTGATATGAAAACATTTTGAAAGCAATTAGAACTTGTTGATGTTTGAATAACCTTTATTTGTGTAAAAATGGTTTTTTTGAAAGTTTAAATTTCTTCGAAAAAAATTTAGGTTGTTACAATCTATTTCTTTAATAGCCAATCAAACACTGTTAATAAAAATATCTTAATCACATGTGATTGAAATAATACGATTTTAAACAAATACTAATCACATGTTTTTTTTTTAATGTTTTAGGTTTTTCCTGCAAGAATAAATCACGATTATTAGCTTCATAATCAATAATATTGATTTAAACTACATAAATTCAACTACAAGGGAAGAATCGACGTTTCGTGAACAATATATTAAACCTAACTCCTTTTAAACTCAAAACTTTCGATTTATACTTCATAAATGCGGTCACAATACAATAATCGACATTTAATGATCAAAATAAGGTCTGCAAAACGACGATTTTTACTTTTTTGATGAACAATATCTTAAACCTAACTAATTTCGAACTAAAAATGTTAAAAAAAAATAGATTCGATGACTATAGTAGATGAAATAAATACAAATGTTAGTGTTTAATCTGATGGGTTTTGAGCATTCTAACACTCCTATGGTGTACATGCAACCATAGATGCTTTGGATCTATGTTTTCTCTAATATACATGCAAACTTTCAAAATTCCAAAGTATCATCCTAACTAGCATACAATGGAGTAACTATACTACAAAATTCTAGTTAGATGACATACATTTTAGTGTAGTTGAAACCTTGAAGCTTTAAGAGCCTAGCACCAATAATGTGAATGCCTCAAATGGAACCGCAAATTATCACCAACAATTGGAAGAACTTGAGAGGAGATAATATGCACTCAAAACCGGGTAGCACTCTTACAAGAACTCTAGGTGCCGATTTCATGAACCAAAGGGCTTCTTATATAGCGTGGCTACATTAGGGTTACACCATGCAAAACCTAATGTGCATGACTTTCCACATTCCTCATGCTCCATGGGTTTTAACATCCACGGAGTATCCATGGGTCACCACATGAGCTTAGCCCAACATAAGGAATCATGGATCATTAGCCCACTTTATAAAAATGAATGATTTGCACAATCAATCCCTATATATTTAATTAGTATCTTTTGATCACAAAGTTAATTCCAAATTAATTCTTGATCAATACTAATTAAATAATATGGTTTAATATTAATATATTAGAACTTATAATATATTAATAAATCATAATTATCCTCTTCTCAAAAGTCCATCCTTCAAATTGTCCCGGTGAAGTGCAACCCAAATGGACCATGCTACTCTCGGGTCAAGTACATACCAATTATAGTTATGGACTTAGACACCTTATCCAACAGTCTCCCACTTAGATAAGTCTAATAACTACACTTGTAAGTATAACTTTCGGATCCGACTAGCAATTGTGGCTCTTAAATGCCTTTGTTGAACTTAGACATACCATTTTAGATAAGTGATCATAGAATCCTCTGTTATCAAGATATCAGTCGGACAAACACATGGAACACAGTCAATCTTATTTTCCAGCAATTTGTTTCCCGATTTCTGATTTATTTGACATAGAACTTAATCGAACACATATATTTAGTTCTGACTGGACCCGACATGTAAGTCAAAACAAAATCATCGAGGGGACCAAGATATCGCTTTTAATCCTCCAAGGACTAAAAGGAACAGATAAACTTCAACAGTATATGCTTGTACTAACTATTCATTGAATTATACACAACAATATGTTTTATAACATCAGGTTACCGATGCGTTTTCGTACTATCAATGTACGACCAACTCATAGTCAACAACTCATATATCTAGGTTTGAAGACTTATATGATATTATCGTCTCACGATCACTCGAGGTAAATTCCATGAAGTGATACAAGTGAGCGTGGGTTGAATCCAATAATTAGACGTTATAAGCACTCATGAATGTTATAGTAATGTCTAACCATTTCGGACAATCTACAAGCCAAATTCATGATAGTCTTGCTTCAATACCTACTTCCAAAGTATGATCGACTGTGGATGATTTGAATAATCCAATTATTCTGGAAGTCAAAACATGCAAAATGAAACAATAGTAAATGATTGACACAAGACAGTACCATACTAGTAAATAAAAAACACCTTTTATTTAAGCATCAAATGTCAATTACATTTAAACTATTACAAGTTTCGAATCAACTATTTAATCATTAAAACTAATATCATCCCTCAGCCCAACGCTCCTCGCATGCTGTAAATGCTTAACCCTACTCAGTCCCTTCATGAGGGGATATGTCGGGTTCTTATCTAATGATACCCTATTTGCCACGAGGAGTCCTTCTATCTTGTGTCTTATGAAGTGATATTTCATGTCGATATGTTTGGATCTGCCATGATCCCTTGGTTCCTTGGCAAAGGCAATCGCATTATCACTATCATAGAAAATCTCCACAGGCTCCTTTATAGTTGGTACAACTCCAAGGTCTCTGATGAAGTTCTTCAGCCATATCTCCTCTTTCGTCGCTTCGCTTGCTGCTATGTACTCTTATTCGCACGTTGAATCAGCTACAGTCTCTTTCTTGGAACTTTTCCAAGTTATTGCTCCTCCATTCAGGGTAAAGACCTAGCCCGACTGAGAGCGGAAATTATCCATGTCGATCTGAAAGCTGGCATCACTATACCCTACCACTCTCAAGTCATCACTCCCACCAAGGGTAAGGACCCAATCCTTAGTCCTCCGCAGGTACTTGAGAATGTTTTTCACTGCAGTCCAGTGAGCCTTGTCAGGATTCCCTTGATACCTACTGAAAATGATCAAAGCAAAGGCCACAGCAGGGCGAGTACAAGTCGTAGCATACATGATCGAGCCAACAGCGGAAGCATATGGTATTCAACTCATCTCAGCTATCTCAGCCTCTGTACTCGGACTCTGAGTTTTACTTAGTTTGGCATTACTCTGGATCGGTAAGTCACCTTTCTTCAAATCCTGCATGCTGAATCTTTTCAACATCTTATCCAAGTAAGTACTTTGACTAAGTCTATTTAGTCTTTTACTCCTGTCTCTGAATATCCTTATCCTAAGAATATAGGCAGCTTCTCTGAGGTCCTTCATAGCGAAACACTTCCCAAGCAAGGACTTAACCTCCTACAAGGTTGGGATGTCATTTCCTATGAGTAGTATGTCATCCACATACAATACCAGAAAGCTAACTTTACTCCCACTAGCCTTGACATATACACAGGACTCGTCATCGCTTCTCGAAAAGCCAAACTCTTTGACTTTCTCATCAAAACAAAGATTCCATCTACGAGATGCCTATTTCAATCCATAAATGGATTTCTCAAGCTTGCACACTCTATTAGGGTACTTTGCATCGACAAAACCCTTTGGATCACTCATGTAAACATCCTCAGCCAACTTTCCATTAAGGAAAGCAGTTTTGACATCCATTTGCCATATTTCATAATCATGAAATGCAGCAATGGCTAGCATAACCCTAATAGAATTAATCTTTGCTACTGGTGAGAACGTCTCATCATAGTCAACTTCCGGAGTTTGAGTAAAGCCTTTTGCAACCAGTCGCGCCTTACAAGTGTGTACTTTCCCATCCATGTTTGTCTTCTTCTTGAAGATCCATTTGCACCTGACTGTCTTACGACCCAGTATATTGTCAATCAAGTTCCAAACTTGATTGTCATATATGGACTGAATCTCTCTGTCCATCGCCTCTTTCCATTTAGCAGACTCGAGGCCTACCATGGCTTCCTTGTAGCTGTTAGGTTCAGCCAAATTTATTAGTGTGCTATCACTAATAAAGGTATCACCCTCAGATGTTATATGAAAACCATATAACACATGTGGAACACTAACTCTACTGGAACGCCTCAGAGGTACGGACTCGTGAATCGGTTCAACATGAGTTTCCTCCTCAGGTTGACCACTAGTGTTTGAGGTTCCTTCATTGGTTAACTCTTGAAGTTCTTCAAGGTTAATTTTCCTCCCACTGTCGCCTTGAAATATCAGCTCTCTCACGAAAGACTTCTCTCCTAGCAACAAGATAACATTATCACTAGGTCTGTAGAAGAGATAACCAAAGGACTTTTACGGGTAGCCGATGAAAATACATCACTCACTCCGAGGTTCGAGCTTGTTGTGAGTCTCGAGCCTCACTAAAGCCTCACAACCCCAAACCTTGATGTGTGCTAACGAGGGAGCCTTCTCTGTCCAAATCTCGTGAGGTGTTTTGGCAACCTTTTTAGTTGGGACTTGATTAAGGATATGGGCGGCAGTCTCCAAGGCATACCCCCAGAATTAAATTAGTAACAAAGCTTGACTCATCATGGAATGAACCATGTCCAACAAGGTTCAACTGTTCCTCTTAGCCATACTATCAAGCTGTGGTGTCCTAGGTGGCGTCAACTGTGAAACAATTCCACACTCTTTAAGATAGTCTAGGAATTCAATACTAAGATATTCACCACCCCGATCGGATCAGAGCATCTTTATCTTCCTGCCCAGCTGATTCTCCACCTCTTGCTTAAACTCTTTGAATTTCTCAAAAGTTTTTGACTTATACTTGATTAAGTAGATATAGCCATATCTGTTGTAATCATCAGTAAAATTCACATAGAAGCGGTTAGCATCCCTTGTGGCGGTTCTGAAGGGCCCACACACATCGGTGTGTATGAGATCCAACAAACCCTCACTCCTTTCACAAGAACCAGTGAATGGTGACTTAGTCATTTTTCCAAGAAAACAAGACTCGCAAGTGTCATCTGACCTTAAGTTGAATGACTCCAAAACTCCAGCCTTCTGGAGTTGGCCTATGCGCTTCTTATTGGCATGTCCAAGATGACAATGCCACAAGGATGCCTTACCCAAATCATTATAAGAATCGATATGAAACACATTATTTCCAAAGTTGTCTACAACCATCACAGTTTCATATACACCATTACAAGGTAATGCTCTAAAATAAAATAAAAAAAACACTATTATAATAAGCATTTATTGCACCAATTTCATTATCAAATGAAAAAGTAAAACCTTGTTTGTACAAGCCATGAAAGGAAATAATATTTCTCGCCATATCAAATGAGTAGCAACAATTATTCAAATCTATTTCTAACCCACTACTAAGCAATAAAGAGTAAATTCCAATCTTGGTGACAGGTGAAACCTTCCTATTCCTCATGATCAAGTTTATCTTCCCGTGCTCCACATCCTTACTTCTTTTTAGGCCCTACACATCAGAACAAATGTGAAATCCACAACCTGTTTCAAGTACCCAAGAGTTAGTATGTGATGAGTTTTTAGATAGAATAGTGTAAATACACGCATTGGTGGGATTGACCTTCCCATCCTTAACATCCTTCAAGTACTTGGGGCAGCTTCGCTTCCCGTGCCCCTTGTCATGGCAGTAGAAACACTCTGCTTCCTTGGGAACAGTCGAAGGAGCAGCAGAACCACCTTTGGTTCCACTTGAAGAGGGTCCGTCAAGAGAATATCCCTTGCGGATCTTGGAAGGAGCCTTCCTCTTCTTCCCCTTCACTTGTCCAGTTGCCAAAACAGGGGCATTAGTAGTAGGAGTAGATACAACATTTTTACCTTTGAGACCACTTTCTACATTCCTCAAAAGGCCTTGAAGCTTGCTAAGAGTGGCATCCTTCTTATTTATATGATAAGTCATGCAAAACTGATCATAACAGGGAGGTAAAGAGTGTAGAATCATGTCTATGGCCAACTCTTCAGGGAAATTAACATTCAACTTCAACAGATGGTCCACAAACCTTTACATTTTCTGCAAGTGGGTCGTGATGGGTTCACCATCCTTCATCATTGTTATAATCATGGAGGAGATGATTTCATAGCTCTCTTGACGATCACTCTGATGGTATCTTTCCCTCAGGTCCTAGTGCATCTCAAAAGGGTAGAAATCCTCATAGGAATTTTGGAGTTCAGCTGACATAGTGGCAAGCATGGTACAAGGTACCTTGGTGGCATCCTTCTCATGTGCCCTAAACTCAGAAATCTCCTGAGGAGTAGCAGAAGACTCATCGATTTCCTTAAGCTCCTTGTCGAGGACATATTCCTTGTCCTCATAGCGAGTGATCATCCTGATGTTCCTAATCCAGTCATTGAAATTAGTCCCATCAAAGATGGCTCTCCCACAAAGGTTCATGAGAGAGAAGGAGCTAGAAGGGTTTGAGCCAGAAGCATTGTTGGAAGACATCTGAAAAGAAAGAAATACAAAGCTTAGATTAGATAAAGAGTCCTTAATATAACACCCAAAATGAAATATTAAGGCTAGGACCCAACACAATATTTTACAATTTGGAAGAGGGATGTCGTAATCCAACTTTCAAAATATTTGAAGGTAGGTAAATGACGATTTACCAATTTCCACCATGAAAATCGAAATTCTTATTAAGTTTTAATTGGATTGAAATTCCTAGATCCTTTGAGATTCATTGAATAATTCAATGGCATGTTTAAATCTCAATTATGCCCTTTAGGTTTGTGATTAGGATACCGATGATCACAAACAAGGTGTGAATAACCATGCAAATCTACTTGGTATCTCAATGTCAATTATCATCTTCATCAATGTGCTGGTTGACCACACACGCTCCATTGACCTTATGATAAACATTAAGCTACCATTTGCCACCCTTAATAGTCCAAGTTAATGTGTCGGTTAACCACACACGCTCCATCAACGACTTGATAAGGTGTAAAGTGCAATTTCATGGATTAGCATCAATTTCAAATTTTCCTAAAGTAACTAAGATTAGGAATTTATAAAAGTTTTGTTACTTTATAATTATCATTATACTTTTAATGAGAATTATAGTCTTTGTCCTACCCGTTCGGCTAACGACCCTCTACCAGTCAAGGAAGCAGTGGGTGAGAGTGGACACCCATTAAACCACCATTTTATAAGCAGTGACCTTATACCCCATTATAGACCGGCTTCGTGAATGAGGTCTACTAACAGTAAAACTGACTTGTCTTATACATATATATATATATATATATATATATATATATATATATATATATATATATATTAAACCTATAATACTATAATAGTATAAGGGTTGAATTTTAACTTTTAAAATTGTAAGGTATGGAATTAAAGTTTCATTTAGTGAGACTTTACAAATTCCAAAACTTGAGCGCAATTTTTGAAACTTCTCATAACTCTTCAAGTCCATAACATATGAGTTTAATGACATCTTTATTATAAAAACCTTTCAAGTTCCATAACATCCATAACTTGAGGACAAGTTATGAAGTCCATTCAAATCATTTAAAACATTATTTAACTAACACAATAATCAAATAATTCATAGAAGATTCGAACAAACTCATATGAACAAGACAATTTAAATCAAAACAAATTTCATGTAATTAGCCTAACCATGTAAATAATACAAAACATGGAACTTTTGACAATAGTCTTTTAAATTGGATTAGCATGATCATTACCACATGAAAAACAGGTTTATAAGTCCAAAAACAGTTAGGGTAATGATCCTAGTCCAATTCCTGCCATAAAACTCGAAAATCTGCACTCTGGAGCACCGACTCGTCGAGTGCATGAACTAACTCGGCAAGTTGGTTAGAATTATGAGGGGACTCGGCGAGTTCCCCAGTGGACTCGGCGAGTCCACTGTCCAGACAATAGAAATTTGATTGTTTAAGCAATTCTATGCAAGTAGCATCAAGTATATTGGAAAGCAATCCAAGGCTCTGATACCACTGATGGGTTTTGAGCATTCTAACACTCCTATGGTGTACATGCAACCCTAGATGCTTTGGATCTATGTTTTCTCTAATATACATGAAAACTTTCAAAATTCCAAAGCATCATCCTAAGTAGCATACAATGGAGTAACTATACTACAAAATTCTAGTTAGATGACATACCTTTTAGTGTAGTTGAAACCTTAAAGCTTTAAGAGCCTAGCACCAATAATGCGAATGCCTCAAATGGAACCACAAATCACCACCAACAATTGGAAGAACTTGAGAGGAGATAATATGCATTCAAAATCGGCTAGCACTCTTACAAGAACTTTGGGTGCCGATTTCATGAACCAAAGGGCTTCTTATATAGTGTGGCTACATTATGGTTACACCATGCAAACCCTAATGTGTGTGACTTTCCACATTCCTCATGCTCCATGGATTTTAATCACCATGTAGTATCCATCGGTCACCACATGGGTTTAGCCCAACATAAGGAATCTGAAACAACCCCAAAATACGATCCAAAAAATTTTTGTTTTAATATTACTAAAAATCATATCATATATAATAAAACCACGGAATAAACAAATCAACTGTCATAATACTGTGTCAAACAAATCTATATCAATCATAGTAACATCGAAAATAAACTCCCAGGATAAACTAAAGCTGTCGTGTGTGCGATGCCATCAACCCGAGCTCTTCCCTTTGCTTGCGGAAGTACCTGAAACCAAAACTAAAATTGTAAGTACGAAGCTTAGTGAGCTCCCCTAAACTACCACATACCATACAATAACACATAAACAACTATTGGGCCTAGCCCACTGCATCAGACCGGAGTCCGGAAACTGCATTGGACCATGGTCCAGAACTGACCAGGGCCTTGCCCTCTGCATCGGACCGAAGTACGGAACTAACTGGGACCTTGTCCCTGCATCGGACCGAAGTCCATTAATGATCAAAATTTGAATATTCATTTGAATCAAAATTTGTACCAAAACCAATCAATTAAGGTTCACTGTTCATGAATCCATTAATGATCAAAATTCATTTAGTATAAGATCCGAACATGAATATGTTACTGTTCATGAATCCATTAATGATCCAATATATTCATATTTTTGAGCCCATACATTTTCTTTTGATCCGATAACAACATAATGTGAGCCCAAAATTTCATTAAATCAATTTAACTCCTTATTCACTTTTGTTCGACATCATTTACAGGAATAAGCAATCTGATACTCATGTTTCGATCTTTAATTGTTTGTATCTTGAATTTCAATTTCGATTCAATATTTCTGATCAATCGGTTTGAAGCAATTGTTAATCAAAACTAGTGAATCGATTAAAGATGATGATCTAGATCTTGAGAAATCATCAATTAATTCTTTGATTTTGATGAACACTCAAGAACGATTGTCAATACCAATGAAGTAATTGAAGACGAAATAAGCTTGCTAATGTAGATATGAGTTTATTGATTTGGTTTCGACTTGACTAGAAATCGTTGATTTGAAGTTTGTATGCTGTGATAATTGGATAAATTGGGTGTCGGCATGGTTAGTTTGGGTTGATTTGATTTTGAATGATGAGATTAAAAGTCGATGATTGCAAGTTTGATTTCAAGTGAGTAACTGCTTTAAAGGTCGAACAAATCAAGGCTCAAGATCGAAATGGGTTTAATCGACATAGAACTGAAATCAGAAAACGATTGATAAAAGTGAAGGATGAACGGTTAATCGATGGTCGATAATTGATGTCGAACAGATCAATAGATGATTTGGGTTTTTGATTTCGAAGGATCAATGTTCTTTTGTTGTTAGATATCAACTGAAGTCGAAGCCTTGAAGTCGATCGATAGTTTAATCAATGTTGATGTACGAAGGTTTTTCCATTTTGTGCGAGTTTGTTTGATTTCCGAATGATGAAGAACAAATGGAGTTATTGTTAACGAAGGGTCTTCATATTTTGTTTCGAATGATTAGCTGGTATTGGGAGTTTGAACGAAGGGTAATTGAATGATATTCGAAGGGTAAATGATTAAGTGGGTTTGGATTTTGAAGATACGAAGGATAGTTGATGATTTTGTACGAATGGTCTCTGTGTTTGTTCATACTGAGAAACGAAATTGGGGAAGAAAAAGTCGTTTTTGGGTATGATGTCGATTTTCGAATGTTTGATATACGAACAATGTTTGATGGGTCTCGTAAATGGAAGCTTGATTCGAAGAGGTTTTTGGTGATTAAGAAACGAAGGGGTGAGAGCAAATGAAGCGTATTTCATACGAAGGGTATAATGGTGAATTTACGAAGGGGTTATTGGAGATTCAAACGAAGAGTGTTTTAAATTCGAAGGGGGTATATTGAAAATTTCTACGAAGAATTTTACTGTTCATGAACAAGTCTTCGTATCCCCTTCGTATGCTTAAGTCTTCGTATGAATTAAAAAGAAGGAAGATAGAATTTTCGAAAATGGCCCTTATTGTTTCGAATGGTTGACAAATGGAAAAAGGCTTCGTATGAAATGATCAAAACCATCGTATGATTTGATGAAATGGCAAATTTTCGAAAACGACCCCTGAACCTTCGAATTTTTGTCACTTCTCAAATTATTAAAAAAAAAAAAAAAAAAAAAAAAAAAAAAAAAAAAACTTCGTATGTTTTGCCGTCTTCGTATGTATGGCATGAAAAATCAAAAGTTTCGAAAACGGACCCTGAATCTTCGAATTTTTGTCACTTCGAAAATTAACACAAGTTTCGAATGTTTGACACTTTTCACCCAAATTCGAAATTTTTTGGAAGCTTCGAATTTTGTGGGCATGCTTCGTATGTTTGAACACAAAGAGCAGAATTTTCGAAGATGGTCCCTGAAACTTCGAATTTTTGGTTGTTTTCACCCAAATTCGAAAAATGACTATTTTTGCTGAAAATTGAAGAAAGTGCATTTTACGCCCCTGCAGTTTGTGCAAATTGACGCTTTCTACCCAGCTTTGAAAATGGGGAGAGTTTTGCATATTTTGCTGTTTTGGGCGCAACGGGTCACTGCAGAATTTTGAAATTGACAATTTCTACCCATTTTTGAGAAATTTTGTCAAAGGCGATCCGTGAACGAAACTAAAAATTCAATATTTTTTGGATTTTCCGGATTGAAGCACAAAGTTTATGCCACATTTTAAGGGGGATTTTTGACACGAAAAATTCCGAATAGAGCACGTTCTTTTTCCTTTGGAGTTTTATAATGAAATTTTGATTATAAAAAGGGGGAGAAGTTTTATATGGAAATTCGAACTTGAATTTTTCATATTACGCGGATTTGAAGACCGAAGTGATCTTGAAGTTTTGAAGCTACGAGATGATGCAATTGGAAGTTCGGAAGTGATGTATTCGAAATGGGTTTGGTTTTATTGAAGATTTTTGGGGTGTGTTTTTATGCGCAACTTTTGGGTGATTATTTGGAGTTTGGAATACTCTTAATCATTCGTTGCTACTCGGTTTGTAAGGTCTCACATCCTAGAGCCCAAATTGAAGAGTCGTGAAAGAATTGAAGATTGAAGTTCGTTTCGACATGTGTCACCTTTGAGGCTCGAACCGCGTAGTGCTTGATTTTGGAAGATTTGAAGTGGGTCATTCATTCCTAACTTTGAGGGGGAGAATGTTGGGGTGCAAAGTTCTTCATTCATGACTTTGTAAATGTTTGACTTTTGTAAAACCCACTTGCATGTGGTGCATTAGCCTTTAGACCCATTTGTTACTTAGAGTGAGAGAGAGACATGTAAACACCTCTATATAAGGTGGGTTTGTCCACTTGTAGAGGTGTGCTTGAGAGATGTAGAAGTGAGTGTGTAAGTGTGTGTTAATTATGTAGTCTAGATCTAGATCTTTTTTGTAACACCATATACATTCAATATATCTCTTAAACACCCAAATCACCATGTTCAATTGTGCAAGCTTTAATTCCGCATGCCAAACCATGTTCTTTGTCACTACAATTGGTATCAGAGCGGGTCTTCAAGATCAAGGTGATTATTGAAGAACGATTCTCGGTTTGGCAATATTTGTCGCAATTTGAATTATTTTGGTGAGTCTCTCTCTATGATCCCTCTTAATCTCATTGAATTCATGCGTTACATTTTTGATTTTTGATCGTTTGACTCGTTGGATCAAATTTTCATTGAAAAATCCATTTGTTGTGATCCAATAATTTTTTTGTTGATCAAGTTCTAATCTAATTTCATATTTGTTCGTTTGATTTGATTCTCAGTTTGCAAATATTCATTTGAATCAAAATTTGTACCAAAACCAATCAATTAAGGTTCACTGTTCATGAATCCATTAATGATCAAAATTCATTTAGTATAAGATCCGAACATGAATATGTTACTGTTCATGAATCCATTAATGATCCAATATATTCATATTTTTGAGCCCATACATTTTCTTTTGATCCGATAACAACATAATGTGAGCCCAAAATTTCATTAAATCGATTTAACTCCTTATTCACTTTTGTTCGACATCATTTACAGGAATAAGCAATCTGATACTCATGTTTCGATCTTTAATTGTTTGTATCTTGAATTTCAATTTCGATTCAATATTTCTGATCAATCGGTTTGAAGCAATTGTTAATCAAAACTAGTGAATCGATTAAAGATGATGATCTAGATCTTGAGAAATCATCAATTAATTCTTTGATTTTGATGAACACTCAAGAACGATTGTCAATACCAATGAAGTAATTGAAGACGAAATAAGCTTGCTAATGTAGATATGAGTTTATTGATTTGGTTTCGACTTGACTAGAAATCGTTGATTTGAAGTTTGTATGCTGTGATAATTGGATAAATTGGGTGTCGGCATGGTTAGTTTGGGTTGATTTGATTTTGAATGATGAGATTAAAAGTCGATGATTGCAAGTTTGATTTCAAGTGAGTAACTGCTTTAAAGGTCGAACAAATCAAGGCTCAAGATCGAAATGGGTTTAATCGACATAGAACTGAAATCAGAAAACGATTGATAAAAGTGAAGGATGAACGGTTAATCGATGGTCGATAATTGATGTCGAACAGATCAATAGATGATTTGGGTTTTTGATTTCGAAGGATCAATGTTCTTTTGTTGTTAGATATCAACTGAAGTCGAAGCCTTGAAGTCGATCGATAGTTTAATCAATGTTGATGTACGAAGGTTTTTCCATTTTGTGCGAGTTTGTTTGATTTCCGAATGATGAAGAACAAATGGAGTTATTGTTAACGAAGGGTCTTCATATTTTGTTTCGAATGATTAGCTGGTATTGGGAGTTTGAACGAAGGGTAATTGAATGATATTCGAAGGGTAAATGATTAAGTGGGTTTGGATTTTGAAGATACGAAGGATAGTTGATGATTTTGTACGAATGGTCTCTGTGTTTGTTCATACTGAGAAACGAAATTGGGGAAGAAAAAGTCGTTTTTGGGTATGATGTCGATTTTCGAATGTTTGATATACGAACAATGTTTGATGGGTCTCGTAAATGGAAGCTTGATTCGAAGAGGTTTTTGGTGATTAAGAAACGAAGGGGTGAGAGCAAATGAAGCGTATTTCATACGAAGGGTATAATGGTGAATTTACGAAGGGGTTATTGGAGATTCAAACGAAGAGTGTTTTAAATTCGAAGGGGGTATATTGAAAATTTCTACGAAGAATTTTACTGTTCATGAACAAGTCTTCGTATCCCCTTCGTATGCTTAAGTCTTCGTATGAATTAAAAAGAAGGAAGATAGAATTTTCGAAAATGGCCCTTATTGTTTCGAATGGTTGACAAATGGAAAAAGGCTTCGTATGAAATGATCAAAACCATCGTATGATTTGATGAAATGGCAAATTTTCGAAAACGACCCCTGAACCTTCGAATTTTTGTCACTTCTCAAATTATTAAAAAAAAAAAAAAAAAAAAAAAAAAAAAAAAAAAAACTTCGTATGTTTTGCCGTCTTCGTATGTATGGCATGAAAAATCAAAAGTTTCGAAAACGGACCCTGAATCTTCGAATTTTTGTCACTTCGAAAATTAACACAAGTTTCGAATGTTTGACACTTTTCACCCAAATTCGAAATTTTTTGGAAGCTTCGAATTTTGTGGGCATGCTTCGTATGTTTGAACACAAAGAGCAGAATTTTCGAAGATGGTCCCTGAAACTTCGAATTTTTGGTTGTTTTCACCCAAATTCGAAAAATGACTATTTTTGCTGAAAATTGAAGAAAGTGCATTTTACGCCCCTGCAGTTTGTGCAAATTGACGCTTTCTACCCAGCTTTGAAAATGGGGAGAGTTTTGCATATTTTGCTGTTTTGGGCGCAACGGGTCACTGCAGAATTTTGAAATTGACAATTTCTACCCATTTTTGAGAAATTTTGTCAAAGGCGATCCGTGAACGAAACTAAAAATTCAATATTTTTTGGATTTTCCGGATTGAAGCACAAAGTTTATGCCACATTTTAAGGGGGATTTTTGACACGAAAAATTCCGAATAGAGCACGTTCTTTTTCCTTTGGAGTTTTATAATGAAATTTTGATTATAAAAAGGGGGAGAAGTTTTATATGGAAATTCGAACTTGAATTTTTCATATTACGCGGATTTGAAGACCGAAGTGATCTTGAAGTTTTGAAGCTACGAGATGATGCAATTGGAAGTTCGGAAGTGATGTATTCGAAATGGGTTTGGTTTTATTGAAGATTTTTGGGGTGTGTTTTTATGCGCAACTTTTGGGTGATTATTTGGAGTTTGGAATACTCTTAATCATTCGTTGCTACTCGGTTTGTAAGGTCTCACATCCTAGAGCCCAAATTGAAGAGTCGTGAAAGAATTGAAGATTGAAGTTCGTTTCGACATGTGTCACCTTTGAGGCTCGAACCGCGTAGTGCTTGATTTTGGAAGATTTGAAGTGGGTCATTCATTCCTAACTTTGAGGGGGAGAATGTTGGGGTGCAAAGTTCTTCATTCATGACTTTGTAAATGTTTGACTTTTGTAAAACCCACTTGCATGTGGTGCATTAGCCTTTAGACCCATTTGTTACTTAGAGTGAGAGAGAGACATGTAAACACCTCTATATAAGGTGGGTTTGTCCACTTGTAGAGGTGTGCTTGAGAGATGTAGAAGTGAGTGTGTAAGTGTGTGTTAATTATGTAGTCTAGATCTAGATCTTTTTTGTAACACCATATACATTCAATATATCTCTTAAACACCCAAATCACCATGTTCAATTGTGCAAGCTTTAATTCCGCATGCCAAACCATGTTCTTTGTCACTACAATTGGTATCAGAGCGGGTCTTCAAGATCAAGGTGATTATTGAAGAACGATTCTCGGTTTGGCAATATTTGTCGCAATTTGAATTATTTTGGTGAGTCTCTCTCTATGATCCCTCTTAATCTCATTGAATTCATGCGTTACATTTTTGATTTTTGATCGTTTGACTCGTTGGATCAAATTTTCATTGAAAAATCCATTTGTTGTGATCCAATAATTTTTTTGTTGATCAAGTTCTAATCTAATTTCATATTTGTTCGTTTGATTTGATTCTCAGTTTGCAAATATTCATTTGAATCAAAATTTGTACCAAAACCAATCAATTAAGGTTCACTGTTCATGAATCCATTAATGATCAAAATTCATTTAGTATAAGATCCGAACATGAATATGTTACTGTTCATGAATCCATTAATGATCCAATATATTCATATTTTTGAGCCCATACATTTTCTTTTGATCCGATAACAACATAATGTGAGCCCAAAATTTCATTAAATCGATTTAACTCCTTATTCACTTTTGTTCGACATCATTTACAGGAATAAGCAATCTGATACTCATGTTTCGATCTTTAATTGTTTGTATCTTGAATTTCAATTTCGATTCAATATTTTTGATCAATCGGTTTGAAGCAATTGTTAATCAAAACTAGTGAATCGATTAAAGATGATGATCTAGATCTTGAGAAATCATCAATTAATTCTTTGATTTTGATGAACACTCAAGAACGATTGTCAATACCAATGAAGTAATTGAAGACGAAATAAGCTTGCTAATGTAGATATGAGTTTATTGATTTGGTTTCGACTTGACTAGAAATCGTTGATTTGAAGTTTGTATGCTGTGATAATTGGATAAATTGGGTGTCGGCATGGTTAGTTTGGGTTGATTTGATTTTGAATGATGAGATTAAAAGTCGATGATTGCAAGTTTGATTTCAAGTGAGTAACTGCTTTAAAGGTCGAACAAATCAAGGCTCAAGATCGAAATGGGTTTAATCGACATAGAACTGAAATCAGAAAACGATTGATAAAAGTGAAGGATGAACGGTTAATCGATGGTCGATAATTGATGTCGAACAGATCAATAGATGATTTGGGTTTTTGATTTCGAAGGATCAATGTTCTTTTGTTGTTAGATATCAACTGAAGTCGAAGCCTTGAAGTCGATCGATAGTTTAATCAATGTTGATGTACGAAGGTTTTTCCATTTTGTGCGAGTTTGTTTGATTTCCGAATGATGAAGAACAAATGGAGTTATTGTTAACGAAGGGTCTTCATATTTTGTTTCGAATGATTAGCTGGTATTGGGAGTTTGAACGAAGGGTAATTGAATGATATTCGAAGGGTAAATGATTAAGTGGGTTTGGATTTTGAAGATACGAAGGATAGTTGATGATTTTGTACGAATGGTCTCTGTGTTTGTTCATACTGAGAAACGAAATTGGGGAAGAAAAAGTCGTTTTTGGGTATGATGTCGATTTTCGAATGTTTGATATACGAAGAATGTTTGATGGGTCTCGTAAATGGAAGCTTGATTCGAAGAGGTTTTTGGTGATTAAGAAACGAAGGGGTGAGAGCAAATGAAGCGTATTTCATACGAAGGGTATAATGGTGAATTTACGAAGGGGTTATTGGAGATTCAAACGAAGAGTGTTTTAAATTCGAAGGGGGTATATTGAAAATTTCTACGAAGAATTTTACTGTTCATTACTGTTCATGAACAAGTCTTCGTATCCCCTTCGTATGCTTAAGTCTTCGTATGAATTAAAAAGAAGGAAGATAGAATTTTCAAAAATGGCCCTTATTGTTTTGAATGGTTGACAAATGGAAAAAGGCTTCGTATGAAATGATCAAAACCTTCGTATGATTTGATGAAATGGCAAATTTTCGAAAACGACCCCTAAACCTTCGAATTTTTGTCACTTCTCAAATTATTAAAAAAAAAAAAAGCTTCGTATGTTTTGCCGTCTTCGTATGTATGGCATGAAAAAGCAAAAGTTTCGAAAACGGACCCTGAATCTTCGAATTTTTGTCACTTCGAAAATTAACACAAGTTTCGAATGTTTGACACTTTTCACCAAAATTCGAAATTTTTTGGAAGCTTCGAATTTTGTGGGCATGCTTCGTATGTTTGAACACAAAGAGCAGAATTTTCGAAGATGGTCCCTAAAACTTCGAATTTTTGGCTGTTTTCACCCAAATTCGAAAAATGACTATTTTTGCTGAAAATTGAAGAAAGTGCATTTTAGGCCCTTGCAGTTTGTGCAAATTGACGCTTTCTACCCAGCTTTGGAAAATGGGGAGAGTTTTGCATATTTTGCTGTTTTGGGCGCAACGGGTCACTGCAGAATTTTGAAATTGACAATTTCTACCCATTTTTGAGAAATTTTGTCAAAAGCGATCCGTGAACGAAACTAAAAATTCAATATTTTTTGGATTTTCCGGATTGAAGCACAAAGTTTATGCCACATGTTAAGGGGGAGTTTTGACACGAAAAATTCCGAATAGAGCACGTTCTTTTTCCTTTGGAGTTTTATAATGAAATTTTGATTATAAAAAGGGGGAGAAGTTTTATATGGAAATTCGAACTTCAATTTTTCATATTACGCGGATTTGAAGACCGAAGTGATCTTGAAGTTTTGAAGCTATGAGATGATGCAATTGGAAGTTCGGAAGTGATGTATTCGAAATGGGTTTGGTTTTATTGAAGATTTTTGGGGTGTGTTTTTATGCGCAACTTTTGGGTGATTATTTGGAGTTTGGAATACTCTTAATCATTCATTGTTGCTCGGTTTGTAAGGTCTCACATCCTAGAGCCCAAATTGAAGAGTCGTGAAAGAATTGAAGATTGAAGTTCGTTTCGACATGTGTCACCTTTGAGGCTCGAACCGCGTAGTGCTTGATTTTTGAAGATTTGAAGTGGGTCATTCATTCCTAACATTAAGGGGGGAATGTTGGGGTGCAAAGTTCTTCATTCATGACTTTGTAAATGTTTGACTTTTGTAAAACCCACTTGCATGTGGTGCATTAGCCTTTAGACCCATTTGTTACTTAGAGTGAGAGAGAGACATGTAAACACCTCTATATAAGGTGGGTTTGTCCACTTGTAGAGGTGTGCTTGAGAGATGTAGAAGTGAGTGTGTAAGTGTGTGTTAATTATGTAGTCTAGATCTAGATCTTTTTTGTAACACCATATACATTCAATATATCTCTTAAACACCCAAATCACCATGTTCAATTGTGCAAGCTTTAATTCCGCATGCCAAACCATGTTCTTTGTCACTACAATTGGTATCAGAGCGGGTCTTCAAGATCAAGGTGATTATTGAAGAACGATTCTCGGTTTGGCAATATTTGTCGCAATTTGAACAATTTTGGTGAGTCTCTCTCTATGATCCCTCTTAATCTCATTGAATTCATGCGTTACATTTTTTATTTTTGATCGTTTGACTCGTTGGATCAAATTTTCATTGAAAAATCCATTTGTTGTGATCCAATAATTTTTTTGTTGATCAAGTTCTAATCCAATTTCATATTTGTTCGTTTGATTTGATTCTCAGTTTGCAAATATTCATTTGAATCAAAATTTGTACCAAAACCAATCAATTAAGGTTCACTGTTCATGAATCCATTAATGATCAAAATTCATTTTGTATAAGATCCGAACATGAATATGTTACTGTTCATGAATCCATTAATGATCCAATATATTCATATTTATGAGCCCATACATTCTCTTTTGATCCGATAACAACATAATGTGAGCCCAAAATTTCATTAGATCAATTTAACTCCTTATTCACTTTTGTTCGACATCATTTACAGGAATAAGCAATCTGATACTCATGTTTCGATCTTTAATTGTTTGTATCTTGAATTTCAATTTCGATTCAATATTTCTGATCAATCGGTTTGAAGCAATTGTTAATCAAAACTAGTGAATCGATTAAAGATGATGATCTAGATCTTGAGAAATCATCAATTATGTTAAGATTTAAAAACCTTTAAACTATGATGATCGATTAGATCTTGAACAAGTAAGTAAATATAAAACTGTAAGAACACGAAAATAAGAACGAGACAAGAGTGAATCAAACGTGTCGAATGATTAAACAAAATCCTCAGAAGAGCTCGATTAAGAACATCAACTGTAGAGGATTGGTAGGTTACAAGAACGATTAAAGAAACCTGTAAATGCTATCGTTATGCTCTAGATGAATCACTAAAATCGTTAACCTAATATGCATGCAAGCATATACTTTTATATTAAACATAATGGGCTACGGTTGGACAGGCCCAAACCGGAATACAAAATAAATAAACTATCGAGCCCAACGACGCAACACTTCAAAATAATCTTCAGCCCAACAATCTCCCCCTTTTCGTCAATTGGAGCGAGATCTTCACTTGTTGCTTGGGCCAGCAGTTGAAGCAGGTACCTTCTTCTTCACGGTGCTAAACAGACATTTGGTGAGAGAGAGAATTGTCTGTCTAAACCAGATGTACCATTGGATCATGTCGTTGAAGTACTTGATGTCATCAGCTGAATTCTCTTTACACCTTTTGATGATCGATAACACATGCTCCAGACAAGCAGTGGTGTAAAGGTGTTTGTCAGCTAAAGCAAAGAGACATTTATGTCCTTCTGCTCTAGTGAACATAACCGAGTTGCGTCTCGAGTCGATCTTACCCATTTGCATTTGGTTGAGATCACTGGCCGATCCCACAGGAGCTATCTTCGGTTTCTTCTTGAAGACTGTGGCGACCTCCTGATCCATAAGGGCAACCTCCATGATGTAACAGACTAACATCCTTTTGATATGGTCTATAATAGGACTATATTCGGCTTCATCAGTCAAAAGGATGTTATGCAGGACAATCCAATCATGAGGATTTAAGTTCGGTAGATCTGCCAGGGAGATAAGATGAGCAGTTCTTGCAGATCCCCGAATCAGCTTGAACCGAACGTTTATGAATCGACCTTCGGTGTAAGGCTTCAGTACCTGAACGTTCACTATCTTCTGGGTGCTCCAAGTAAGATATTGAGGACGAGCAGCCGTCAGATAGAAGTCGATGAGCTCCCTGTCAAGCTCAGCGTTCGGATGAGGGACTTCAAAGATATTTGAGAAGGCGTGGAAGATAAACGCCTTTCGAGTCAGCGGCATGTCGAACTGCGAGTCGACAGTATTATTGCAGTCAAACGAGATAACCGGCTCGAGCCATAAGATGCTGGGAGTATCTATGGCCTCTTTAATCAAGCGCTCCCGAGTCCAGGCAAGGAAGAGAGTCTTCCTGCTCTCGAGAAGATCGTGGGCTTCCTTCTGCTTGCGTTCGGCTTCTTCAGCCTCTCGCGCCACACGATTAACGTCTTCATTCTCATTGCGACTGTTCTTTCGTTTTAACATGTCAGCAATGGTCTCCTTGTCTTCATCTTCATCTTCTTCCTCAGCTATATTTTTCCCTTTGTTCTTCACACCCGAACCCGAAGCTTGACCAGTCGGAGGTGGTTCGGTTGTGTGAGTAGCTTTGGAGTAAGGAGGTGGTTTCGATCCGGTCTTCTTCTCATCTCCCCCTTGTTTCGGAATGGACACGAAACTAGGAAGACCTTCTATTTTGCTGAGAAGGTCCATGGCCGGAGAGAGCTTTTCAGCAAGGGTTCGCCTCACTGAATGGTTGAGAATAGGATCGTGTGCTTCAAGGATGTTTGATAAGGCAGCGTGTACATCCGAAACACAAGTCTTGATAACCTCCCTTTCGGATCGAAGAGCTTCAAGTTGTTGTTGTGAGTTGGAAAGCTGCGTGCTCTTGACCTTGAGGGCGGTGGTTTTGCTCGCCAGAACGTCCATCAATGAATTTTCGGCTGCGAGATCCTCCTGAAGCTTAGCGAGGCGCGCATCGATGGAGGCACGAAGGGCCGAGTTGTCGTCGCTTATGGTTTGGCGAAGGGCAGCGAACGAAGTCAACTCCGTTGAGACGAATTTGGCCAATTGCTGAACAATTGGTTCCAAAGATGTCTTTGTGGCGTCGGCGCTTTCCTGTAAGGATTGCAGCAGGATGGAAGTGTCGGAGAATAGTTTATCGACTTTTTCGGTCGCTGCCTCAGTTGCTTTTGTAGAGGCTTCGATGGCGGCAGTTGCTAAGGCTACCGAATCATGTTGAGCCCTGGAGAAGGCATCAACAATCTTCTGAAGTGCAGCTTCAGAGAGAGAAAACTGCTGGTTGGAAGATGAGGCGAGAAGTAGGTCAACCTTCTCGTTGAGCTCCTTTAGATGCTTCTTTGTCACTGGAGCATCATCCTCTTCATCACTCTGAACCTGAAACGGACTATAGTAGACCGAATCAAAGTTCATGTGTTCACCGCCAAGGTAAGGGTTGTCTCCATCAGAGGCATTTTCTGGAGATGGAGGGGGTGGTGAAGCTGGGGGTGTTGTTGTTTTGGTAGGTTCAGGTTGAGTGGGTGTGGGGTTAGTTTTGGGTGGTGGTTGAGTGTGGGTAGGTTCGGTTGTATGGGTTTCGGTTTGTGGTGGTTCGGATACGGGTGTGGTTTCGGTTACTGGTGGTGTTTCGGTTGCAGTTGTGAAAATGGGTGGTGGTATAGGGAAAGAGGTTGGGGGAATAGTGGGGTTTATGGTCGGAATGGAAGTAGGAATGGTTGGAGGAGGTGAAGGAACTGGTGAATTATGAAGTTCCATTTCCGGGGTAGGTGACCGAGGTGGTGTGTTGCCTCGTTGAGGGGTTTCGTCTGCTTGAGAGTCGTCAGAACCCGAACTCTCGCCCTCAGAATCACTTGAAGAAGAGGGAATAACGAGCTTGCGCTTCGGTTGAGTTTTCCTCCTCTTTGGTTGGGGGGACTGTGCAACTTTAGGCTGTTTCCTCTTCTTGGGAGAAGGACCCTTAGTAGATTTGGCCGCTTGCTTCCCCTTGTCCGCCTTTTTGCCCCTGTTCACCGGTTTGTCAGCATCGTGGATGGACCTGAGCATATCCGGTGTAAGTTCCCTAGGACCAGATGGCCTGAATTCCTTGATCGTCCGTATCAGCCTGCTGTCAGAGGGCACGTCGCCATACATTGTCTCCGGAATGGATCCAATGAATGAGAATTTAGATGCATCTGAGACGATGATCTTCTTGGTATGAAACGTACTGATAGAAGACATCGATGCACCTGCAGCAGTGGGAATGTCGAACTTGTCCATTGCCCACTTTGTGATCAAGATCCAGAACCGGGCAAGCGACACCTCAGAGTGTCGTGATGATGAAGAGAGGCTCTGGATGAGCTGTTGCCATAGGACCAACCCAAAGTCCAAGTTAATCCCATTGTAGACAGCGTACATGATCGACAGGAAAAGTCGACTGGCACCGTCGGATCCTGAGCTCCGTTCCGACAAGCCCTTGAAGAGGACTGTGAACATGCCATTCCACTGTGGCGGCAGGCAGGACTTTTTAAACTTTGCGACGGAGGTGAGGACCTCCGTGTAGCCCATGTTGTAAAACATGTTATACAGATGCCCAACCGGAATCGTCTCCGGATTTATTCTTGATGGGTCAACAGCCAACCCAAGCATCTGGAGGAGTTGGAATAAGGCGCCAGACTTTGTTCCTTCAAATTCGTTCAGTTCGTCTTGCATTGCTTGAACCCAATCAGAGTGATCGAGGGCAGTATTAACTATCTTCGGTTCAACTTTTGATACGAATGAGTTAAACATACAAAACTCAACCTTTGAAAATAAGGATGTCTGTTTTGCCTTCAGTTGTGATCGGGTCAGAACCTTTTCAGATACATCACCAACTACTTGAGAGATAGGATGATCTCTGGTCCATTTGGTAAGAGGAGGGTAATTTGGATCAAAGGTTGGGTCTAGTTCAGCATTGATCATTTCTTCTGGCTCAGATTGGCTATCGTAATCAAGCGTCATATCATTATGCTCCCCCTCGATTGATGAGCTTTGAGAAACTTGAGGTTCAGGGGTTTCTTGTGGTGCTGAGCTTTCAGGCGTTGAAGCGCCTTCAGTAGGAAAGGCACTTTCGGTTGGAGAAGCACCTTCGATTGGAGAAGCACTTTCGGTTGCAGTGGTAGAACTTGGCTCCCCCTCGACGTTTGAGCTTGGCTCCCCCTCGACTGAAGTATTGTTGGATGGAGGGTCATCAGTAGTCGATCCTCCTTCATGCATTCTCCTTGCAGCTTCTTCGACAATCTGCTTCATGTGGTCAACTGTGTTGTCTGCTGCACCTGCTTCTGAGAGAGAAGCTTTCTCTGGTTCGTCAAAGAGCTCCAGAAATTTATCGTATAAGTTAGCGATCGAGATAGTGACTTGCCCAGTCTGAGGAAAAATTTCCCCAGCGGTGTCTTCTTTGGCTTGTAGCTTTTTGACATAGCTATCGTCAAAGGTCACATAGTATGTCTCTTCAATTCTTCTTGAACGTTTGTTTAGGACCCTGTATGCCTTGGATGTGAGAGAGTAGCCCAGAAAGATTCCCTCGTCGGCTTTGACATCGAACTTGTTGCGGTGTTCTTTAGAGTTAAAGATGAAACACCGTGAGCCGAACACGTGGAAAAATTTCACATTGGGCTTTCGGTTGTTTAGTATCTCATAAGGTGTGAGCGTGAATCGCTTGTTGAGATAAGACCTGTTCTGTGTAAAACAAGCAGCAGAAATAGCATCAGCCCAAAAATAAAGAGGTAAGGAAGCGAAACTTAGCATAGTTCGGGCAGCTTCACACAAAGATCGGTTTCGTCTTTCGACTATTCCGTTCTATTGAGGTGTGTAGGGAGCTGAGAAATTGTGACTTATTCCCTTTTCTGCTAGAAACTCTTCAAACTCCTTGTTCTTGAATTCCAGACCATTGTCGCTCCTAATGTTGCGAACGACCTTCTTGAGCTGTACTTCAATCTGCTTGATGAACATTTTCAGCTTATGAGTCGCTTCAGATTTGAGCTTTAAAAAGAACACCCATGTAAATCGTGAAAAGTCATCAACAATAACAAGAATATACTTGCTACCACCGATGCTTTCGATAGATGAAGGACCACACAAATCGATATGAAGTAATTCGAGTGGTTCAACAACTTTTGTGTTGACTACAGATGGATGACTTTGACGACTCTGCTTCCCCATTTCGCATGCAGCACATAAATGATCTCTATCAAACTTGAGCAATGGAAGACCCCTAACATGACCTCCAGTGACAAGTCGGTTGATATCTTTAAAATTGAGATGAGAGAGTCTTCGGTGCCACAACCAGCTTTCGTCAGATTGAGCTTTTGATAACAGGCATATTGTTGGGTTTCCTTTGATGGGTTTCATGTTTAGAGGAAACATTTCACCCTTTCTCTCCAACTTGAGAATTACTCTCTTTGTCTTTTTCTCAATGATTTTAGAACCTTCATCATCAAATGAGACTTTGAGCCTTGTACCTCCAACAAGCTGAGATACACTAATGAGGTTGTGTTGGAGTCCTTCCACATAAGCCACCTTCCTTATAGTAAAGTCACCATTTGTAATCATCCCGTATCCCTTTATGGTGCCGAAAGAGTTATTTCCAAACTTGACATTGCCACCATTTGCAAGAGATCTATATTCCCTGAGCTCTTCTTTCCTCCCTGTCATGTGACGTGAGCAGCCACTATCGATGTACCATTCTTCGTCGAACTGCTCGTCACTTATAACCTGCAAAAATTAAGCAGATTTAGGAACCCAAAGTTTCTTGGGTCCACGTGAGCTTTTCATGGGAACAGGAACAGTAAGAGAGATGTCAACAAGATATGTTCGTTTTATGAGTGTTGTTTCATCTTTCTTTTTAATGGTAAAGACTTTTATCTTATTAGGATTAGGTGCGTTCGGTTTGGACTCTGGTTTGGATTCATTGACCTTCTGTTTGCCCTTTTGTTCAGCTGACGAATGAGATGTTTGAGAACGAACAGAATTAGCTTTAGAGCAAGATGGAGATGAATTAGTGGAAGTGGAAGAATTAGAAGAACTAGAAGGAGTGGGTTTGGATTGAGAGGACTTCTTGGCTGGAGACTCTAGGTGACCCTTTTGCTTTTGATCATTGGAGGGACTGACCTTAGAATTTTGTTCTCTTTTGACTTCAGAACCGAACCTTTGCATTCGGTTGGAATCGTTCTTAGAACCGAACCTTTGCTTTCGGTTGAAGTCATTTTCAGAACCGAACCTTTGGTTTCGGTTGGTATTCTCTTGTGAACCGAACCTTGGCTTTCGGTTATTGTGGCTCTCAGGCTTTCCGACAGGATTATTTTCATACTTCAGATTCTTGTCTTGATGTGAGAAGTATGCATTCTGGGATTGCCAGAATTGTCTCCTTTCAGAGAGATTCTTCCTGTATCTTTGGTTCCTCTCACGCTTCTTGTTCCTCATCTGCTTCGGTTGATGATGAATATTTGCCTTCATTTTCGGTTTTTCCTTGGCTGGTTCCTTTTGAACTGAAGGAGTTTTACTTTGAGCTGAGGGGGTAGAGGGAATGTCTGAAGGAGTTTCACTTTGAGCTGAGGGAGTAGAGGGAACGTCTTCTTTTGCCGAACTTTCATCCTCCTGAGGAATGTCTTTCGTACCACTGGTGCTTGGCTCATCGAAATTATCCGGCTTATTCAAGGGTTCAGGTATGTATCTGCCTTTACTCATCCAGGAGGTCCTTTCAGATAAGCCCACTGTTTCGTTTGCATTATCTATAGGAGCTGACCAGAAGTACTCATCACAGCCATCAGCATTGTCTTCGTTTACAATAGCTGTGAGTTCAGCCGTCTGATGTTCGGTAACTCCAGTGACCTTGTATACTTGATTAGGAGTGGTTCTGACCTTTTGATACACAACTGCTTTCTCTGCTAAGATCGGGGACTTTTGTTGGGACAATCGGGCGAACTCCACTGAATTTTCAGAAATAAGATTCTTGTGGTTTTCAGGTTCGTTTTTAACAAATTCTGAGCAGTCAACCGTGTCCTCTACAGAAATTTCACTCATGTTGTCGTCTTCGTTAAGCTCAGATGCATTTTCAACATCAATTTTGTTTTCTGAGCTTACGTTGGCGTTTAAAGAGTCAAATTTTTGTATGGTTTCGGTTCTCAGTTTAAGTTTATCATTTTCATCCAAAAGATTTTTAAGCATGTCTTTGTGGTCCTTGGATTTAATGAAGGATTCAATTTTGTCCAGTCCATACATGTAGGTCGGATTGACATCATCAGACGATATCACACTCTCACAATTATAGGCTTCATCATCGATTTCATCCTCCTTAAACTCAAGGAAGGGCAAAATCATGCGATGGATCTTTTGGCCTATTTCACAGTCCAAGTGAAGCTGAGTAATATTAGAATATAGACGTTTTGCAATTAAACAAAAAACATTTCGCTGTTTTAACAACTTCAAATTGTCTCTTTGTAAATATATGTTTTCGTCTTTTATTTTAACTAATTCAGACTCCTTCAACTCGATCCACATCCGCCGCTCCTCACTCTTCGAAGACACCCTGCTTAATTGATCAGTTAGGTTAGAATTGGTGACTCGAGTTTGAGTTAAGCTACTATCTAGATGAGAAATTCTTGTATTAACGTTTTTTAGTTCTTTCTCATATGAGGATTCTGGTACTTTAGATGAAATGAAAACAGATTGTACCTTCTTTATCAGTTCATCAAGCTCATTAAACTGCTGGCTGAGTGGTTTGGCCGTAAAGCACATGTCCTCCTGCCCCTTCGGTCCATCGCTTCCACCATCGGTGTTGTATCCCCTCATCTGAGATACATCAGACACCATGAAGCATCTTCCTTCACTGCTCTCCTCCTTTGCCACATAAGCCTTTCCATGAGTAGGCTTCCTCACTTCATCGTCTTCTGAGTCGGTAGACCAAACTTCCGTGCTACCGAACTCGTCATCATTAACCAAACCCTGCACAATAAGAGCATTAATAGAAGGGTTAGCGGTAGACTTCTTCTTTCTCAACTCATCCAGCCTTTTCTACAATACAGCTTCCTCATCCTTTCCATCATCCTTTTCAGCCATCTTCTTAAGGACACAATCCTTAGCATAGTGATTTTTCCCACCACAATAGTAACAGCTTACTCCGGAATCGCCATCCACCTTCGGTTCCTTCTTGGGCTCCTCAACCTTCGGTTCATTGTTCACCTTTTCTGAACTATAACTCCCCTGCCAGTTTCGGTTTTTATTGCTGGGGAATCTCTTCTTTATGAACCTCTTGGGATTGGACACCATCATAGCATAATCCTCAGACGTGAGGTCATACTCCTCCAAGTTGAGGTCTTCATCCTCCATCACAGCTTTACTTTTTGATAGGAGAGCCAACGAACCAAGGCTTGAGACTACGTTCTTCTCCTGCACCACAATCTTCTCTTGGGATTTGAGAATACCCACCAGTTTCGCCAAAGAGTATGATTTAAACTGCTCATGGGCTTTGACTGTAGACACCACTGCTCTCCATTCAGACCTCAGACCATTTAAGAAAGTAACCTTCTGCTCGATAAGCTTCCTTTCGATGTCATGTTTGATCATCTTACTGAGAAGATGATTGAAGCGATCGAACGTCTGGGTCACTGTTTCTTCGGCTCCTTGCCTGAATTCTCCAAACTCAGATAAGAGCAAAGTTTGGATAGAATGTTCAAGATCCTCGTCTGTAGAATACAGTTCGCGAAGTCTATCCCAAACTTCCTTTGCCGTCGTGCATGAGCTGACCAACCTGAAGGTGTCGGACTGAAGGGCGAATCTGATCAACCTTAACGCCTTGATATTGCACTAGAATTTGTCCTTTTCATCTTGTGCAATATCCTTCACATCC
This sequence comes from Lactuca serriola, assembly GCF_051521515.1. NCBI lineage: Eukaryota > Viridiplantae > Streptophyta > Magnoliopsida > Asterales > Asteraceae > Lactuca > Lactuca serriola. The sequence continues at coordinate 237,755,275 of NC_136415.1, read as the reverse complement.
TTTAGCAGATCATTGTACTCCTTTTGTGTCTTAATAGTCATGGACGTTGCAGAATGAGAAAACGGTCCATTAATGATGGCTTCCCATATGAGGTACCCATTATCATCAGATCCAATCACGTAGTCTTCGAAGTGATGCGCCCATACTTCATAGTCATGGGTGTATAGAATTGGAATCTTCGTGGTTGACCCGATGCTGTTAGAAATATTGATTGGATTTGATTGCGACTCGTCCATTATAATCGTAAAAACCTGTTCAAAGATCAGACTTGTAATAAAGCAGATTAGGGCAAAACAATAAATATCAAGATACGTCAATAATGAGATGACGGCTCAATAAATATCGGTAGTTGCGGAAAAACCCTAATTGAAACCTTTTCACAGAAAAGATGTGTATTGATTACACAGCCTCCCGCTCTGATACCAATTGTTAAGATTTAAAAACCTTTAAACTATGAAGATCGATTAGATCTTGAACAAGTAAGTAAATATAAAACTGTAAGAACACGAAAATAAGAACGAGACAAGAGTGAATCAAACGTGTCGAATGATTAAACAAAATCCTCAGAAGAGCTCGATTAAGAACATCAACTGTAGAGGATTGGTAGGTTACAAGAACGATTAAAGAAACCTGTAAATGCTATCGTTATGCTCTAGATGAATCACTAAAATCGTTAACCTAATATGCATGCAAGCATATACTTTTATATTAAACATAATGGGCTACGGTTGGACAGGCCCAAACTGGAATACAAAATAAATAAACTATCGAGCCCAACGACGCAACACTTCAAAATAATCTTCAGCCCAACAAATTAATTCTTTGATTTTGATGAACACTCAAGAACGATTGTCAATACCAATGAAGTAATTGAAGACGAAATAAGCTTGCTAATGTAGATATGAGTTTATTGATTTGGTTTCGACTTGACTAGAAATCGTTGATTTGAAGTTTGTATGTTGTGATAATTAGATAAATTGGGTGTCGGCATGGTTAGTTTGGGTTGATTTGATTTTGAATGATGAGATTAAAAGTCGATGATTGCAAGTTTGATTTCAAGTGAGTAACTGCTTTAAAGGTCGAACAAATCAAGGCTCAAGATCGAAATGGGTTTAATCGACTTAGAACTGAAATCAGAAAATGATTGATACCCACTATAACCTTATTCCCTCGCAGGGGAATGGGAACCAAATCCACTGAAAACTGCTCATCAAATAAATGCAGCGAACAAGCTTTAGCTCACAATCAATCACATCCCCATTGGGGCTTAGCCAATCCATACCCACTATAACCTTATTCCCTCGCAGGGGAATTGGAACCAAATCCACTGAAAACTGCTCATCAAATAAATGCAGCGAACAAGCTCTATGTACTCTCGCAACCCTGACGGTCCTGTCATTAGCTATCTCAACCTCAAGTGGACAATCCAGCTCCCTCGGAGCTCTGCTAAAAATCTTGCTAAGCGCAAGCAAAACAAACGATCGGGTAGCCCCCGAGTCAAACAATATTGTAGCCGAAATGTCGTTCACTAAGAACGACCCTATATATAGAAACACTAACTATAAGAAACAATCAACAATAATAAAGAGATGAAAGGAAATACATACCCGTCACCACATCAGGGGTCGCTCGCGCCTCCTCTGCTGTCATCTGAAAAGCTCTACTCTTCGCCATTGGCGCCTCACTTCGGCCCTGACGGTCGTCTGTAATCCTCAATGTTGCAGGGGCAGGTGCTACCACCTTCCCTTCTGCTGCTGTCAAAAGCTCGGACACTAGGACTTTTTATGTCCCCTCTAATTGCAATGGAAGCAAATCAGTTCAGATGCTGCGGTAACAGTGGGAGTAGCTATACAATCTTTGCTTATATGCCCAGTCCGACCGCACTTGTAGCAACCATGACTCCCTGCCTTGCACGCCCCATCGTGCAATCTCCCACACTTGCCACACCGACTGTGGCTCTGTTGTCCTCTAGATCTGTGATCTGAAACCTTGGGCTTCTTTCCAGAACTCCCTGTACCCGATGCCGCCTTTGGCTTCCTCTTCCTCTCCATCTCTAAATCAATCTCTCTCTCACGAGCCCTAGAAATCATGTCATCCAGCGTTTTACAGTTGGATCGGCTCACAAACTGGCGGATATCACTCCGCAACATCTCATGATTTCGGGCCTTCTTCATTTCCTCATCCGCTACATACTAAGGAACGAGAAGAGCCCTCTCCCTGAACTTGGCTGTAATCTCCGCCACTGTCTCTATAGTCTGAGTAAGATCCTGAAACTCCCTGGCTAACTGTTGCACCTCGATAACCGGTGCAAACTCGGTTCTGAACCTGGTAGTAAAATCAGCCCAAGTCATAGCATCAAGTGTTGCGTCATCCCCGATGACATGCCCAACCTCCTCCCACCAATCTCGTGCCCTGTCCTTCAGAAGACAGGATGCAAATCTGACCTTTTCCTCATCGGGACATCTGCTGGTGCGGAAAGCGTTGGCGACATCTGCCAACCACCTAGTACTCGCAATGGGGTCTCACGCCCCATGGTAGTCTGGAGCTCCACAAGCTCTGAACTCCCTGAAGGTGAGTATGCGCGACCCCATCATAGTCGCCACCTCAGCACGAAACGTGCTCAACTTCTCCTCCATAAACTCCAAAATACCCTCCATGATCGAACCAAAGATCACAGGAGTCTGCTCAAGTATGATACGGGTAACCTCTAAAGTGAAAACCTCCCTAGTCTGCTCATCCAAATGCTCGGCCCCCGAGCCTAATCCGGATCCCTCCCCGGCACCTGAACTGCCACCTGCTGGTCTAGGACGTAGAACCACCATTCTAAAAACCCATCATGATAAACATCAGAAACACTAATATATCTCGAGGGATCGCTACTACTACAGGTTTCCTGGTCTTGCCTCGGCCTTCCTTGATTCGAGTACGGATCCTCTACTTTCAGTAGTACGGGCCCATACTACCTTCTGCATCTATCCATACTTTCCTCAAGAACTGCCTCGACTCCACCAAGTCGCTACTACTGCTACTGATCTTAGCTACTCTCATCCTAGGCTTGCCCTAGGGAAATCTCTGACTCAACAAAACCCAGTCCTCAGTTGCTGAAGGTCTGTTTGTAATGTCAATTAGTCATCATCTGAATACTATCACATGTGACAAGACTCAGATAATCCTTCAAGTAAAAGACTCGTTCTTACAATGGTTGGACTCAAACAAGAGCTGTGTAGTAGGGCCAAATCCAGCACCCTGAGATTATCCAACCCTAATCACATGTGATGTAACGTATTCACCTAATGGCTAACTCCCTTCACTCGGAGTCCCACAAAGCACAAAGCAAGCAACATTCGGACACAGGAAACTAATCAAGTAACTCTATTCTCATAACAAGAAACTATACTAGCATACAATGCTAAGCTCATAATATCAGGCATAACCTAAACAGGCTATCCTACTGTTGTCTACTTGATACTAGCATGCAATTCTCATAAACCTAAAACACATATAGCAGGCACATAATGCATCCTCCTAGATCCTTAGTCATATTCTAGCATGCTGTTCTACTGAAACTGAAACAGATAATCATAAAATAAACTTGTATGGGTAATTTGGGAGTACTTACTTGAGCTTGGCTGATCACATGCACCACACCCTCTTTTAAGAAAACTCTTTTTCTTTCTAAGTTCTTTTCAAAATTCTTTTCGAATATCTTTATCTTTTGAAAATATTTTACTATTTCCTTAGTTTGAGTTCAGTCACACCCGTAAGTGTGCCTGAATCCCTCAAACCACGTCTCTGATACCAACTTGAAACGACCCCAAAATACGACCCAAAAAATTTTTGTTTTAATATTACTAAAAATCATATCATGTATAATAAAACCACGGAATAAACAAATCAAATGTCATAGTACTATGTCAAACAAATCTGTATCAATCATAGTAACATCCAAAATAAACTCCCAAGATAAATTGAAGTTGTGGTGTGTGCGATGCCATCAACCCGAGCTCTTCCCTTTGCTTGTGGAAGTACCTGAAACCAAAACTAAAACTGTAAGCACGAAGCTTAGTGAGCTCCCCCAAACTACCACATACCATACAATAACACATAAACAACTATTGGGCCTAGCCCACTGCATCGGACCGGAGTCCGGAAACAGCATCGGACCGAAGTCCGGAAACTGCATCAGACCGAGGTCCGGAACTGACCAAGGCCTTGCCCTCTGCATTGGACCGAAGTCCAGAACTAACTGGGACCTGGTCCCCTGCATCGGACTGAAGTCCAGAACTAACTGCATCGGACCGAAGTCCAGAACCGACTGAGCATAACATGGCATAGCATAGACATATCAACTAGCATAAGCACATATACTGCATACTGCATCGGGCCGAAGTCCGAAACACATAACACAAAGACATGCTTGAATCACAAAGACATCAAGCACCCTGAACTACTGCATCAGGCCAAAGTCCGGAACTACTGCTAACTAAACGGGCCGGCATTGTGGCCGTAGATCGGTTCCTACTAGAAGGAAAACTCACCTCGTAATGTTGGTTGCTGAGATGCTAACTCTAAAAGTGGTTGACTGTTGCTCTGGAACTGTCCGGCTACAAATCCCAAAAACACTAGATCAGGTACTAATAAATGCCCTCAGGGTAAAATCACTGTTTTACCCCTGGTCAAAGTCAACTCCCTGGTCAAAGTCAACTCCTAATTGACCGGACTCGCCGAGTCAGAGTGCAGACTCGTCGAGTCCCTCCAATACTAATTCTAACTTTAACTCACCGAGTCCTTTCCCCACTCACTGATTCACCCTAAACTCATAAATCGAAGAAAGACGGGGGACTCGGGACTCGACACGTCGAGTCCGAAGAACAACTCGCCGAGCCCTAACGTGTAGATTTCATACAATCGATTCTAATCCATTCCAAAGCATCTAACTCGTAGATCTAATCTCCTGGGACCATCTGAACACGTGAAGTTGCTAACTTTACGTGTAACTAAGAAGGAATGAAGCTATTTCACTCAAACTCTACTTTAATCAGGAAAAATCATCCGACTCGCCGAGTTGTATGAATAGCTCGTCGAGTCTCAGGCAGTCTTCATCGGACTCGCCGAGTTGCTCATCCAACTCGTCGAGTCCACGGCTATCTTCATAAGACTCTTCGAGTCAACCTTGCGACTCGCTGAGCCCATTCAATCCTTTTTCCATACAGACTTGATTTGAGCCATGCAGCGGCTCCAAATCACAGAACCAAGCTTCTAGGGCATGCTTATCATGTAAAGTTGCAAACTTTACGTGCATGCATGGCTTTAAAGGCTTAAAATGCCAAATCTAGGCTCTTAATGGGGTCCCAAGCTCAAGAGGGACCTCAATCACGACCACAACTGAAACTTTACACTTCTAGAATGTTATGAGGGTCCAGATCTGAAGTATAACCCGATCATAAGGCTTTATCACAAAGGATTTGGGGTTTTTGGGCTTAAAAACAACAATTTGGGGACAAACAAGATCTACTAGATCAATAATCAAGATGGAGACTTTATTACCATAATAGATGACCACAAATGAGTGTGTTCTGGATCTACTTCCTCTTCCTTGAACTCTTCAGCCTTCTCCTTCTTTTACTTGCTCCAAAGTTCCTTCACAAAGTAACAATCACTCACACACTCTTTAAGGGGGCTAGGGTTCGGTAAAGGATGCTCTGAGGGTGATGGAGGTGAGGTTGGGGTGCATTAATGCATTTAAATAGAATGCAAACCCTTAAAATTAGGGCTTCATCCAGACATGCAGACTCGCCAAGTCCCAGCATATGGACTCGTCGAGTAGCCAACTCAATTTGCGTGATTATCCTGTCTCTACTCGACGAGTCAGACTACAGACTCATCGAGCACCCCTTAAGAAATGAAAATACTTTATTTAAATCACATACTAGAAATGAGGCGTTACAGAATCATGGATCATTACCCCACTTTATAAGAATGAATGATTTACACAATCAATCCCTATATATTTAATTAGTCTCTTTTGATCACAAAATTAATTCCAAATTAATTCTTGATCAATACTAATTAAATAATATGATTTAATATTAATATATTAGAACTTATAATATGTTAATAAATCAAAATTATCCTTTTCTCAAAAGTCCATCCTTCAAATTGTCTCGGTGAAGTGCAAACCAAATGGATCATGCTACTCTCGGGTCATGTACATATCAATTATAGTTATGGACTTAGACACCTTATCCAACAGTATCATCAAAAAAAGATATACAAATTGAATATTTTTACCTTTTGATAGAAGGAACTATTAGACCTAACTTCTTCGTAGAATAGATGCAATTCCTTCTACTATAAGAATCCACGAACAAAACATTGAGGATTTAGGAACAAAAATCGGAGAAATAACTGAGATTTAGAAGCAATTTACGTAAAGATCATAAGAAATCAATATGTTCTCAATGTGTATTGTCGACTAGGGATGAGATTGGGTCCAAACCCGGACCGGTAGACCCGGACCCGAAAAACCCAGGAACCAGTTAACAAGATTTTGCAGGACCGAAAATCGGACCGGTATATAGGAACCGGTTCCAGTTCGGTACCGGGTAAAGTGGGTCTAGAACCAGAAAATCCAGAAATATCAAAATGGGTCAGATGGAACCGAGTAAAGTGGGTCTAGAACCGGGAAACCTGGAAAAACCAGAATTTTTTGGTAATTACTTAGTAGTTGAACTTTGAAAATTTTCAACTTTGATATTCCAACTTCGGGGGACTGTAAGTCATTGAATATTAAACCAAAAATGACAAAATTATAGTCTAAAATCATGTAAAAACTCTAAACTACATGTTGCAAAAAATCTCATGATAATTCGACTTCAAACGAATTAGATAAGTATGTTTTAGAATTTCACAGAATACAAAAATAAAGCTGAAAAAAAAATCGTAGCTTAGATATCCCGACTTTGGGAGGCATAAATCATAGAATATGAAACCAAAAATTACAAAATTATAGTCTAAAATCATGTACAAACTCTGTACTACACTTTGGAAAAAAAACGCATGCTATTCCGACTTCAAACGAATTAGATATGCATGTTTTAAAACTATCACAGAATACAAAGAAAGCTAAAAAACATTAAATTTCCAACTTTGATATCCCGACTTTGAGAGATTATAAGTTAATGAATATAAACCCAAAAATGACAAAATTATAGTCTAAAATCATGTACAAACTGTAAACTACACTCTGGAAGAAACCTCATGCCAATCTGACTTCAAACGAATGAGTTATGCATGTTTTAAACTTTTCATAGAAACCAGTTCCGACCCTTAAAACTGGTTCCGGTTCCTAACACGGTTCCGGTTCTTAAACCCGGTTTACCCGGACCCGAAGGACCCAAAACCTGGATTACCCGGATAGAGCCATTCTTTAAACCCAGGACCCAGACCAGTTTTACATATTTCGGTTCTAACGGTTCCAGTCCGGTTTTCCGGTTCTAAATATCATCCCTATTGTCGACCATAGATACGTCGAAAGACAAAAATAAAATCAAATGAAATCTCATTCATAAGAGAAAAGTTTCAGAAATACCCCTAAAAGAGGAACACGCGCATTTTACAGCCCCTAAGCTAAAAAATGTTCTGAAATATATATATATATATATATATATATATATATATATATATATATATATATATATATATATATAGAGAGAGAGAGAGAGAGAGAGAGAGGTTCAAATATTTCTACTATCTATTATGTGCATGTAAGATTGATTGTTAACAAATAATTTTAGTTATTTAAAGAAAATAATTAATACATATTAAATGTTGAAGATGTAATTAATACTCATTGTATCTTTAACATTTAATATGTATTAATTAATTTCTTAAAATAATTAAAATGATTGGTCTACTATCAATCATACATGCACACAATAGATAGTTAGAGCACAATAACCTAACTATATATAAGCTTAGGTTATTGTATTCTAATTAATTATTTTGTGGATGTAGGGATGAATGTAAACCAATGGTTTTAGTTATTTTTAGTAATGATTTACCTATCTTTAAATTAGAAGACACATGTTTAAATTAGGAAACACATTTTTAACTAATGAAAATTTCGGATTTTAAGTGATATTGATTCCTTTAATTTTGATTTCTGATTTTTTTTAATTAATTCATTTTTAATTCTAACATAATTTTTAATTTTATTCTTTTAGAATACAATTTTGTTAGAACGATATTCTATGAAAATGACAGAATATATTCTGATAGAGTACATATTTTGATTGAAATAACTTCTTGTAGGAAAACAACATTCTTAAACCTTCAGTTAAAATATAAAATGATCCTTATATATTCAAACATTGTAATGCAAATAAAGAATAATATATATTGTTACAGAATAATAATCTAAATAACATCCTTAAATATAGAATTATTGAGCAAATAGATTTGATTAATAAAATTAATTAATAGATAACATTAAAAAATTTCCTTATTTAATTAATTCTTAAACTATCTTGCCTAAATTAAAGGGATTAATTCAATATTTATTTAATTACCACAATTAATTAATAGATAACATTAAAAATTTATCTTATTTAGATTTTGAAATGATTGGCTCACATTGATTCCTACATCTATAAAATAATTAGTTAGAATACTTGAACCTCTATATATATATATATATATATATATATATATATATATATATATATATATATATATATATATATATATATATATATATATATATTACGTTTTTTTATTATTTAAAGTTTTGTTTGTTAACTTTGAAAAAGAAAATTTTATTTACTTGTTTTTATGTTTGTTTTTATGTTTGTGTCAGTATAAATTACAGTTTTTTTTTTTCTCATGTTTTAATGTTTATTTTTATGTATGTTTTTCCATATCGTAATTATATAATATACTAATTTTGAACTTCTTAGGCAACAGTACTTGGCTGTGATTGGCTGATTTTTTTTCCTTTTTGCTGGGCTTTGTATTTTTTATTTTTTTCTTTGCTTGGTGCAACTCACCGCCTATTGATTATCTCAAGATGGTTTATTCCACCGCCTCAAATCCACAACTTTAATCTTCTTCTTAAATCTTCTTCACCCAGAAAAGCATCAATCCACCTTTCTCTTCTCAACATTCTTTCTATTTCTCTCGCTGGGTTTGAACTAGATTCCCACCGCCTCTATTTCTTTGCGAAAAGATGCTAATCTCCCTTCTTTTGTTCTGATGGTCCATGGTTAGTTTAATCCGTTCTCATACTTCTACACACTACCGTTCACCAATAAGATTTTCAAAGCAAAAATTCCCATGCCCTTAGGTTATTCTTGCCTGTGATTTTCGACGACCTAAATAGGTTGAGGGAAGATGTGCTTACAGTCTTTTGTGTCAGGTTTTTCATATTCTCTTCAAAATCGACCAACTAAATGAAGTATTCTCTCATCCATTGGCCGGAAACAAGGTCCGATTCTAGGCCCCTGTTGAACCAATACTTTTTTTCTTAAGAAAATCAATTCTGATTTATGTATTTTCTGTGTTATTTTTGACATATCATAGTTTACACTTTTGTTTTGGGTGAAAAAGAGTATTATCAAAAGCAATTTGCAACATTGAAGTCTTTTGCGGAAACTCTAAAATTGCAGGTTCGTTATTATTATTATTATTATTATTATTACTTTTTTCACAGTTGTATCTTATGTTTGATTTCTTTAGAGTTTCTTCTAACTACTCAAATATTGTGGCAGTGAACTCCGTTTGTATCAACGATGCCCAGATGGCATCGATTAACGAGTGGTAATCATCGAATTGCAAGGTGTTGTTGAAGTTCGACAAGCCTTCCAAGTGTGCTTGCGAAATCTCCAAATTGGTCTTCTTTGTCGCCCTTCTTCTCAGGTAAATCAATGTGTGTGTGTGTTTAACAATCATCAAATCGTCTGATTACTTCATTATTAATTGCTTGAATGTTACCAATTTTACCTTTGATACAAACGTTATGTCGTTGATTCCCCTGCACCAAGAATCATGTTCAATTTTGATTTTCTTCTATTTAGAAACTGAAAATGAACTTCTGTGAGGTTTATAAATTGGCGAAATCTCAAAAAGGTTAAAATCTCAACATAAACAAAAACATTCACAACCACCAAGTGTTTGTTGAAATGCTCAAATGGCATTACACGACTCAAAAACCCCAAGTTCTTAAAAAATAAATACACTGCAGAAATCAAACATTCATGTAGAGCCTATTAATTTGGGAAGTGTGAAAAGATATTTGACATGAGTTTGTTTTCTCTAAGACTTCTAAAAGTAGTCAAATGGTATTATGTTAACACATTATTTATACTTTGTTAAGATACAAATGGTATCATCAATTATGTCTATTTGTTTCTTTTTTGAACTTGTAACGTTTGTTTGTGGTATGAAACATTTGGGGTAAAAAGTTGTTGTGACATTGTTCTAGAGTAACATTACATGTATTTATGAATATATTCAAAAGAATTGGGTCAATTGACAACCACTGCAGCTATCGTTGAATTCTATTTTTTTTTCTTTGGTTCAAGTTAAATTTTTTTTTCTTTGCAAACATCTCATTTTTTTTAAGCTTAATATTAGTAACTAAGTGAATGAGTTTACCTTTTTTTGTCAACTTTCTCAATCTTAAGAAAAAAAATGTTTCATAATTTGCCATACTTAAGTTGAAAAATAAAATATTGAAATGAAACTTTTAAAACATAAAGTTTGATTTTTTTTTAAAAATTTGTTAGTCAAAATGACCATTTTGACCTTTCTATCTGATTTGGTCATTTTATTGGAGTTTTCTTTTGTTTTTTCCGGAATTTGATCCATTTAAATAGAAAACAAAAAAAAGTATCTGATATGAAACTCTTAAAATAATCATTTTCACCATTTTGATCAAAGTATTCATTTTCACCATTTTGATCAATTTGCCCATTTTCGTCAATTTGATCATTTTGAGGTTCTTTTTTTCTTTTGTCATTTCAATCATGTAAGCTAAAAAATAATGTATTATAGCAATTAACTTTCTTGATATATGCATATGTTGTTGCAGGTATATGGAGCTAGTTAAAAACTATGGTTTGTAGATTTCTCAGATTGGAATTGAACCCAATAATGGATTATCATGGCAAATAACAAAAAGAAAATGTGATAAAGAACTTCACAAATATGTTCACCATTTTTTATTTTAATTTCTTAATTTTTAATATCAATATTGGTTGAAGTGTGGTAATCCGCACTATGTTTCTTCATTGTAAGCCTATTGGACTATGCATAAGAAATGAAGCATATGGTTCCAATTGTTATAGGATATGATTCATTGTACGTTGGAGGAATTTTTTTAATGTAGGATTACTTCGGATTTGCTTGATTTTAACTTAATATTGTAGCATTTGGGGACACAAAAACTCTAAATCAACTGTTTCAGGTTTTTTCCGTCTTCCAAGAAACTGGTTATATTTTTTGGACCAAAAATATTGCAAGAATCTCAATTAAGGACTTCAATGCATCATTCAAATGACTAGACTCTACGATTAAATTGTTTACCAAATAAATTGTGTTTTAATTCCAATGTATCTACTTTTTTTTCAAGAGCTAAAAATACAATTTACAAATATTCACAATCTTTGCATATAGTCGTTCACAAGCACAAGCCAACAAAAACAAAAATATCATAAAAAATCCATGAGAGAGATATGATAATAGTATCTACATCCATTGGCCATTCTTGTGACATATTCAATCCTGCACAGCGGAACTCTTCCCTAACTTATAATAAATTTCATTCGACACTATATACTAGAGTTAGTAAGTGATACAGTCAGACCGACGTGTATACTTATGCACCAACAAATACAACTATTCTAATACTGAGTTAATTAAAAAAAAATAGTTGCAATATGCTGAAAGAGCACATGTGCCTCACGCACTTCCCGTCGCCTCCAGTTCACTGTATTCCTAACCAACAAATACAACTATTCTAATACTGAGTTAATTAAAAAAAATAGTTGCAATATGCTAAAAGAGCACACGCGCCTAACGCACTTCCCCTCGCCCCCAGTTCACTATATTCCTAACCAACAAATACAACTATTCTAATATTGGGTTAATTAAAAGAGTAAATTACACGAATCGTCCCTGGGACAAGTGCCAAATTGCACGTTCAGTCCCTATTTTTGAAAACTAACTAGCACTGTCCCTCATGCATTTGAATACTACCTGTCCAGTCCCTATTGTTGTTAAACGTTAGATTTCTCCGTTTGGGTGCCCCACGTGGCCTGCACGCAGGGTTATTTTTGTCATTTCATGTCTCGTGTCCCTGTTAGAGCCATTGCCCCTCCCCTGCTTTCATTTATCTTCGTCGCCCTTCTTCCCAATTACTTCTTCCCCCTTTCGTTCTTCGATTTCCCTTCTCCAACCAACAATAATGGAAATTAGATGCAATTGTGGAGCTGAAGCTATGATTCGTACCTCATGGAGCAAGAACAACCATGGAAAACGTTACTATGCTTGTTTTAACCCGGTTAATTTAGATTTCTTGATAAATCTAACCTAATCTCCTAATTTCTCCTATTTTCTGTAAATTTTAGCATTGTTAAATTTTTCTACACGGTATTTTGCAGGCTCGTGGTTGCAAGTTCATTGGTTGGGTGGTGGAGGATCAGAAATGTGCTTGTATGAACATAAGGATGAAGCTTGAACAATAAAATCTAAAACTGGAGTTGTATTTAGCTATTAGTTGGTTTCTGTTTGTGTCAATTCTAGTGTACAAAGTATAGGATAAGTTCTTAGACCAAAGTTGGATGTATCAGTTTAGATGTTAAGGAAAATTGGGTGTTTTTTTGGATGTATCAGTTTAAATGTTAATGAAAATTGGCTGTTTTTTTGGTAATTGCCAAACATGTATTCAATCCAAAGTTGGATGTATCAGTTTGCATGTATTCAGACCAAAGTTGGTAACTGCCAAACATGTATTCAGACCAAAGTATTCTTACCAAAACAACAATTTATGTCATATCATTAAGTCATCAAACCATTACAAACATGCATCCATACATTAACAACCTAATTAATCATTAAGTCATTCAAACCATTACAAACATTAAGTCATCAAACCATTACAACTATCATAGTTAAAGAAGTAGCACAATATTAGTTCAAACTGAAATAACAGACCCAAAATACATGAAATAACATTGTTTCAAGTACATCAAATGCATTAGCATTCAAAAGACAAGAAAGTAATACACAAACACTAAACCATCAGACTTTTCCCCTTGTTCACAGCACCTGAGTTTTGTCGCACACCAGTATTCTCTCCCACATCACTACCACCAGCATTCTGTCCCACATCACTACCACTGGCCTGTAATCCTCCCACTGTCTGCCCCTTGTAGCTCCTTCCATTATGCCCAACATTTCCACACTTTGAACATCTAAATGTTCTGGTCCCTGTAGCACTATCATCTTCAGTAGCAGATCTTCTTCTTTTCTTTTTTGGCCTACCAATAGGCACATGATGTTTTGGTGGTAGTAACTTTGTTGGACAAGTACTTTTTGCCCACATCATCCTCCCATTAATTGGTTCAATTTTAAAGGCATACATCTCTTTCCATGTCTTCAACCAGTATGTTGGGTGAACCCATGTTTCAGGTATCTCAACATTCTTATTATTTCTCCTCGTATCCCGTATAGCTGCAATTGTGTGCTTGCATGGTATGCCAGTGACCTCCCATTTGTTACATGAGCATGTACATTGTGTTATGTCAACTACACATTGGTCCACACCTTCACCATCTGTGACCTGATACTTCCCATTTCCACAAAACACAGACCTATACTCTGCAGCTTCACCTTCGACACGGTGATGCTACAACACTCATGAGTGCTCATAAGTTCTGAGTATTAGATTCAACCCACGCTCATTGGAATCACTTCATGGATTTTATCACGAGTGATCATGAGACGATAATATCTTATATTCTTCAAACCTAGAGATATGAGTTGTTACTATGAATTTGTTGTACATTGATTGCACAAAAAAAGCATTGGTAACTCGATGTTATAAAACGTGCATTTGTGTATGATTCAACAAGTAGTAGAACAAGCCATATGAGTCGAAGTTTATCCATTCCTTTTACCTTCGGGATAAAAGCGATATCCGTGGGCCCCTCGATGATTTAATGATGATACATGTGAGTGCTTGGCCAAGCCATGGCTGATTTGATTTGTTCAATAAGTCAGTCATCATGAATCGGAAATCGGGAAACAACAAATGGACAGAGAGAATGATTTATAATCCAAGTCTCAGTCCATATGATATCTAGAATGGAGGAATATATGATCCCTTATCTAATGGACAAGTCATTGACAAAGGTCAGAGATCATCGGCAAGGTCAGAGTTCGACAGAAGCTTTTGAGAGCTACGATTGACATTCGGTTCTTGAAGTTATACTTGCAATAATAGTTTTAGACTTATCCAAGTGGGAGACTGTTGGATTAATGTCTAAGTCCAGAACTATAATTGGTAAGACTTGACCCGACCCGACATGGTCCATTTGGGTTGCATGGCATCATGCATTTGGATATACTAAAATGAGAGAAATAACACTTAAGGTTTGTTAATATATTATAAGCTCTAATATATTAATAATATTATTTAATTAGTATTGATCAAGAATTAATCTAGAATTAATTAAGTGATCAAAAGAAGACTAATTGAATATATGGGTTGATTGTGTAAATCATCCATACTTGTATAGTGGGCTAATGCTCCATGGATTGTCAAGTTGGGCTAAAACCCATAGGATGATCCATGGATGCTCCATGGTGTATTTGAACCCATGGATCCAAGGAAATGGAAAGCCATGGCAATTAGGTTTTACCCTAATTGTGACACTATATAAAGATCATATTCTTGGGAAAAATCGGCCACTAGAGTATGTGTGAAAGGGCTAGCCAATTTTCATGAAGTATGTATATTCTCTCAAGTTATTCCAAGTGCATTTGGTGTTGTGTGAACCATTTGAGGTGTCACACTTAGGGCACTAAGCACTCAAGCTTCATGAAGACATTCTACATCAAAGAGGTATGTAATTCTAACTTGATATATTCATATGAATCAATGTTATTATGCTAGTTAGGATGAATACCTTGGAAAGTTCATATTTGCATGTATAATAGAAAAAACATAGATCCAAGGTATTTAGGGTTGCATGTACACTTAGGAGTGTTAGAATGCTCAAAACCCAACAGTGGTATCATAGCTTAGGCTTGTATTCTTGTTATACTTGCTTAAACTGCTTAAAAATCGAATTTGGGGGCTGTCTGCACAACAGACTCGCCGAGTACAAGGAAAAAAGCATCCAACTCACCGAGTTTGTTCATGCACTCGACAAGTTGGACCCCCTGACAGCATATATTCAACTGTTTTGGCTGGAATTGGACTAGGAGCATTACCCTAAGCTGTTTTTGGACTTATAAACTTATTTTTGATGTGGTAATGTTCATACTAATCCAATTTCAAAGATAATTGTCAATAGATTCATGTTCTGTATTAGTTTAAGTGTTATGCTAATTACATGAAAAAGTTTGATTCCAATTATCTTGTTCATATGAGTTGCTTAGATTAATAGAAAATGTTGATTGATTAAGTGTCTTTGATCCATTTTAATCTAAGAAGTGATTCTAAAATGTGTTTGTGTAACTTGTCCTCAAGTTACATGAAAAGTCACATTAAAATTTCTTAAAACTCATAAAAGTTGGCAATGGTTACAAAATGAAGAGTCTTGTCCTTATTAAATGGTTTTATGACTCCATAACTTGTCCTCAAGTTATAGAGGTTCAAGAGTCACTTCATTAAATCATTAAAATGTGTAACCTTAATTAGTTCCATAAGTTCCAAAACAAAAAAAGTTACATTCTTTAATAGTTTAAAGTCTTCCATAACTTGTCCTCAAGTTATGGAACTTGAAGAGTTTTTGAACCAAAATTACTTTATACTCATAAGTTATGGAATTAATTAGTTTTGAATAGTTTCAAAACTTGCCCTCAAGTTTTGGAATTTGAAAAGTTTTCTTTCATGAATACTTTAATTCCAAGTTAAGCCCTTAGAATTTTAAAAGTTAAAATTCAAACCTTATACTTTATAATATTATAAGTTAATAATATATATATATATATATGTGTGTGTGTGTGTGTATGTATGTATAAGAGTAAAGTCAGTCTTACCGTTAGTAGGCCTCATTCACGAAGCCGATCTATAAGGGGGTATAAGGTTACTGCCTATAAAACGGAAGTTTAATGGGTGTCCACTCTCACCCACCGCTTCCTTGACTGGTGGAGGGTCGTTAGCCGAACGGGTAGGACAAGGAATAGAATTCTCCCTTCATTAAAAGTATTAATGATAAATACTAAGTAACTAAACATTTATAAATTCCCAATCTTAGTTACTCAGGAAAAATGTGAATAAGGTGCTAATCCATGAAATGACACTTTGAACTTTGTTTAATTCATTAGTGGAGCGTGTGTGGTTAACCGGCACACTAACCGGGACATAACAAGGTAGACCGGCACATCGATTAAGGGGTAAATATTAAGGGTACCAAGTATATTTGCATGGTTACTTCACACCTTGGTTTGTGATCCTCGGCATCCCAGTCACAAAACCTGAAGGGCACACTCGAGACTGAAACATGCCATTGAAAAGTTCAATGAATCTCAAAAGATCTATGAGTTTCAAATCTAAGTAAAACCTAATTAAATTATTTTGTTTTTCATGGTGGAAATTGGTGAATCGTCATTCGCCTACCTTCAAATATTCTATAGCTTGGATTACGGCATCCCTCTTCCAAGTTATAAAATAGTTTGTAGGGTCCTAGCCTTAATATTTCATATTGGGTGTTATATTAAGGACTTTAGATCAACTATCTTGAATATCTCCCAAAAGATGTCTAGTTCAGACATTTATGATCCTCCCAAATCTCTTGGAACTTCACTTCCTCCACCTCCTCCAATTATTCTCCGTATCCCACAAGTTCAAGGTCACTCAAGCCCTATTGGCAAGGCAAGGTCTAGGTGTGATCACATCTTGGAGATGAAGTCACATATTGACAAGTCGGGAGAGTTGGGTGTCAAAGTCTTGAGAAAGTTGGATGTCCAATCACTTTCTAAGTCACATAGTGAGTTTCGTTGGGACTCCTATGAAACAGACTATGACAAGACCCTTAATGATCTTATCTAGTTGCTTGGTGCTACTGAATCAGCAATGATTTGGTGGGCTAGTAAAGCAAATTTGCTAAGATCAACTTCCAAAAACTTTATGAACATTGACAATGATGACACTAAAAATCCAGAAAAAGCATTCTCTTCCCAATGGAAATGGATCAGCCATAGTCAACTCGGTTGACCAAATGGTAAAGAGAAAAGCTAAGTCTGTGATAGTCCCGTGTACCATTACCAAAGGGTCCATATGGTTCTATTGCCAAAAGGAAAGGGCATTGGTTGCGAAGTTGCCAATTTTACCTAAGGATGTTAAAGTGAATAAGTTTGACCCTACTTCAGGTAAAGTCCACTATCTAACTCTGCTAAGTTTCTATTCTAAGATTCTTGATACATGATGTGACTGGGTCACATGTTGATGTTTTTAAGAATCAAAGAAAAGTGAAGAAACTTAAAGAAAGAATATGTTGAATCTGATCGCGTAGATGGATTTCTATCGCATAGTTTGAAGATCGGATTCTTGAGCTACTTCTTAGGAGTTATGATATATTGCTTAGGAATAGATAACACCAAAGTTTTCATGCGCTTTTGCATTGTAAGGAAAGTTTTTCTGCAAAGTTTTTAAAATAAAAGGAAAATTTTTGATTTTATTTATTTTAAAATATCCTTACAATGGCATTTGAGGAAAAAAAATTGTTGCTTATATGAGTCCATTAATAGCAAGAGTGGAAATATGAAATTGATTCTTTCATTTGTGGTAATCTCTAAATTTACCAAATAAGGAAAGATCCTCATCACCCAAGTTTCAATTGGACCGAAACTTGGAATCATGCAAGTTGTATAGCATGATGAATGAGAATTAATCATCTTTGGAAAATTAAGACTAGTTCCTTGTTCACATGTATATGTGAGTCAAGTGAAGGACTAAGGGATCGAGTATACATTCTTGTGCACTGTCCAAAGTCCACCACAAAAGATGGATAAGACTATTCATCATGATTTACTAAGTCTGGTAAATATGGTTATACTTACAGGCCTAAGTATAATTCTAAAGCATTGAAAAGATTTCAGTGTATGGCAGAACGAATGAGAAGAATCAAATTAGGCAGAAGGATAAAAGTTTCTCAAATCTGAAAAGATGGGAGAGTACTTTAGTATCACGTTATATGATCATCTTAATGATTAAGAGACCTTATCACAATTCATCCTCTAAGTGCATTCTGATAGCTAAGAAGAGGAGCTATGAATTGTTGAAGTGGTTAAATCAAGAAGATGATTCATACTTCGTTCCAAAAACATTTCTTAGAGTTATACTCTAAGATTGTAACTTGAGTGACATGTCTTAAAGAAGGTTTAAAACACTTGTCAAATGCAAGAGCAAAAGTTTTCTACTCTTGTACATTTGAAATTGGTAAGTTGTGATGTTTTTGGATAAAACAAAGACCAACTAAGGCCAATTGTGTGAAGTGTTTGTCTTGATTAGAATCCACACTATCTCTTGAATATCTGACAAGAAAGTATTATATGTCAAGAGGACAGTGGGAGTCTTAAAGGTCTTGAAAGTCTCAAGAATTAATCAAGAATAAAACATGAAGTTCTTCACTAGCACACGACTTGAGGTTTATAACCTATCGTTTTGAGTGCCCATTCCAATTAAATTTGGCTTTGCATATTAGTTCTTAGAGTTCTCAATTGGTTGCACAACAACTTGGAAGCAATGGCAGGCCCTTGAGCTCCTAGATGGCAAGAAATTAAGATTGAGTTCAGTCCATATGAGTTTGGATTTGTCATTATCCTTGTCTTGTGACTATGGTTTTGACAATTCACAAGGATAAGAACACATACACCATTAAATCTAAGTGTCATAAGGATTCTCTCCGATTCATGAAAATGATGGTGAGGAAACACTTTCACTAAGTAGATTTTAGCTAGATAGAAATTGTGATATTTGCATTCTCAAAGTCGTTAGTGGAGCGTGTGTGGTTAACCGGCACACCAACATGGACTTGTGAGAAGTGGAAAAGGTCTAAACAATCGAGACTATGATCACGACATCCCTTTTCATAGTTCTGAAATTGTTTAGACACACCTGTGAGCTATCTAAGAAAAAGGTGTGTGATTTTGATAAAGTCTTATCAAGGAAATCTAGTATCAGAAATCTGAACTTTGGTAAGAAAGTCAATAAAGTATTGATTTCTAGAAGTCCATCTGATTTCTGAGTACATGTCAAAGCTAGTGGGAGCATAAGTGTTAATCATCATGTTAGTGGGAGCACGATAATTATGATAAGTATTGCAAGTTAGCAATGTTAATTATAAAAAACAAAGGTTTCAATTGGGAAAAAGTTGTTTTGCTATAATTAAGGGAGAGGAAATTATACTTCATCTCAAATCTATAAGCTTAGATCGTGAGATTTTAATCAAATTTAGTCAAGTATATATATATGAATGTTATGTTGGAATGGATCAACATAAGAAAATTCTATATATGGGTCCATTATTTGTGTTCTTAAATTCGATTATGATTACGGCATCCCTTTTCATAATTTGAATTATGAGAACTTGGCAAGTTGAAATGGAAATATTATAGCAAAAGACTGGTTTAGTCTTTATGTGAGACATCATGAATCGTGTCCCATATGCTTCGGATACAAGATCGATTACATGTGCTATAATATTTGTCCTTTCTAAATTTTCTAAATGCCTGGGGCATTAAGAGGGAAAAGGTCTAGAATTGGATATGACTAAAATGATTAATCAATTCTTGAGGACAATCTAAGGTTTACCAAAGATTGGTTGCTCAGGGACAGTTGGAAGTATATTGTTAATTTTTGGAAGGACCATATTGACATATTTTGAAAAGAGGCAACTCTTGTTCAGAAGTGATAGTCAAAATGGAAATATGGGAAGGTAGAAGTTATCTATGTAAGATTAGGAAACTTAATGCAAGAAGAATGTTCAAAGACAATGGACTTTGAATATGAGACTTTGGTTCCATGGAGTTGATCTCCATTGGAATACTCTGTAACGTTGGTTAACAAGTCTGTGTGACTTTATGCATAATCGTTACAAGAGGACCAATGCATATAAGTTTAAAATCTAATAGATTTCGATAAATGATAAGGATTTGGAATTCTTACATGTACAATAAGGATTTGGGAGTGTGAAATTAGAATCATGGTTCAATTGGTTTATTTCACAAAGTAAGGATCATAGACAAACATAGAGTGCATACTTGGCGTATGGTAAATCTATTGTTTAGAAAAACATAGTGTACATGCTCGGAGCATGGGAAAACTATTGTTTTAATTCAAGAATAGAGTTGATAGCTGAAACAGTATGCAATGAATAATGTGTAATCATATGGTGATAAATAAAATGTGTTTTTATTTATATTCATAATTCTGAGGCCATATTGGATTCAATTATTCTTGTGTTTCATTTTGCATCTTTTGACTTCCAGAATAACTAGGTCGTTCTTCCTGAATGACTAAGTTATTCAAACTATCCACAGTAGGTCATATGTTGGAAGTAGATATGAATCAAGACTGTCATGGGTTGGGCTTGTAGAGGTCTAAGATGTTGGACACAGTGATGCTACAACACTCATGAGTGCTCATAAGTTCTGAGTATTGGATTCAACCCATGCTCATTGGAATCACTTCATGGATTTTATCACGAGTGATCATGAGATGATAATATCTTATATTCTTCAAACCTAGAGATATGAGTTGTTACTATGAATTTGTTGTACATTGATTGCACAAAAAACGCATTGGTAACTCAATGTTATAAAACATGCCTTTGTGTATGATTCAACAAGTAGTAGAACAAGCCATATGAGTCGAAGTTTATCCATTCCTTTTACCTTCGGGATAAAAGCAATATCTGTGGGCCCCTCGATGATATAATGATGATACATGTGAGTGCTTGGCCAAGCCATGACTGATTTGATTTGTTCAATAAGTCAGTCATCATGAATCGGAAATCGGGAAACAACAAATGGACAGAGAGAATGATTTATAATCCAAGTCTCAGTCCATATGATATCTAGAATGGAGGAATATATGATCCCTTATCTAATGGACAAGTCATTGACAAAGGTCAGAGATCATCGGCAAGGTCAGAGTTCGACAGAAGCTTTTGAGAGCTACGATTGCCATTCAGTTCTTGAAGTTATACTTGCAATAATAGTTTTAGACTTATCCAAGTGGGGGACTGTTGGATTAATGTCTAAGTCCGTAACTATAATTGGTAAAACTTGACCCTACCCGACATGGTCCATTTGGGTTGCATGGCATCATGCATTTGGATATACTAAAATGAGAGAAATAACACTTAAGGTTTGTTAATATATTATAACTTCTAATATATTAATAAGATTATTTAATTAGTATTGATCAAGAATTAATCTAGAATTAATTAAGTGATCAAAAGAAGACTAATTAAATATATGGGTTGATTGTGTAAATCATCAATACTTGTATAGTGGGCTAATGCTCCATGGATTGTCAAGTTGGGCTAAAACCCATAGGATGATCCATGGATGCTCCATGGTGTATTTGAACCCATGGATCCAAGGAAATGGAAAACCATGACAATTAGGGTTTACCCTAATTGTGACACTACATAAAGATCATATTCTTGGGAAAAATCGGCCACTAGAGTATGTGTGAAAGGGCTAGCCAATTTTCATGAAGTGTGTATATTCTCTCAAGTCACTACTAGAAAAACAGCCTTTTACGGCGCTCATTGCGCGTCGTAAAAGGCTCAGACGACGCGTAAATGCGCGTCAAGGAAGGCCCTGTCATAAAGAGAGACGACGCGCATGTATGACGCTCATTTACGACGCACAATTACGACGCGCGTTTACGACACGCAATGCGTATCAAGGATGGCCCTGTCATAAAGGAAGACGACACGCATTTGCGTATCGTAATCTTACGACGCGCGTGTTAATGACACACAATGCGCATCAAGAAAGCCCCTGTCAAGAAAGGCCATGTCATAAATAAAGATGACACACATTTTTGCGTATCATAATTTTAAATGTTTAAAAAAATATTATTTATAGATTTACTAATTTTTCATATTAAATAATACATTAAAAATCTCATAATACAAAATAAAATACCATAAATAACAAAGATAATTCATTTAACTAATATGTCAAATACAAATAATTATTCCAATAGTGAGTAAATGTTATAAAAAAAATGAACTCATTTATATACAATTGCATTATCTAGCTTACTATGTGCCAACAACTTTTATCTTTTTCCTTCTCTGCATAAACTTCATCAGCAGCATCCTAAAAAACTTCTATCTTTTTCATCAGCAGCATCCTCAAAAACTTCTATCTTTTTCCTTCTCTGCATAAACTTCTATCTCACACTCAGTGTAGTTTTAAACATCAGGTTTAAAAAATGAAGTTTGTGAATCTCTTTTGCAGCACATCAGATGTGCTTTTTCCTTGAAATTATGCTGCTACTTGAGATACTATAGAAAGGAAATGTGATTTGGATAAGAGAGAGAGAGAGAGAGAGAGAGAGAGAGAAACAAGATATGAATAAAATAGTTACTTACACAGAAATGTTAACCAGCATTATAATTTATACGAATGCAATTCTCTTGAAACAGGGGTCCGCATCCAAACTCACAACAGTAGCACGTTGAACCCTAACCTGTGACATTATAGAAATATGATGAATTTCAGTAAAATGAGCAAATTATAACAAGTTATACGAGGGCATATACCTAGAAACTTGTCGACGTTGAACTCCTTGGTCAATCCAGAAAGAACCCCCGAAAGATCCCCTTATCACTTGAGGCATTTAATAATAGAAGTTGTAATTGTACACATTGAAAGATGAAGGACATGTTTGTAATTACTGAGACTTAATTAGTTTGAATCTCTTTCCTCTTATATATAAAATATCTATAATGAGTCTAATTGCACCTGATGAAAAGCCAAGGGAAAAAGAGTCTTTAAAGCAAAGAATTCATGAGAGGTCCTAAGTAGCAGGGGTAAAAGGTTCTTTAATCCAATTACTTCATGCCATCTTTATGGAACCCACTCATGCAGCTTCGAATTCAGATGAGGTGCTAACTAAACTATGTTCAGTAACCCACTCATGCACATCAACCTGAAAACAGTATTGAAAAAAATCTGTTAAGCTAAAAATAACAGGGAATTTATGAATAATAGAAACACAGTTTTCCTTTCTTACCAATGTGAGTATGCAGACTTCAGTTTTTACCAATATGGTTAGAATCAATATGCATTATCCATATTGGTAAAGAGGCAAAGTATGTTGCTATTTCCCACAATTTGCAAAAGAGAATGCAGTGGAAAACCATTAGAATTGCCTCTGAAGCTCCAGATGAAGATCCAGTTGTGTGAAAAGAAACAAGCTAGTTTCCCACCAAAACCAAAAGACACTCCAGCTTTGCATTGGTACCATTTTGGAGCTTTTAAAGGTGCTGCATTAACAATCCAAAATATAAAGAATTCTCTAAAATTTACTTATTAAATAAAATTACTCATCCATACCCACAGATATGTAAACAATTAACTTTTTTTGTCATTTTCAATCGAACTCAACGGTTTTCATAAATAAGGCCAAAGTTTGTTTTAGGAATATGAATTTACCCGAGATTTCCTTATATTGGAATGGCGAGTATCTTTTTTGTTTAGCTCAATAATAAGTATTCTTTTCAACCTCCCCCATGTAGCTGGAGATTCTATTCAAAAGTAACATTCTACAAAAGTCACAATATATCAACATTCAAGCACAAAACGTACAATACAGCAAAGATATAAACCACAATAGCAACTAATCCTTGAATTATCTTTTACATTAACCAAAAAAAAAAGTTACAACAAAACTTATTAATCACTATAAAATGTATACTTTGAGACCAACAAACACCACATAATTTCAGGCCTCCAAAACAAATCAAACAAGTAGTCGTGTATACTCTCACTCTAATGCAAGATTTGGTTTAAGAGGTTTAATAATAATAATAATGCAAGGTAAATAATAATAATGAGAGATAATAGAACAACCCTAAAAGAAAATTTGGGTCCACCTCTACCACATTCATGAAGAAATCTAGCTAAAGTCAGGCTTCTCAGGGTAGGTGCAGCCTGATCTTTGAATGATCACATTTGAGGCATAACATCCAGCTCTCACACATTCCTCAATCGGCTTTTCTTTAACCAATTGCAATCTCCTCCACATTATCAGTCTGTAAAACATCATAACCAATTTTTATATACAAAAGTTTGTCAATGTCATACTCATATCATCTTTTAACCAATCTTTTTTTTCTTACCTCCCACCCATGAACCTTTGAGAATGTTCTTGCTTCAGTTTCGTTTCCAAAAACATAATCCACATAAGGTAATGCTTTCTCTTAAGCATCCTTCGAGAATTCACAGATGAATGGTGTTGACAGGTTTATTGTGAAAACCTACACAGGGGGGTAATAATGTCATAAAGATAAGAAATTTTCAGTTCATATGAATCGGTGTATTACTCATTCATTATTACCTTGTTGGCTACAGCTGCATGCTCAGCTACAAGTTGGATTGATTCAGGAGACACTGTAAGGAAAAAGCTAGCAATATAGATGTACTTGGCCTTTTCAATTGTCCATGATGATGATAATTAATATTAGTAATTTAGTATAATATATTAAAAAAAAGACTAAAATTGTTAAAAGATTTACCCAACACCCAATTCTCTGGTTTCTTTAAGTGGTCTGCCTTGTAGCAGTTGGCAGCTCATAGGTTGGCACCCTCATCCACATAATAATGCACCTGATAAACATCATCATCATCATCATCATCATTAGAATATATATATATATATATATATATATATATATATATATATAATCAGTAATTGAAGCGCTCTCAAACTGAGGAAGCACACATGCAACACAAGCAGCTAGATATCTCCCACAAGCTGAAAAATGAGCACCCATTTCACTGCAACAGCATACAATACAAACATCAACCCCCACCAAGCTCCTTATTTTTTATTTATTTAAAAAAAATGTTGCCTGCAAAGGACAACATGAGGTATTGTTAAGCGAGTACTTATCACTTAATTAGCCTGAAAACCCGAATTTTATCTTTTGAATGGTAGCAACGTCAGTCTTGAATGACATGGCCAACATCTGATCATTGATGGTCGAATTGAAAACTAAATTTGGAACAAATACAGTCCCTACGCTTGCAGTACCAAATGTAGAGAGTGCTAAAGCTGGATTCTTAGTAGTGTCGACAAACCTAACTTCTAAAGAACCCATGAGAACAAACAACGGCTCCAAAGCTTGTGGATGGGTGTGTGGTGGGTTAACTGTTCCATTAGGGAACTAGAGTACAGCATAAGAAATGCTTTGACCATTAAGACCTGGAAATTCAGCCATGGTTGCTTTCAGAACCTTAAAAGTTGTTAGAAATGGTGCACCCACTAGTGCTCTCATCATTCAAGCTTTAGAGTGGCACATTGATTGTTTGAATCATGAGACCACAAATACTAATTTAGACCACAAATACGATTGGTTGAAATCTGTATAAAAAAGTAATACAATAATATAATGTAACTTCACAAATCATCCTAATCAATGAATCATTAAACCTTATACTCAATTAGGATGGACCAGAGCAACAATTAGAAAGCCTTTGGTACTGTTAAACCTAAGGATTCAAATAATGCCTAGATAGAAAAATGAATCTGATCAAGTAAAGTAACTAACGAACTATTGTAATCATACCAGCTAATAGATAGCTTTGGGAAAAAGCCGATGGTGATGTCCATAAGAATTTGTCGGAGGAACCCTACTCTCGAAGTGAAAATCAGAAAGAGCTTTCTGATCAGGAAGTGGCCTGAAAAGCAACTTCTCAGTGAATTCTTCTCCATCGATTTGTTCTACTAATTCTCTCGTGGATTCAAAGGCAACGTGGAGTACAAACACTAACAGCACGAAGATGGAAAGTAAAGGAGCCATGAGAATCTTATAGAAGAACGAAAACATTGAGAAGTTAGAATCAAGAAAAACATACCTTAATAAGACATAGGGCTTGTAAATTTGAGAAATAGAAGCAGTGACCCTAAGGTCACCGAACCTAATGTTGCTGGCAAGGGTAGGCGAGGTGAGATTGCCGAAGATGAGGGGCTCCATCGGCTGGGTGATGCTGGAAAGCGTTGGACGGTGGGGCAGGGCTAGACGGAGGTCAGAGGTGGGAGGCGCCAACACCAAGAGAAACGTCGGAGGTGGGAGAAGCTGTCGACGTCGAGAACTGATAAGAAGAGAAAGGGTTTGTCGAAGTGAGAAGGAGAAAAAGGGAAGTTGAAGAGAGAACGAGCAGTACAGGAGGGCAATCGGGGCAAGTTCTTGAAAAAAAGCCCTAGCTACTAAGGACATTAAAGCGGAGGGAGAAAAAAAAGGAAGGCGGGGATTTTAAGTTTTTGGTATTTCATTTTCCCCGGATGGAACGCGAGCGTTCTATTAAAATTTATAAAGCGACGGTCGTAGACGACACGCAGGTGCCCTCCGTGTTTTTTTTTTTTTAGACACTAATTTTAGGGCACGCAAAAATGCGCGTCTGAAATCCTTTAAATTTTGGAAGATATGACATTATTTTTTAGACACTCACCTTTGCGTATCATGATTCACTGCGTGTCATGGTTCGCGCGTCGTAAAAGGCTATTTTTCTAGTAGTGAGTTATTCCAAGTGTATTTGGTGTTGTGTGAACCATTTGAGGTGTCACACTTGGGGCACTAGGCCCTCAAGCTTCATGAAAACATTCTACATCAAAGAGGTATGTAATTCTAACTTGAGATATTCATATGAATCAATGTTATTATGCTAGTTAGGATGAATACCTTGGAAAGTTCATATTTGCATGTATAATAGAGAAAACATAGATCCAAGGTATTTAGGGTTGCATGTACACTTAGGAGTGTTAGAATGCTCAAAACCCAACACATTTATGCTCCTTTTCATATGTTTTCATAGTCCAGTCATCATCCTTTTTCCATTTACTTATTAAAAGTTTCCAAGGGCACTTACTGCTTTCACCTACTTCCACTGCACTTTTCTTTTTTACTTGGTCCTCCTTTTTTACCCGTTTGACTGGGTCCACCATTTATGTTCCTTTGACTTGGCCCACCTTTCCCAGAAGTCTCAAGTATCCCCATATATGGTATTGTTCCTTTACATACTACCCTGACCCTATTTTTATCATTCTTGACAATATCCAATTCTCTTATTGTCTCTATCGCATGTAAGTAAATTCTGTCTTTTGCTTCTTGAGAACTTGAGAATATTTGAAGTATATAGAAAGGGTCACTTACTTGAGCTGCATCGTTTATCCGTGCCCTTTCTGCAGCCCGAATTTTATTTCTTCTTGTACTCATTTGCCCTTCATCAGATGATGACTCAGATTGTAGAACATCAGTGTTGATCACCTCCATCTCCTCATCAGACATTACTACATTCTCTGTTGTAATAGGGGCATCACCAACCCACTCCAAAGTATCATCAATGTTGAGGTAGAAATCATGCATGTCCACCTCAGGATCATCTAACAAGTTATCCTCATCCACAATGAAATCACTATCCTCACTTTCAGTTGAATCTCCACTACCCTCACTATCACTAGATCCACCTAGGGCTTCACTAAAGGTTCCATAATAGGGGGTTCCATGTTTCATTCTCTCACAGATTCAACTTCAATAAGGGATTCCATTCGAGGGGGGGGGGGGTGAAATATGTGCGACATCAATATGACTTGATCACTACCCAACGCAAACAACCCAAAATCTAAATCCCATAACAGTCGTTTAAAGTGATAATACATAACCTTACCTTCTTCAACGCAACCCAACTCTTCCATCATATCATCAATGTCGTGAACAAAGAACAAATCACTGTCGATCAAGTCTACACATTTTTGTTGTCCCTTGATATATTTTCTCCCAGGAAATTTGGTAAACTCTCCTCCATAGTGCAACCGTATACTAAAAACAATTGGATTCCCACCTTCACAAGAAAAAAAACAACAAGATTTTCAAAATCAGAGACAAAGTGATCAAGAACAGAGCATAAAATGGTTGGCTTTCCTTACCGTAACTTGCTTCCAAATCAATTTCATCCATCTGTGGTCGTATCCCACTCATCTTCACTCTTGACGGAAAACTAGGGTTTTTGTGAGACGAGAAAGGTTTTGGTCGGGGACTGGGTATGCAACGTTTGGGTGAACTGGATATGGCGCCATACGCAGTTAATGATATACACGCAACATGAAATGACAAAAATACCCCTGCGTGCAGGGCATGTGAGGCACCCAAACAGAGAAATCTAACGTTTAACGACAATAGGGACTGGGCGGGTAGTATTCAAATGCATGAGGGACGATCCGAGTTAATTTTCAGAAATAGGGACTGAACGTGTAATTTAGCACTTGTCTCAGGGACGATTCGTGTAATTTACTCTAATTAAAAAAAAATAGTTGCAATATGGTGAAAGAGCACACGCGCCTCACGCACTTCCCCTCGCCCCCAGTTCACTGTATTCCTAACCCAAACACGTTTTTCTTGGTTCCCTCCTCGCATGACCACCAACAGACTCCTCACTAGGCGACCTCCTCCCGTATAACCCGATCAACGTCGCCGCTTTACTAACCGAAGAGTTTCTTCATTTCTACCATCGTATAGGATTTTCCGCTCGGCTTGTCAATAATTGAGGTGCTCTTTCATCTCTAATCCCCAATTGTGTGTTTTGCCACCATTGTTTACCGCTTGTTTCTGCAAGAGGTAGGAAAATTTTGTTTTTCTTATCTGTATATTTCTGTTGTCATCGAGTGAACTTCACAACCTCGAAATAGTAAGAATTTTTTTTCCCCAAATATACGTATGGCTTGGTGAATTTGAGGTAAACCCTAGCTGATTATACAATGAATTGGTTTCGAAATGCTTTGTGTTCACTTACGATTGAAAAGTTTGTAATTCGATTTGGTTTCCCTTGCATTGAATTGTATCATTACTTAACCTAATTCATGCTTCAAAGCTTGAAGATTGCTATGAAACACTATCAATCATTTGAAATTAAAGTGAGATTGGGGAAAAACCTATTAACTTCTGAAAGAAGAACATCTATTTTCCTTTTATTTTCTTATTCTGAACATGTGATCAATACATGCATCCGAATGAGCATCAATGAGTGCTTAACTTTCTGTTCTTATTTCATTCAGACATGTCAACTGGTGATAATCATCTTGACCAAGGAAATGAAAAAAATCCAAGTAGTAAGGTACGCTCAAAAGCTATTGTGTGGGAATTCTTTGAGAAGATTAAAGGGGACGATGGGTTACAAAAAACAAGGTGCACAAACTGTAACAAAGTCTACAATTGTGCTCCAAAATCAGGAACATCAACAATGAGAAGACACTTACGCAAGTGTTCTCCACAACCCTTAACCCAATTAAGCCCTGAAGCCATCCAATTGTCCAACACCAATGGAGATAATGCTGAGCTAGCGAATGAGGGTAGTGCAAAGAAGAAACTGAAGTATGTTATTGAGGACATTCATTTGAAAACAGATAGGGAGTTAATGGAGTTTATTTGGATGAATAAGCGAAATATTGGACTCCTTGAGCAAAAGGTGCCTGATAAAGCTATAGCTATAAAGCAAGCTATTAAGTGCTATGAAGATGAAGTTAATCGCAGGGCAAAACCTCAGTCTCCTAAGGTTCTTTTTCTATTCACTTGATAACAATTCTTTTCTCTTTCTTGCTTCTTAAAGTTTTCACTTCACTTTTCCAGGAGAATAGTCCAGGTGTCACCAATACAGTCACAGTTAAAATTGAAGTGGATGATCATCTTGTTGCTCAATATGAGAATTCTGGTGAAAACATGACTACAGAGACACATGCAGATGTGAATCAGGTATCTTTTTTTGAATTCAAATGTTTCTATCAGACATCTCGTCTGCGCAAAAGACGTTAATACCCTCTCCTTATCCGCATCATAATTTTGACTTTCCTCCATCAGAGAACAAGTCCACATTTGGAAAATGGAAAAATACCTTCAAAAGTTGTAGCTGATGATCAATCTGTTCCTGAAAATGGGATTTTTGATGGGAACACAACTGAAGAAAAGCTTCAAATTGTAGCTATAAATGGAGATGAGAATCAGGTATTTTGAGTTTATTTATATTAGACTAGTTTATGATTGTGAACTTTCGTTCCATTGTTATTTTTTCTTTTCTTTTCTCTATTTTTTTTCACAGGCATCCGAACAACAACACACGGAATTAAGAAAAGTTTCATCTGTGCTCTCTTTACTAACTTCACCAAATAGTTCCTACATTCCTCAAAACAACCCCCTCGATGAAAAAACCGAACAAGCCAAACAATCCCTCATCCAACTCCTCGAAAAAGACTTAAGAACCCTAGTCGGATCTCCCGATGAACAAACCCTAAAATCTTGCATCAAAATCTTAATCAAAAGCCTCCACAAGCTTCCAAAGTTCCAAGCGCGAGTCATCGAAACTCTCAACTCACAATTCGAATCCGCGTGCGAAAATTGGTCCACGTGGAATAAAGTTATCGAAGAAAGTATCGCGTTTGAGATGAAGGAAGGTGGTAATCTTGTGGTTTTGGAAGAATGGCAAGAGAAAGATTTGGAAGTTGAATCGAAGATATTGAAAGTGGATGCGGATATCGAGAGGTTGAAAGCGGAGTTGCGGGAAAAGGAGTTGACCCGAGAGAGTTTGGTCAAACGGAAATTTGATTTGTTTAATAAAACTAAGATTTCGATTGGTGAGGCGAAGAAGATTCTTCAAGAGATGGTTTCTGTGAAGGTGCGGAGTGATGTTGCGGTTGATAACATTAAAGATCTTAATACCAAATGGGAACGAATTCGGGAAAATTTCTTGTTTAAATGAATTTAAAGTTTGAATTGGTTATTTGTTTGTTATTCTAGAGTTATTGCTTGTTTAGTTTGTTGTTAGGTTGTTGAGAGCATGTCTAGTGTTAATTATATCAAGAATACCTCTTTTGATTCATTGATATTGAATCAATCGAAGTCACTTTTAACACATGTTCATTTGTTTTCATATTATTATCTGGTACAAAATAATCCTAAGTTGGATCTTATAAACCCATGATCAAAGTGATCTAGTAATCATCACCTAAGAGTTAAAAATAAAAAACCGTTTAATATTTGAATCACAAAGTCTTTAACTTGCATATTTGAAAATAACTCAACACTATAAAATCGCTTGCGAAAATTGTTTTATAATTGATTCTCTACAAAAAAACAATTTGTTCCCTTATATTTTTCTTTATTCAAAAACTAGTTTATAACCCGTGAAACCACGACTACAAAATTAATTAAACTTTAATAATTAGAACACAAAACTATTAATCAATTATAATCGTTAATTTAAATAAATATGTGAAATTATATCACCTTATAATTTGTATTAATTTTATTTTAATTTTTATTCAATTGTTATTAATTGTAATTAAAGTGAAAATTTTAAAATTTAAAATAGAGAATTAATAGGTTGACAAGTGACATGCATTAATTAATAGGTTTAATAGGGTGACACATGACAAAAAAAGAATAAAATATGTATTAATTAGGAGGCCTAATATGATGACACATATCACAAGGAGATTAAAACTATTCTATTATTAAAATAGAGATTTGTCCTATTCTATGAATTATTTTACAAAATCATAATGAGGCTCGTGCATTGCGGCAAGTTTCTGTAATTTGGCTCTATTTATGTAATTTTGCTATTTTACATGGACACATTTCTGTATCGTTTTAAATTTCTATTTTAGATGGACCATTATTGTTGCAATTTTCTGGTATAGGAACCATTTCTGGAATTGTTTAGGACTTTTTTCATTCACAGAGATCTTTTCTATAAAATTTTATTACAAAAAGACTATTTTTTCAGGGCCTAGAATTGAGATCTTTTCTATAAAATTTTATTAAAAATTTGTATTGGCTTTTAAACTGATTTTTACTTTATCTTTTAGAAAAAGTCAAAAAGATGTTTGGATAAAATGAAAATGATTTTTTAATCAACTTTTGTATAGAGTAAATTCAAGCTTTTTGAAAAGTCACAAAATAATGGCTTTTCCTAACTTTTCCCCAACTAACACGTTAAATTACATTTATAACCCATCTAAAAGTTAAACCATGTCCTTTTTAGTATTTTTTAGTCATTTTACATGTAAAAGTTAAACCAAACACTTTAACTTTTGACTGTTTCCTTTTAAAAGCTAATCCAAACACATTTTAAAAAATAATTTTTACAAAAAAGACTTTGGCCCAATAAAGAAAAACTAAGCAAAATACCTCTAATTTTATAACATAGGCCTAATAATGTGAAATTCTGGATCGCCCCTAACTTCTAAACCTTCCTCCCCATCTTCGTTCGCTCACGGCAATCTCACCACCGCTGGAATCAGCGCTCCACCTCTCACCACCGCTGCCCGCTGGTATGTTCCCCAGTTCCTCTTGGGTTCTTCGAAGTTGAAAACGATAAGAAAGCATACAATATTCTAACGTGTAGTACTGATTGTTGAAACTGTATAGTGGGTGTAATGTTAATCGGTGTTGATTATCTTTTGTGGGATCTATATCACTTGATCGATATTTAAAGTCAGTGTTGCTTATGCTAATGTTCTATAGTTCGATTCTATTTTTAATTTTTGGGTGTTCGTTGATGTTTTTCTCCGCTGATTCAAAAATTGGACCCTAGATTATGATAAATGCTTGATGTTTGATTCCTTCAATTCCTGCAACTAATTCATTGGTGTGAGATTAAATTTGTTTGGGTTAATACAAGTTCAAATTTGGTTGTAAATACTTAGCCGTAAATCAAAGGTTCAATTATAATTTTCTGTTGCAATCTTCTGTAAAATTCTATTATACATGGACCATTTATGTTGCAATTTTCTGCCACGAGGATAATTTCTCTAATTTTCTCTGCATATGACCTTTTTCTGTAAAATTCTGTTACATAAGATGCACTTTTGTTGCAATTTTCTGCCATATGGATCATTTTTACATTTGCCTTGGACCATTTATGTAATTGTTTTTTGGACAAGGACTTTTTCTACAAAATTTTATTAGATAGGGACCATTTTTGTTGCAATTTTCTACCTTAGGAACCATTTCCACAATTGTTCAGGGACCATTTTTATGCCACAATTATTTAAGGACCTGTTCTGTAATTGTTTTCTGTTTATGGACATTTTACGCAAAATTATATTACATAGCGACAATTTCTAGTGTAATATTCTGTCACAGGGACCATTTTTCTAAATTATTTTTGCATAATGACCTTTGTAAAATTTCCATCAAACGTATCTTTGTATAAAATTAATTTCCACTGCAGTGTTAGCAAATCGAGGACATGTGGAACGGGAGAAATTGGGAGAAGAAGTCATCTTCGTCTTAATTCGGAAAAGAAAATCGTCGATCCTCAATCAGGTAACTTATTCTCCTCAAAATTCTTAAGCAATGCTCGATCCTTCATTCATAGCAAGTTTTTTGAAAGGTAATGTGAAACCCTAGGTGTCTACTGTATGAAGCGGTTGGGTTTTGTTTTGTTTTATTTAGTTTGATTTGATTATTTTGCTATTGATGTTATGAAACCGTGAATTTTCTTGGACTATTATTTTATTTATCATATTAGACCCATGGGTTTCAATGTTTAACCGGATTGTATGTATGTCTTCTGATTTGTGCATATCAACTGTTTGATAAAATGCTTGAACCAAAATATATTACCTATTTACCTTGTTTTATGTGTAACATCTTCAAATCTAGATATTTAGCGTCTTTCAGTAGTTGCTCCTTACATAACCCAATAGTTAATTGATAAACAGTGTCATTGGTTTCTTCTTTATTTTCCACTGAATCTAAGATGAAGCTTCGATAAACTTGTTGCAGTTTTTTGGTGACATTTGAAGAAACGCCACGCGGTTTTTACCTATCAAAAAGCAATGAATGAACACACCGATGACATCTCAACCGATGAAACCACCCAACGGAAACATGCCGCCATGATCGACCGCCTATCGAACCTCCACCAGGCCCGTATTTCCACCAAAACCAACTCAAAAGACCCGACTTTTGAATCCACCCAATCATTTCTCACCACCTTCACAAACTCCAAACAATCAATCCAATCCTCCCTCACTCAAATCCAACAAACCCCAAACCAAGATCCCAATTCCGACCTCGAAAGAATCTCCAATTCCATTTCCGACCTCGAAAAACTAGTCGCGGAAAACTCCTACTTTTTACCCCCATACGAAGTCCGCTCATCTCTCAAAACCATCTCCGACCTCAAACAAACCCTCGATTCCGTCACCTCCAAAGTGAAACCAAGAAAAAAATTCTCCTTCAAAAACAAACCCACCAAGAAACCGGAATCGGAACCGGAACCGAAACCAAAACCGGAATCGGAATCAGAACCAGAACAGAAGACAAGCTACACGATCAACGATTCACCGGGGTTTCGTGGCACGGAAAACGCGATTCTAACAAAGGAATTTACCGGTTCCGAGATCCGGGAATTTGTGCTTTCGGATTTGACCAATTGTGAGGTGAAGTTAAAGGGTCGTTTCCGGACATTGTTTATAAACCGGGTCCGGAATTGTAAAATTTACGTGGGCCCGGTGTCGGGTTCAATATTGATTGAGGAGGCGGAGGGGTGTTTGTTTGTGTTGGCATCACATCAAATTAGGGTTCATGAGGCTAAATTGACTGATTTTTATCTTCAGTGTAGAAGTCGTCCGATAATCGAACGGAGTTGTGGGGTCCGATTTGGACCTTACAGGTTATGTTATGATGGGATTGAAACTGATCTCAAGGAGTCGAATTTGTATGAGGATACAGGGAATTGGGCAAATGTGGATGATTTTCAGTGGTTGAGAGCTCTTCAGTCTCCAAATTGGTCGATTTTGCCCGAAAGTCAACGGATTGATATGGTTAAGATTTGAATTTTGTTGTTTGCATACTTTTATTTCATTATTTGTGTTGGATTTGAATTCTGTTTTGTTGATAAACGTTTTTTTTTCTTTTGTTATAATAAGGTTGTTCAATGTTGAGTTTAAGAATATATTCTTCAAATAAAAATTTACGGGGTATGTGCGACCAAACTTTCAAAACACTGATCAATCAAGAAAAACAGAGCATCTTCAAGCTATGAATCATGGAAAACGACATTAATACTGCATTTGTCACATGAAACAAGACAGATTAAACAACCTTTGTACATTTGACACTTTTATAAGTTGTCCAAAACTTTGCAATTTTTATCTATCCAATATATAGCAAATGCACTACATCTAGTTTTTTCCTGTCTTGATCTATGTAGCAAATGGTGTTGTAAGTAGACGAATCACTAATAATTCTATCCGAATCCATGCAGTTGCTATGAAGACGACATAAAATTGATTGTAACTTGTAGGATATATATATATCTCCATAAAACTATTGTAATACAAACCATAATAATTGACATTGCAGCATATAAACAACAAAAACAACAAAAAGCAGAAAACGATTCTTGATTTCTTGTGCGTATTGTAGGTGAAATGAACCTCCATAAACACCATAAACTTCTCAAATTTCATGAATTGCCCAAGTGAAAAATTACAACGCCTTTTAATATGAAATCTGCAGCAAAATCTTCAAATTATAATGCAAAAGATCATTGAATTGGGGGAAAAATTAGAGAATGAATGTTTACCAAGTTAGCCACTCGAATTGGGTCGTGGTGACCCGATAGATCTGGACCGATTTATTCCCACCGGATCAACCTCAGATCCCCTCCTTAATCTCTCATACCCACCGCCGGATTTTGGTCTTTCTTCTTCCTTCGGAGATTCAAATGACACTTGACGGAGATTCAACCGGGAACCAGATCCGTTTTGCTTATCCTCCCGTCCGACAAAACCAGGACGAAGATGCGGCGGAACAAATTTATTCGTTTTCGGCGACACCGGCAAGTTCTTATTCTGTCCGCCGGGAGAGGCCAAGGGAGAAAGTGGTGGACCGGTCCCGGTTCGGCCGAGGGGTCGGAGGGAAATGGAATCCTCCGGATCCGGTTGCTGAACGGCAGCTGCGGGGGAAGGTTGCGGATGTGGAATGACGGATTTGGGAGAAGGGAGGTTCAGGACAAGCATGTTGCCATGGATGCGTGAATTTGAGAGAATGGTTTTGTTACCTGGAGTGGCGGTGGTTGTCGATGATGAAGACCGGCGATGGTTGTTGACGGTGGAGGTTGTTTTGTTTTCATAGATGTCGTTGAAGTTAATAGCGGTGTACTTATTGGCTCTTGCCATCCACAACCACCGTACTCCGCCGCAGAACAACCGTGGATTAGAAGAGAGAGAAGAAAGACGATTTCTTATGATAAAGCGTGCCGGACGGAGTTCTAATCGCCGGGAAGGTTTTTTTTAGATCAGGAGACGTGGAGTGGGGACCGGCGGTGGTCGCGTGGTGGAATAGACATAGGTCGTTTGCTAATGTGGGACCCACACATTTGATTCCTTTCCACTAAAGTTTGTTAAATATTTCAATTAGTGACACAATGATCTCAAAGTTGTAGTATGGGCACGGAAGTTTCTGAAATTTGTTGTTTGCCCATGTAACTATGAAGGTCTTTTAATACTAGTTCGTTTGGCTCGATTTCGATTCAAAATTGAATGAAATTCGTTTTTTCAAGTCCCCAAAACCGATCATGAGATCACTTTTTGGGTACTTAACAATGCATTAACATAAAAGATGATAACTTATAGTTATAATGTAGTTTTAGACTAAATTTTAAAATTGATCCATGTGGTTTTGAAAAGGTTTTACTTTAAGGATAACTATCGAAAATATTACGCCATTGGCACCTATGCTTTCAAAACATTGTCCAGCTGATCATCTTGTCTAACTTTGACATAAATAGGATGCTAAGTATAAGAAAAATGACCAAAATACCCATAATTTTATCTCGTACATTACTTCATTATTTTACAAACTACAACGATATTTACTAGAAACATATCTGCATCTGCATCTCATCATCACTTACTCGCTCTCACCCTCTGAATCACCCCCCCCCCCCCCCCCCCCCAAAAAAAAAAAAAATAACAATAAACCATACAAACGAGTTGTTCAAAACTGGTCAAAGAGAATATATATTATTTAAACATCAGAGTATAAATCACAAATAGCCAATGTGAAAACTATGTGGGATGCGCTACAGGCATAACGAGTCATTCCCTTTTGTATCAGAAGTACCTGAAACAATAAACATAAAACCGTAAGCACAAAGCTTAGTGAGTTCCCCAAAATACCACATACCATAAATATCATTGGGCCTAGCCCTAGGGTATATTCCAACCCAACATACCATTATGGGCCCAACCATAGGGTTTCTTTCAACCCATCATATACTCATGGGCCCAATCCTAGGGTTTATTTCAAACCGAACATACAACAATGGGCCCAACCATGGGGTTTATTTCAACCCAATAATACAAACATGCAAGAGTCACAAAGACAGCTAGTGTAACATCCCAAAAATTCATGACCAGAAAATTCATTTTTAAACCATTAAATAAACCATAGTTATTAAAATCATTCCAACAAAAACATAAGTCATAGTATTCCAAACATCAAATCAGAGTATCATATAAAAACATTAGAGTAAACATCCCAGGCTAAACATTATGGTGTGTGCAATGCAGTCATCTTGAGCACTTCTCTTTGCAACTGGAAATACCTTAAACCAAAACTGAAAACCGTAAGCACAAAGCTTAGTGAGCTCCCCATACTACTACCTACCATACATATAATCACACATATTGGGCCCCCACCCGACATCGGACAGTGTCCGACATCAGGCCCTGCCTGGCATTGAGCCTCGCTCTGTATACACATATGTTTCTCCAGGCCCTGCCTATTATTGGGCTCTATCTGCTATATACATACAAACAATATCATATAATCATGCTAGCATATAAAGAATCATAGACAATACTACATGTTCCAATCCTAAGGTCTCGCCTATCATGGGCCACGCCCCTACTCTGCTAATGATGAGATATGGAACCCCGTCCACACTCAGTTAGTGATGGGATACGGGACCCCGCCCACACTCACCTTCCTACCAGGCACATATAAGTATCATGTAACGACCCAATTTTCACGTCCAAAAATTTCATTTTTAAATCAATACTTTGGAAAACATTTGTGAATAAACAACGTTTGATCCTATCATTTCATAAACATATTTCGTGTCTGAAAACCAAAACATAAAAACAACCATAATGTTAGAGTACAAAATCCCAGAATAACTCATGGTGCGGAAAACAATGTGGGTCTATGATGTGCCGCTATCGCACCAGCTCCTACCCCTTCGAAGAAGAGGTACCTGAAAACAAAACTGTAAATTATAAACACGAAGCTTAGTGAGTTCCCCCATCGTACCACATACCATACAATCACATAACATACACATACTGTCAGACATATCTGGGTGCCCGACCTACCCTTTCGGTCCTTTCGACCGAATACTGCCTAGTATATCTGGGTGTTGGCCTCCCCTTCGGTCCTTTCGACCGGATACTGCCTAGCATATCTGGGTGCTGGCCTCCCCTTCGGTCCTTTCGACTGGATACTGCCTAGTATATCTGGGAGCTGGCCTCCCCTTCGGTCCTTTCGACCGGATACCCGGGGACTATTTCACCCCTACTACTACCACATAATATCATATCACACATATCATAATCTGGCTAGCATGGCTGGGTACTAAACTACCCCTTCGGTCCTATCAACCGGTAACCGGGGACTATTTCACCCCTACTACCACTATCACATAACATCATAACATACTAGCACATAAACATATCTAGTAGTAGCAAACCTAGATGAATATCACAAAAACAATCATCTAACATACAACTTCTACTGGTGGGCCGGCATTGTGGCCGTAGAACCACCGCTACTGGAAGGTAACTCACCTCGAAAAGTAGCTGCTGAAAGTCTGCTTGCTAGACGACTGACTGCTGCACCGGCAATCCTCCGGCTATAAATCCATAAACATAGATTAGTCACTCCTAAATACCCTTAGGTCAAATGACTGACCTACCCTTGGTCCAAGGTCAACCCCTTGGTCAAAGCCAACTTCCAGTTGACTGGACTCGCCGAGTCATGGCGCAGACTGGCCGAGTCCCTCTCCTACTATCCCAGCACTAACTCATCAAGTCCCTCTTCCCACTCACTGAGTCACCCTTAAGTCACTACTTGGGACGATTAGATCGACTCGTGATCCGACTCGCCGAGTCCGAGAACAACTCGCTGAGTCCCACGAGTAGATCTCCTACTCGCTTCCAAATCCTCACCAGAGCATCCTTCTTGAGGATTTGGGTTTCGGGGACTATTGCTACACGTTAAATTGCTAATCCAGCGTGCAGCTACGAAGGGTTGTACCTTCTACACTTAAACCCCTCTTAACTCAGTAACAGTTCATACGACTCGCCGAGTTTGAAGAACAACTCGTCGAGTTCCAGGCAATCTTCAAAGGACTCGCCGAGTTGTTCATCCAACTCGTCGAGTCTAAGACCATCTTCATAGAACTCGCCGAGTCCACTTTGGAACTCGCCGAGTGCCTTCAGCCCTCCTCCCATACAGACCAAATCTTAGACATGCAACGGTTCCAAACCATAGATCTAGGCTCCTAGGGCATGGTTATCACGTAATGTTGCAAACTTTACGTGCATGCATGGCCCTATGAGCTCCAAAAGGCAATTCCAAGCTCTTTATGAGGTCATACACTCAATAGGGACCTCAATCACTTCAACCACAGAGACTTTACACTTCTAAGATGTCCATAATGTCCAGATCTGAAGTCCTTTCAGAACATAGAGCATAACCACATGGAGTTTGAGGTTTTAGGGCTTGAAAACCATCAATTAGGGACAAAAAGGGGATATAATGAATTAGTGATCAAGGTAGGAACTTTTCTACCTGAATGGAAGCTTCTCATAGTGTAGATTTCGGATCTACTTCCCCTCCTTGCACTCTTCAACCTCCTCCTTCTTCTTCTAACCTCCAAACTCCTTTATAAAGCCAAGATCACTCACAAGAACAATATGGGGGCTAGGGTTTCGCTCTACAGCTCTCTGGAAGTGTTAGGGACAAGGGAGGCCAAGTTAGAGCGTTTAAATAGGGTGCAAACACCCGGGTTAGGGTTTTTGCCCAAACAGGGTCTACTCGCCAAGTCCACAGCTTAGACCCCGCGTCTTATCCCGCTTCTACTCGGCGAGTTGGTCCTTCAACTCGCCGAGTTAAAGAGTTACTTACAAAGAATACGTACCAAGAACCAGGTGCTACATATCACATAGACAAGTATAACTAAACATGCACATATTCATCGAGTACCTCCCGACATCGAACCGTCGTCCGGAAACATACATATAAACTTTCCTTGGGCCTCGCCCGACATCGGATCGTAATCTGGAAAGCATACAAATTTTCCTCATGCATCGCCTGACATTGGGCCGTAATTCAGAGACATACAAATACAGACACATGCAAGAATCACAAAGACATCAAGCATACCAACATTCCTCGGATACCGCCCGCCATCGGATCGTAATCCGGAAACACATAAACATAAATATGGGCCGATATTAATGCCTTCAACCCATTCAAACAGGAGGAAACTTACCTCGCGAAGCTGGATCTCACGGATAATCCTCTGGCTACTAGTTGGTAGATTCTTGAACTGTTGATCTCTCTACTCCCCGAGCTACTAATCATCATATAAACTAGTTAAGTTAGGGATTCTCATAACTTAACCATAAGTCCTTACTGGGGTAAAAGACCATTATACCCCTCACATACCCTTGTCCCAAAATGAACTCTACTCAACTCTTGGCATAAAAAGATAAACATTCCTACAGGGCCCAATATATGGCCCGATTTTCAATTGGGCCCAATCCCTTCACATGGGCCTCAACCTAAGGCCCAATAACGTTTCTCTAGTCCAAAGGTTCAATTCCATAAAAGTAGCAAATTCCAATGAATGGCCCAACACAAAGCTAGTCCACTGACTGAGTATGCGAAGTGTACTCAGATGTACGCAGTGCGTACAAAGGTATGTGACCTATTGGCTACGTGTATCAGGTCGTACGCCCGACGTACTCCCTGTTAAGCTCTTTTTCTATTAAGCACTTAATGCTTCAAACCAAGGGACCAAATCACAGATCTGAGCTCTACTTATCGTCTAAACCCATAAAGTCACTGACTTGGTGACTTTGCATCCCCCACATAAGCCCAAACTCCAAAAATAGCATTCTACTTCCATGAAAATGGTCTTAACTCTTGCATGAACCCATTAAGACCTTCAAGATGACAACTTTCTGTCTTGTGGACTCAAATAGCACCAAGGGTTACATACATAAGCCTAGAAACGAATTTGGAACCATAAAGCTCCATTCCAGGAACCTAAAAGGTCCAAAAACCCAATACAAGAGATCTAAGAGAAAAATAATCAAGTTCAGAACTTTATACCTTATATGAATCGCAAATGTTGATAAAGTTCTGGATCTATAATCCTTTGCTCCTTTGATGATGCTTCAACAATGGCCATCTTCCTTCAAAACACCAAAATGCACTCCAAAATGATCTTTTAAGCTCAAAACACACCAACAAGGGATTAGGGTTTTGTAGTAGCTGCTTTAGGGTGAAAGGGAGGCTGGCCATTGAGGCATAATGTTCCTTATATAGTGCCAAACCCTAAAATTAGGGTTTTGGTCTGAATGGAGTATGCCCGGCGTACTCACAAACCACCAGCGACCAAATGACCTTGTACGCTGGGCATAACCCAGCCTACATTGGGCATACCCATCCAAACACGTGCATGCGTTCCATGCATGCATGGGATTACCTTGCCATAAATCTTCATTAGGGACTAAAATTGTCAATAACTTCAAAGTTTCATATCTTCCTCATCCGAGGTCCGTTTCCAATGAAACTTATATCCACGAAAAGGTGGCAAGAAGCCCTACATTCCTAACAACACGCCCAAGCCTTAAAACCATCCAAATAAGACCCAAAACTCATAAAAGATCTAGATGTCAAATTACGACTATACCCCTTGACCTCTGAAGACACAATCAACACTTTGATCATGTATACCCTAACACCCTCATCTGAAATAGGATAAATCCTTCCCTTCCAAGGCCCTAACCCTTATGACAACTGATGATTGGGATGCAACCCCTAGCAACAAAGCACTTCGAAAACTGGGTGTTACAACTCTCCCCCGCTTAAATTAGATTTCGTCATCGAAATCGCTCCTTACTAACAACCCAAACTAAAAACCACAATCTGGAGACATACAACCTTTAGTCTCCGAAAGAAACCACTTTTACCTCCCCGAAACTAGAAATCCGCATTGGTCTAACTTCTTGATAGACCACCCACGTTGAGCCTTACCATGCTTAATCCTTCTAGAATGACTGACCAAAGCACACTTCCAATCCTGATTATCTTGATGCTACCATCAGGAACAAAATCACTGACCGCAACGACTGTAGAATAATTATACTTGATGGAAGGCTCGGATAATCCTTCGAGTAGAAGATTCATCCCTGCAACG
Organism: Lactuca serriola; assembly: GCF_051521515.1. Classification (NCBI taxonomy): domain Eukaryota; kingdom Viridiplantae; phylum Streptophyta; class Magnoliopsida; order Asterales; family Asteraceae; genus Lactuca; species Lactuca serriola. The sequence continues at coordinate 237,712,309 of NC_136415.1, read as the reverse complement.
GTTAGACTCAGAAGAGAGCTGTGCAACATGGTCAAACCAATTACTCTGAGATTATTTAATCCAACTTTATGATGGGTTTTGAGCATTCTAACACTTCCTAAGTGTACATGCAACCCTAATAACCTTGAATCTATGTTTTCTCTATATACATGCAAATTTCTTTTTCAAGGTTATTTCCTAACTAGCATTGCATGGGGAATAAATAAAATATAAAAACTAGTAGAAATACATACCTTGTTGTTGCTTGGATTCCTTCAAGACTTTGTTAACCTAGCACCCCAAATGTTGTGCGTCAAATGCTTCACACAACACCACAAAACTTGGAATAACTTGAGAGAACACTTCTAGCACTCAAAATCGGTTATGCCCTCTCTAGTAACACTAGGTCCCGATTTTGCTAGACAAAGGGTCCCTTTTATAGTGGTGTCACAATTAGGGTTTCATTAAGAAGACCCATAACTGTCATGACTCTTCATTTCTCATGACCCATGGGTTTGTAACTCCCATGGACTATCCATGGATCTCCAAATGGTTACATCCATAACCCATAAACCATGGATCATTAATCCACCATAAAAGAATTGATGATTGTCATAATCAACCCTATATATTTAATTAGTCTCACTTTGATCACCAAATTAACACTAGATTAATACTTGATCAATACTAATTAAATAATACTATTATTAATATATTAGAACTTATAATATATTAATAATCATAAGTGCCTTATTCTCTCATTTAGTCTATCCAAGTATTGCAATGCCATGCAACCCAAATGGACCATGCCAGGTCGGGTCATGTACATACCAAATAAAGTTATGGGCTTAGACACTATATCCAACAGTCTCCCACTTGGATAAGTCTAATAACTATATTTGCAAATATGACTTCAAAATCTGACTAGCAATCGTAGCTCTTTCAAAGTCTCTCGGAACTGAGATGATGATGATATGCCATTTAAGATAAGTGATCATATAATCCTCTGTTCTCATGATATTAGCCAGACAAACACATGGAACATGGTCTTACTTATTGTCCAACATTAGTTTCTCGATCTCCGATTTGTTTCAAAATAGAACTAAATTGAACACATCAATTAGGTTCTGACCCGGCCCGGTACATAGGTCAAAACCAAATCATCGAGGGTCCCAAATATCGCTTCTATTTCTAGAAGGAACAGATAAACTTCGATTGATATGCTTGTACTAACTACTTGTTGAATTATTCACAAAGGCACATTTTATAACATCGAGTTACGAGTGCGTTTTCGTACAATCAATGAATAATCAACTCATAGTCAACAACTCATATCTCTAGGTTTGAAGATTTATATGATATTACCGTCTCACGATCACTCGAGATAAATTCCATGAAGTGATGCAAGTGAGCGTGGGTTGTATCCAATACTCAACCCTTATGAGTACTCATGAATATTGTAGCAACCATTGCATTGTCTAAAGCACTTTAGACAAATCATACAAGCCAAATTCATGACAGTCTAGATTCATATCTACTTCCAACATATGACTGACTGTGGATGGTTTGAATAATATGATATATACCATAACATAGTTATTCTGGAAGTCAAAACATGCAAAGTGAAACACAAGAATAATACTAATCTTATATGGCCCCAACACTTTGAGTGTAAATAAAACACCATTTATTTAAGCACCATATTGATTACTCATTATTTATGTTTCGATTAATCAACTTTATGCTTGAATTAAAACATTAGTTGTCCCATGCTCCAAGCATGTACACTATGGTTTTCCAAACAACAATTATGCCATACTCCAAGTATGCATATTATGTTTACATATGGTCCTCTCTTTGTGAAATAGATCAATTGACAATATTCCAATGACGCTCATTTCACAATTCAAATCCTTGTTTGTAAATGCAAGAATACTAAACTCTTGCCATTTATTGTAATATGTTAGATTCTAAACTTATATGCAATGATCCCCTTGTAATGATTATGCATAGAAGTCACAAAGACTTGGCAACAGACATTACAAAGCATTCCAATGGAAAACAATTCCATGGAAATGAAGTCTCAAATTCAAAGTACATTCCTTTGAACACCCTTCTTAGGATTAAGTTCTTTAATCTTACACAGATTCAAAGAATAACTTCCACCTATGGAGACAATTCCATATTACCATTTTGACAATGACTTCTGAACAAGAGTTGCCTCTTTTCAAAATATGTCAATATGGTCCTTACTCTATACTTCTAATTTTCCATGAGCAACCAATCTTTGGTAAACCTCAGATTGTCCTCGACAATTTGCTTAATCATTTTAGTCATTTCCAGTTCTATTCCTTTTCCCCTTCTTAATGCCCTAAGCATTAGGAAAATTTAGAATGGATGAATATTATAGTACATGCAATCGATCCTATATCTGAAGCATATGGGACATGATTCATGCTATAAAATTTTTATTTTCCATGTTCTCAAAATTCAAACTATGAAGAGGGATGTCGTAATCATAATCGAATTTTGAGAACACAACATATATAGAATTTCCTTATGTTGAACCATTCCAACATAACATTCATATATATTCTTGACTAAAGTAGATTAAATTCTCAATCTAAGCTAACATATATAGAATTTCCTTATGTTGAACCATTCCAGCATAATATTCATATATATTCTTGACTAAAGTAGATTAAAATATCAATCTAAGCTTGTAGAATTGGAGTGAAGTATAAAATCCTCTCCCTTAATTATAGAAAAACAACTTTTCAAAGCAAATTGAAACTTTTGTTTTCTATAATTAACATTGCTAACTTGCAATACTTAACATAATCATCATGCTCCCACTAGCATAATGATTACCAGCATAACACTTTATGCTCCCACTAGCTTTGACATGTACTCAGAAATCAACTGGACTTCTAGAAATCAATACTTTATTGACTTTCTTACCAAAGTTCATATTTCTGATAATAGATTGCTTTGATAAGACTTTATCAAAAACATACACCTTTCCTTAGATAGCTCAAATGTTTGTCTAGACCTTTTGCAATTCTCACTAGTTAGTGTGCCGGTTAACCACACACGCTCCACTAACTATATGAGAATGCAAATATCACAACCGCTATCTACTTAAAATCTTCTTAGTGGAAGCGTTTCCTTACCATCATTTTCATGAATCGAATAGAAACCTTATGACATTTAGATTTTATGGTGTATGTGTTTTTTTATGTGAATTTTATCAAAACCATAATCACAGGACTAGGTTAGTGACACTTCCAAATTCATATGGACTGAACTTGTGCAATCTTAATTTCTTGCCACCCGGCAGCACAGGGGCCTACCATTGCTTCCAAGTTGTTATGCAAACAGTCGAGAACTCTCAGAACTCCAATTCAAAGCCAACCTTAACTGGGATGAGCACATAATATGTCAACATGATAGGTTACAAACCTCAAGTCGTAGGATAGTGATTAACAAAATTCTTGATTTAGTTCTTGAAACTATTTCAAAATCATTTAGACTCCCACTGTCCTCTTGACATATAAGACTTCTCTTTGTCAAGAACTATTCCTTGACAATACAAATATTCAAGAGCTAGTGTGGATTCTTATCAAGTTAAACACTTCCCATAATTGGACTTAGTTGGTCTTTGTTTTATCCAAAACATCACAACTAACCAACCTCAAATGTACAAAAGTAGGAAACATCTTACTCTACATTTGACAAGTGTTATGAACTTTCTAAAGACTATGTCACTCAAGTTACAATCTTGGAGTATAACTCCAGGATTTGTTTTTGGAACGAAGTATGAATTATCTTTTGATTTAACCATTTCAACAATTCACGATTCGTCTCCTCAGCCAACATACACACTAAGGTGTCCTTAGAGAATCAAATGTGATATGGTTCCATAATCACTAAGATAATCATAAAACAAAATACACAAGTACTCTCCATCTCTTCAGATTGGAGAAACTTTTATCTCTCTGCCTTATTTGATTCTTCTTATCTACCTTTGTGGTGGACCTGACTAGTGCACAACTTAATGTACCCGATCTTGTAGTCCTTCGCTTGACTCACATGAGAATGTGAACAAGGAACTAGTCTTAATTTACCAAAGATGAAAAATTCTCATTCATCACACAATACAACTTGCATGATTCCAATTTTCTATCCAACTGAAACTTGGGTGATGAGAATCTTTCCTTATTTGGTAAATTATGACACTACCACTAATTAAAGAATCAAATCCATTTACCCATATTGCTTATCAATGGAAACATATAAGCAACAACCCTTTTCAAAAATGTCATTGTAAGGATACTTAAAATAAATAAAATCAAAACCATTTTCTTTTATTTTAAAACTTTGTGGAAAACTTATCCTTACAATCCATATGGAAAACTTGTTGTTATCTATTCCTAAGCAATATATCTAACTCTTAAGTAACAACTCAAAATTCTAATCACCGAACCATGCGATCGAAATCCATCTTCACGATCAGAATCAGCATATACTTCCTTTAAGTTTCTTCACTCTTCTTTGATTCTTAAACATCAATATGTGACCCAGTCACATCATGCAATAAGAATCTCAGAATAGAAACTTAATAAAGTTAGATAATGGGCTTTACCTAAAGCAGAGTCAAACCTTTGACTTTACTATCCTTATGGACTTTTAGGTAAATTAGGCAGCTTTGCAACAATGCCCTTCCTTTGGCAACAGAAACATATGGACTCTTTGGAAACGGTACACGGGACTATCACAGACTTAGCCTTTCTCTCTACCATTTGGTCAACTGAGTTGACTATGGCCAATCCCTTTCAATTGGGAAGAGAAAGTTCTTCTGGACTTCCAATGTTACCCTTGTCAATGTCCATGGAAGTTTGGGAAGTTGATATTCCAATCAAATTTTGCTTTACCAATGCACCAAATCATTGCTGATTCAGCATCATCAAGCAAATAGGCAAGATCATTAAGGTTCATGTTATGATCTGTCATTAGGGAGTGACCAAGTCAACAACCAGCTACCTTGAGACTTCGACACCCGACTCTCCTAGCTTGTCAATATGTGACTTAATCTCCAAGACCTAAGAACATATAGACTTTGTTTGTCAATAAGGATTGAGTGACTTAGAACTTATCATCTCTTGAAACTTGTGGGATAGGGAGATTTATTGGAGTAGGTGAAGGAAGTGAAGTGTGATTTTCAGTCCCACTAATGCACAACAAAGGGATTGATCTTTCACCTTGATTGCCATTCGGGATATCATTTTCATTAGGAAGCTTCTTCCTAAAGATTTGGGAAGACCATAGCTGTCTAAACTAGACATCTATAATGGGAGAAATTCAAGTTAGCTGATTTAAAGTCCTTAATATAACACCCAATATGAAATATTAAGGCTAGGATCTAACAACCTATTTATAACTGGAAGAGGGATGCTGTAATCCAAGTTATAAAAGAGTTGAAGGTAGGTAAATGACGATTTACCAATTTCCACCATGAAAAACGAAATATAATTAAGTTTTAATTGGATTTGAAACTCCTAGATATTTTTAGATACATTGAACTTTCAATGGCATGTTTGAATCTCGATTTTGCCCTCTCAAGTTTGTGACTGGGATGCCGAGGATCACAAACAAGGTGTGAATAACCATACAAATTGACTTGGTACCCTCAACAATATTACCTAATCGATGTGCCGGTTAACCACACACGCTCCGCCGATCTATAATAAAGTCAAGTTACCCTTTGCCACTCTTACTAGTCCATGTTAGTGTGCCGGTTAACCACACACGCTCCACTAACGACTTGGTAAGGTACAAAGTGTAATTTTATGGGCTAGCACCAATTTCACATTTTCCTATAGTAACTAAGATTGGGAATTTATAATGTATAGTTACTTTATAATTCATTATACTTTTAATGAGTATTTAAAGTTGTATCCTACCCGTTCGGCTAACGACCCTCCACCGATCAAGGAAGCGGTGGGTGAGAGTGGACACCCATTAAGTCACCATTTTATAGGCAACAACCTTATACCCCCTTATAGACCGGCTTCGTGAATGGGGCCTACTAACGGTAAGAATGACATATTCTGATACATATCTATATAATATAATTATAATAATACTATAAGTGTTGATTTTTAAACTTTTTAAAAATCTAAGGTTTAATTTTGGAATTAAAGTATTAAAGTGTAAGACTTTTCAAATTCCAAAACTTGAGGGAAAGTTTTGAAACCATTTTAAGACTCTTCAAATTTGTAACTTATGGGTTCTTATGGTTCATAAAAAATGAAGACTCTCCATTTTATGAAACCTCTTTAGTTCTTTAATCACAATTTAAAGAAGTGACTTTTGGTTATCCATAACTTGAGGACAAGTTATGGACACCATCATTGCCATTAAGATCATGAATTAAACACACATGGAGGTTACACATAATTCCTATGATCTTCTAAAAACTCATAAGAAGACAAATTCATGTCAAGCAATTTCAAGAAATCATATAAACATATACATCAAATCAGAGTATCATATCAAAACATTCGAGTAAACATCCCAGACTAAACATCATGGTGTGTACAATGCAGTTATCCCGAGCTCTTCTCTTTGCAACTGGAAGTACCTGAAACCAAAACTGAAAACCGTAAGCACGAAGCTTAGTGAGCTCCCAATACTACCACATACCATACACATAATCACATATACTAGGCTCCCGCCCCTGTATCGGGCCCCACCTGACATCGGACAATATCCAGAATTAGGCCCCGCTTGTTACTGGGCCATGCCCGCTTTACACATACAAAAAATATCATATAACCATGCTAGTGATGGGTTTTAAGCACTACAACATTCCTATGGTGTACATGCAACCCTAATGCTTCGGATCTATGTTTTTCTCATGTTATACATGAAAATCAAATTATCCAAAGCATGAAACCTAACTAGCATACAATTTTTTGGAATTCGTAACATAAAACTAAGTTAGAAGAATACCTTTTTTTGTAGCTTGTAGATCTTGACCTTCAAGAGCCTAGTGCCTCAAATGTTGCACCTCAAATGGATCACAAACACCAAGTAGCAAATTGGAAGAATATGAGAGAGGTTAGGAGGCTCAAAAAATTGGCTATGGTATTCTCTTGGAAGCAAGTGGCCGATTTTTTGAGTCCTAGGGGTTCCTTATATAGCTGAGCTTCTAGGGTTTCAGTTAAAACCCTAATATGACTACTTAAGCCTTAAGAAGCCCAGTAGATCCTTCCAGAAGCTATCATATGGACGAAATCTATGTGGGTTACACATAGAATTCGTCTTCCTTCCACAAGGAGCCACAAGCCCAACTTGCAACTATTAGATAATTGCAATACCAGTCCCCTTAATTCAATTAATCTCTTTTGATCACCTGATTAATTCTAAATTAATTTCTGATCAGTACTAATTAAATAATATGATTTCTCAATTAATATATTATTCTTATAATATATTAATAAATCATAATTAACCTCTTTCTCCATTATTCTTCCAATCAAGTTGCTATGGTGAAGGGAACCCAAAAAGACCATGTCACTATCGCGTCAAGTACATACCAATTATAGTTATGGGCTTAGACACCTAATCCAACAGTCTCCCACTTGGATAAGTCTAATAACTATTAAGTCTAATAACTATAATTACAACTACGACTTCAAAATCCGATTAGCAATCGTAGCTCTTAAAAGCCGCAGTTGAACTCTGACCTACTCAATAACGTGCCCTTTAGATAAGGGATAATGTAGTCCTCCATTTTCAAGATATCATGTGGACAAAGACATGGACTAAAGTCACTCATTGTCCAACAGTTTGTTTCCCGATTTCTGATTTGTTTGACATAGAACTAATTGAACACATCAGTTCAGCCCTGTCCGGGCCCGACACATAAGTCAACACAAAATCGTCGAGTGGCCCAAGATATCACTTTTAATACTCTTTTAATCCTCTTAGGATAAAAGGAACAGATAAAATTTGACTTATATGCTCGTACTATTTACTTATTAAATTGTACACAACAATACACTTTATAACATCAAGTTACTGATGCGTTTACGCACTATCAATGCACAACCAATTTGTAAACAACAACTCATATATCTCGGTTTAAAGACTATACGATATAATTGTCTCACAATCACCCGTGATAAATTCCATGAAGTGATTCATATGAGCGTGGGTTTAATCTAATACTTAAATCTTATTTCAAGAGCACTCATGAACATTGCAGCAAACCTTTGCTATGTCTAAATCTTAGACAATCTACAAAACAATTCATGACAGTCTAAATAACTATTACAAGTTTTTAAATAACTATCTAATCACTAAAACTAATATCGTCCTTCAGACCAATTCTCCTTGCATGCTGTAAGTGCTTAACCCTGCTCAGACCCTTTGTGATGGGATCTGTTGGGTTCTCTTCTGACGATACTCTCTTTACTACGAGGAGTCCCTCTTCTACCGGATGTATGATGAAGTGGTATTTTCTGTTGATATGTCTGGATCTCCCATGATCCCTCGATTCCTTGGTCAATGCAACCGCTCCTTCGTTATCATAGAAAATCTCCATAGGCTCCTTTATGGATGGTACAACTCCAAGGTCTCCGATGAACTTCTTCAACCATAGCGCCTCCTTCGATGCTTTGATCGCTGCTATGTACTCTGATTCGCACATTGAATCAGCTACAATCTCCTGCTTGGAACTCTTCTAAGTCACTGCTTCTGCACTCAGTGTAATTACCCAGCCCAACTGAGAGTGGAAGTTATATCTGTCGGTCTGAAAACGTTTCCAAGCCACTGCTCCTCCATTCAGGGTAATTACCCGGCCCGATTGAGAAAGAATTTCAGGACGAAATTCCCTCTATCGGGGGGATGATATGACAACCCGATACTTTCCAAGTCAACAAAATTCAATCCTGTTAAATAAAATTTTGAATTTTATATTTTTTCGTTAAGTTCGTAAGGGTTAGAAAACCATTTAAAATATATAAATAAAATTTATATAAGTTTCGGAACCAAAAACACTCAAAAAATTCAGTTTTCCCTCGAAAAACTACAAAACTCGTTTAGGTGTGCGTTTTCAGCTGAAAACCCTCGGGCCGAAAACGACTCTTGGCCAAGAACCCCTCTCCAGTTGAAAACCCAACCGGTGTAAAGGTTTTTCCTCCGAAAAACCTTTATTTTTCACTATTTTCATCCGAAAACTCCACCATTTCTCTCCCAATGATCATCCAAGAACACTCTCATCTTCAAGAAGGAACCTTCAAATCTTCATATTTTTCCTCAAGAACACCAAGAACACCAAGAACAGCCTTCATATCCTCAAGGAGCCGAAAACACCAGCATAACTGAACACCTAATTTCGGCCGAAAGCCAGTTCTCGGCTGAAAACAGTTTCCGACCGAAAACGCACTTGAACCGAGAATCTTGTTCTCAGGTTGATCACGCACGTTTCACTCCCTCGACTTGGGATTCCTTGATCATATCCAACAATGGACAGATCACCGTCATTCTCATATAAATGTTCCCAACCGGAGAACCTGCCGCCTTGCGGCTCAAGGCATCGGTCACCACGTTGGCCTTCCATGGATGATATAGGATCTCACAATCATAATCCTTCAATATATCCAACCACCTTCTCTGTTGCATGTTGAGGCTCTGTTGGTCCATCAAATATTTCAAGCTCTTGTGATCAGTATAGATGGTGCACCTCACTCCGTACAAGTAGTGCCTCCAAATCTTTAGGGCAAACACCAAATCCCCCCCCCCCCCCCCAATTCCAGGTCGTGAGTGGGGTAATTCGCCTCATGAGGCTTCAACTGCCTCGAGACGTAGGCTATCACATGCCCCCTCTGCATCAGTACTGTACCTAACCCTGAAATCGATGCGTCACAGTACACTACCAAATCGTTTAACCCCTCAAGTAGTACTAGGATCGGAGCCTCGCATAATCTCCGTCTCAGGGTCTCAAAGGACAACTATTAATCTGCTCCCCACCGAAATGTCACATTCTTCTTGGTGAAGCGGGTCAGTGGCACAACAATCTTGGAGAAATCCTAGATAAATCTCCGATAATAGCCCGCTAAATCCAAAAGCTACGAACCTCAGACTCATTCTTTGGTACTTCCCACCGCATCAGTGCCTCAACCTTGGCTGGGTCAACCAAACTTCCCTCCTGGTTGATGACGTGCCCTAAAAATTGTACCTCTCTCAGCCAAAAATCACACTTGGAGAATTTGGCATACAGCCTCTCCGTCTGCAGGGTCTCCAATACCTCTCTCAGATGCTGCTCATGCAGCTCCGTGGTCTTAGAATAGACCAGGATATCATCAATAAAGACGATCATTGACCGATCCAGCATCGGTCTACACACCCTGTTCATGAGATCCATGAACGTTGCTGGGGCATTGGTGAGCCCAAACAGCATCACCACAAATTCTTAATGCCCATACTGAGTCTTGAAAGCTGTCTTCGGTATGTCCTCCTCTCGAATCCTCATCTGATGATAACCTGCCTGGAGGTCAATCTTGGAGAACCAAGATGCACCCTGTAGCTGATCAAAGAAATCGTCGATCCTCGATAACGGATAACGGTTCTTCACCGTTAAGTTGTTCATCTCCCAGTAATCAATGCACATCCTGTGTGGTCCATCCTTCTTTTTCAGGAAAAGGATCGGAGCTCCCCATGAGGAACTGCTCGGATGGATGAACCCTCGGTCTAGCAGCTCCTGAAGTTGCATAGATAACTCCTGCGTGTCGAGCGGTGCCATAGGTATGGTGCCTTTGCTATCGGAGCGGCACCCGGTGCCAAATCAATACGATACTCCACCTGCCTCTCCGGAGGTACTCCTGGTAACTCTTTGGGAAAGTCATCCCGAAATTCCAATACAACTGGCACACTACCCACATCCATCGTGGTCTTAATCCTTGTATCCAAGATATATGCCAGATATCCCGTACAACCCTACTGCAAAAATCTCCTAGCTCTCGCAACTGAACAAAGGGTCGGTCCCTACGAGGCCCTTTCACCATGAATAACTACTTCTCCCCCACTTGGGGTTCGAATCCTTACCAACTAGCGCTCGCAATCGATGATGGCCCCATTGGCCCCCAACCAGTCCATTCCGAAAATCACCTTTAACCCTTGCAACGGTATCGGGACTAAATCAGCGTGAAACCTCTCTCCAAGAGCATTCAGTACACAATCCTGATACACCCTTTTCGCACTCACGGTGTGATTATCCGTAATCTCTACCTCAACCTGGGAATCTAAAGTTCTCGATGCATCCTGAAACTTCTTGCTTAGCGTAAGAGACACAAATGATCGGGTAGCCCCCCGAATCGAACAAAACGTGAGCAGACATACCATTGACCAAAAAGGTCCCTATACATGAGCACATAACATACATAAACAACACAGTAAATCTAGAGCAGGAGATTAAAATACGTACCAGCCACAACATCCGGTGCTGCAGGAGCTTCCATTGTAGTCAACTAGAAAGCACGACTCTTCACCGTTGGAGCTTCTGCCTTAGTAGGGCGGCCATCGGTAATCCTCATTGTGGCAGGCGCAGGAGCTGCCACTGCTCCTCCCCCTCCCTGTAACCTCAGGCAATCGGCCCGTTTATGGCCGATCTAGTTGCAATAAAAGCAAATGAAAGCTTTCTTCGGGCAAACCTTCCTCAAGTGGCCCTGCTGGCCACATGCGTAACATCTTGATCCTATCATTCGACAAGCTCCACTGTGCGGATTGCCGCACTTGGAAAACTGGCCCCGCCCCTGCTGGTCCCTAGTAGATGAATCCGAGGTCTTAGGCTTTTTAACCTGACCCACCGCTGCCGCTGCCTGCGCCTGCTCCGACTTTTGCTTAGTGCAGAAGTCTAACTCCATCTCCCGTTCCCGGGCCTTCTCCACCATCTCATTCAGGGTTTTGCACCTAGTAAAGCTCACAAACTCCTGGATATCATCCCTCAACATGGAATGATACCTCATCCTCTGTATATCCTCATCGGTAGCACACTGTGGAATCAATAATGCTCGCTCATGAAACTTGGCGGTGATCTCTGCCATAGTCTCGGATGTCTGCTGGAGTTCCTGGAACTCCCCCACCATCCTCTGCACCTCAATGGCTGGTGCAAATTCCAAATCAAATCGCTGGAAAAACTCAGACCATGTCATCTCAGCCACACCGAATGCTCCTACCTGGCTAGTAACCTCCCCCCACCAATCTCGGGCCCTGTCTCTCAGCATGCAAGAAGTAAATCCAACCTCTGCCGCATTCGGGCAAGAAATCGTGCACTGGCCATTCTCGATATCCGCCACCCATCATCGACTAACAATGGGGTCCCTGAGCCCGAAAAACTCTGGCTCCCCTTCTCCAAATCGTGTCACCACCATACTGGACTGCAATGCCATAAATCATAATGACTAGGATACCCATATATGGGGATCTCTCCGCTCCAGTCCTCCTCAGAGCTCCAAGGTCTCACATTGGTTCGGGTACATGTCTTATGCTTTCAGTAGTAGGGGCCCAATACTACCTTCCACACCCACCTGTACCTTCTCCAAGGCTCCAGCTGACAACTCCAATTCGTCCCAAGCCAATCATGTACCACAAACTACCACGTGCCTCAAATCCTAGGTGATCCTAAGATTTTCTGTACCCATATCAATACCACCAATCATAATAGGTTGCCATATGCATGCAAATTATATATAGAAAAGGATCAAACAGACTTTCGAATAAAGGATTCTACCCTAGGACCAAAACCAGACAAGGAACAGGAATAAGGCCAAATCAATCATTCTAAGTCTATAAGCTCCTAACCGTATATAATTTTAAAAGCATACACATAGCAAGTTCCATACGATCATCAAAGCTCAAATATCAGTATAACATGGCTAACACATTGGGGAACTACTTACTTGGCTCAACTGATCACGCGCGTTGCACTCTCGTCTTTTCCTTTCTTTAAAAGCTTTTTATTTTATTTTTGAAAGCAATTTTACCATTTCCTTAGTTTGAGTCCTGACACCCCCGAGAATGTGCCTGAATCCCTTAAACCAAAGCTCTGATACCAACTTGTAACAACCCAAAATTCAAGGGTAAAAATTTTCATTTTTAAATAGTAAAAACACTTTTCCATAAACCATGAAATCTAATTACAATTGTATGAGAGAGTGCACGTTGCGCCATCAAACCTTGCCTTTGCCCTTGGGATCAGATGTACCTAAAACAAATCCATAAAATGTAAGCCAATGCTTAGTGAGTCCCCCAGAGCATACCCCACACACAATCCACATCATACATTGTAACATCCCAAAAATCCGTACCAAAAATTTCTCTTTAAATCATTACTAAAGCCATATTCATAAAAACATATCATAAGTCATAACATAAATTCAGAGTATTAATTCCAAAACATATTTCATTATCAGAGTAAAACATCCCAGTCTGACTAATCAACGGTGTGTGCCATGCGATCACCCCGAGCTCTTCCCTTCGCTACCGGAAGTACCTGAAACCAAAACTGAAAACTGTAAGCATGAAGCTTAGTGAGTTCCCCCAACCTACCACATACCCTACATAAACACATACTGCACATACTGGGCCACGCCCACTACTTCGGGCCTCGCCCGTTATAACGGCCCCGCCGCTCCAGGCCCCGCCTGGCTTCGAGCCCCGCTTGGATACAAATATTTTTCTTTTAGGCCCCGCCTGCTAACCACATAATACAAATAGCATATAACACATAACTGAACATACCCTACTGTAATCCTGTCCTTAGGCCTCGCCTGCCTTGGGCCTCGCCCCTTTCCTGTCACTAGTGAGCCGTGGAACCTCGTCCAGGCTCCTACTATATGTGAGATACGGGCCCCCACCCACACTCACTCCATACCTATCTTGGGCCTCGCCCATGCTATGCTACTAATGAGATATGGAACACCGTCCATACTCTGCTATTGGTGAGATACGGGACCTAGCCCACACTCGCCTTCCTACCAGGCATATATATGCATCACACAGACAACAAGTATACTCTATCAAGCAAACCATTCCTTGGGCACCCGCCCGGCATCGGACCTTGGTCCTGAATATCATACTAGCAAACAGTGCCTAGGGCTAACCCCCGGGTCTTCCTACTCATAACTACATGGGCCGGTATTATGGCCTTAGACCCATTCACACAAAGGGAAACTCACCTGCACTGCTGAACTTGCTGATAACCCTCTGAATGCTGATCGACAATTCTCTGAACCGCTGCTCCACTAGCTCCCCGAGCTCCTAATGCTCTGAAAAGCCCCACCAATTCTGGATCTAAAGACAATACTTGAATCACCAAAGGTTCCCTTCCTCCTTCTTCCTTCAAATCACCCAAAATGGCAAGAAAGCTTGAATGTGCTAAAATGGAGGCTTAGGGTTTCGTGTTTTGGATAAGAGAGGCTATAGAGAACCCTAAGGGAGAGAATGAGATGTTTATTTAGTGCACAAAGTCCCGGATTTAGGGTTTTCCTCTTCAGACCGGACTCGCCGAGTCCACTCTCCGACTCGTCGAGTCGGTCACTTACTCTTCGACCCGGATCCCGCTCGGACTCGTTGAGTTCACCTATGGACTCGACGAGTTGACCCCCCTTGACTAAGGGGTTTCCTTTCCTTTCTTGGTCTTTCTGATTCTGGGTGTTACATACATATCATGCTAGCTATAAGAGTTATCTCTACCACATACATTATCTAAAAAGCTATATCTACCACATAATCTTGCATAAGGATGCCATGGGCGCCCGATCGTCTTACACCCATGTGTCATGGGCCCACCCCATGGTCTTTTCCCTGCCGGAAGGCCATAGGCACCCCCATGGTCTTACATCCATGTGCCATGGGCCCATCCCATGGTCTTTTCCTTGCGCATAACAATTATAGCTAGAAATGTACAAAGTATATCTAACACATATACCATAATCACATAATTGGCCGGCCTTGGTGCCTTAAACCCATTGGTATTGTGAGAAAACTCACCTATCGAATGATGAACTGATAAGTTGAAGTTAGATATATCCCGCACGCTGCTCCTTCTCAACTGCTTATAATCATCAAGTGATTAACTTAACACAATCCCATAAATAACCTCATGTTAACCCTGGTCAAAGTCAAGGTCCACAGTCCATGTTGATCTCTACTCGTCGAGTTCATCCAGCAACTCATCGAGTTCCCTGAGTAATTCTTCCACTCGCCTAGTTACCTATGTAACTCGTCGAGTCCCCGAAAACTCATGAACCCTGAACTGAAAACCCATCCAGTCGAAAACCCTCCTCAGGCCGAAAACCAATATGGCCGAAAACCCTGTTTTCCACCGAAAACACCCTGGATCCCGAAAACGGGACAAACCCCCTTGATTCACCGAGTCAGATAAGGAAATCGACGAGTTCCTTTAGTCTTCTCATTTTCAGTCCTTCTCCGTGGGGTCTAAGGTCCCAAATTCTAGATCCAAGCTCCCTTAGTGCAGATGCCACATAAAGTTGCAAACTTTACGTGCATGCAAGGTCTCCCAAGGCTATATCTTCAAAACTAGGCTTCTTTCAAGGTTTTTGTGCATGGGGAGTGACAAGACTACATAAAGCAAACAAATTTATGTCATTAGGGACCTAAAGGGGTCTAGATCTAGAACCATATCCTTGTGATAGGTCCAGATCCAAGTTTTCTTCCATTTTGCCCCAAAGATGGTCACTTCTTGGAAGATAAGAGATCTAAGAACCTACAGCTCAAGGTGACGAATTTTTAACTTGAAATGATGGCCAATGCAGAGTAGATACCAGATCTACTGCTTCTCTTCTTGTTCCTATTGGATTAGTGTCTAAGTCCATAACTATTTTGGTATGTACTTGACCCGATGGTGCATGGTCCTTTTGGGTTGCCTTCACCAAAGCAACTTGATAGGATGAATTATGAAGAGAAAGGATTAATTATGATTTATTAATATATTATGAGAATAATATATTAAAGGAGAAACCATATTGTTTAATTAATATTAGTCAAGAATTAATTGATAATTAATTTTGTGGCTAAAAGAGATTAATTAAACTTAAGGGACTGGAACTGTAATTATAAGATAATTGCATTTGGGCTATGGATTACCTTGGAATAATAGGTTGGACGAATTCTATGGGGAAACCCATTAGAAATCATCCAAGGGATATTCTAAAAGGGTCCATGGGCTGCTTAGGGCTTAAGCAGTAAAATTAGGGTTTCCTAGTTGAAAACCCTAATAGCCTACATGTATATATAGTACCCTTAAGCCCCAAAAACGTGGCTAAGAGTTCCACTAGGGTTTCTGGACGTTTTGGGCAGCCTCCTCTCTCCTTATTCTTCATCCTCTTGCTTTTGGTGTTTGTGAGCCATTAGAGGAGTGACACTTGTGACTCTAAGCTTTCTAAAGTCATTACAAGGAGGATTTGAGACTGTTATTGCTACATAACAATCAAGGTAAGATCTAAAAACCCTTTCACATGTTAATATGATTAATTGTATGCTGGAACTAGGGTTTAAAGTCTTGGATGAATTGCATGTACAATAGAGCAACCTAGATCCAAGCATTAGGGTTTGCATGAGCACATAGGATGTTCTTATGGCTAAAACCCATCAATTCCTTCTTCCAACTTTCTTCTCCAACACGCCAAGTTTGCTCAAACAAGATCTTTTTCTCACTCAAGGAGGGTTTACGCCCGGAAACACATTTCTATGGGTAGTAAGGTGCTAAGGGAGGTCACAAGGGCAGGTTATGTTCTTTAAATAGGGTGCAAACCCTTAAAAATTAGGTTTTCTCTTAACAGCTCCTATTCGCCGAGTCATGCCTTATGACTCGTCAAGTAGGTCCCGATCCCGCTTCCCTCCATAAATAAAGCCTCTAGTCGACGAGTTGAACCCCCAACTCGCTGAGTCCTTGCAACAAAACTCTAAAACTTAATAACTCAAGAAATACCTGGAACAGGTGTTACGGCCGATAGGGCAAGACAAATGCTCCAGTGGTGAGGAGCTGAGCCTTCCAGTTGATTGACGAGGAGGCGCGTGCCACACCGGATGTAGTGACAGGATCAGTCCATGTGAACGGTATCCCAGTTCAGGTGTTATTTGAATTAGGAGCTACCCGATCATTTGTATCTCTTGCACTCAGGAAAAGGTTTGCTGAGTCTTTGGGCATGTTGAATTTCCCTTTAGAGGTCGAGATTGATGACGACCGTTCCGTCTGGGAGTCAGAGGTTTATAGAGATTGTGTCTTGAGGATGTATGACGAGCGGTATCTCGTGGAATTGGTTCCCATCCCTTTGAGGGGGAACAAGGTTATCATAGGCATGGATTGGTTGAGCCCTTATTAGCGGTGATCGACTGTGCACAACAACTGGTACTTGTTAGGACCCCAAGTGGGGGAGAGTTAGTGATTCAGGGCGAGAGGCCGCAACATGGGCCAACAATGTGTTCAGCAGCGAGGGCTAGACGCTACCTCTAGAAGGGAAGCGCAAGTTATGTCGCCTAAGATATGACTACCCAGGAGAAGGGTAAGGCGACCGTCGATGATGTACCAGTGGTG
Source organism: Lactuca serriola (assembly GCF_051521515.1). NCBI lineage: Eukaryota > Viridiplantae > Streptophyta > Magnoliopsida > Asterales > Asteraceae > Lactuca > Lactuca serriola. Next base: position 237,694,707 of record NC_136415.1, on the reverse strand, counting down.
CGGGAGTATCCAGATGTATTCCCGAAGGATTTGCCTGGGTCACCTCCAGAGAGATAGGTGGAGTTTAGGATTGATCTGACTCTGGGTGCGGCTCCGATAGCCAAAGCCCCATATCGGTTGGCTCTTCCCGAGATGCAGGAGTTGTCTACACAACTGCAGGATCTTTTAGACAAGGGAGTTATTACACCGAGTAGTTCACCATGGGGAGCCGCGATTTTATTTGTGAAGAAGAAGGACGGATCTCACCAAATGTGTACAGACTATCAGGAGTTGAATAAGGTAACGGTGAAGAACTGTTACCTACAACCAAGGATTGATGACCTCTTCGTCCAGCTACAGGGTGCATCTTGGTTTTCTAAGATCGATTTGCATTCAGTCTACCATCAGATGAGGGTCAGAGACAAGGATGTGCATAAGACTACTTTCCAGACTCGCTATGATCATTACGAGTTCGTGGTGATGCCCTTTGGGCTCACCAATGCTCCTGCCGTGTTAATGGATCTCATGAACTGCGTCTGCAGACCGATGTTGGATCGGTCTGTGATAGTTTTTGTTGATGACATATTTGTTTACTCCAAGATACAGGAGAAGCACGAGGAGCACTTGCGAGAGGTGTTGGGTACCCTGAGGATGGAGAGCTTGTATGCTAAGCTCTCCAAGTGTGAGTTCTAGTTGCGTGAGGTGCAGTTCTTGGGACACCTTGTCAACCAGAATGATATTTTGGTCGACCCAGCCAAGGTGGAGGCCGTGATGAGATGGGAGGTTCCGAAGTCTCCATCCAAGATTCGGAGTTTCCTCGGGTTAGCAAGCTATTACCGGATATTCATACAAGATTTCTCCAAGATAGCGGTACCACTGAACCGAATGACGAAGAAGGTTGTCGTATTTTGTTGGGGGCCTAAGCAGAATGTAACATTTGACACCTTGAGACAGAGGTTGTGCGAGGCGTCGATCTTAGCCTTGCTAGAGGGCATTGAGGACTTTGTAGTGTACTATGATGCATCCATTTCGGGATTGGCCGCAGTGTTGTTGCAGAGGGGGCACGTCATTGCCTACGCCTTGAGGCAGATGAAGCCTCACAAGGCGAACTACTCGACACACGATATAGAGTTAGGGGCAATTGTTTTCGCCTTCAAGATTTGGCGGCATTACCTCTATGGGGTTCGTTGTACCATTTACACGGACCACAAGAGCTTGAGGTACCTCATGGACCAGCCGAATCTAAACATGAGGTAGCGTCAGTGGTTAGATGTGGTAAAGGATTACGACTGTGAGATCCCTTATCACCCGGGGAAGGCCAACGTTGTAGCTGATGCACTTAGCCACAAGGTAGCCCTGATCAGAGACATCTTCTTGACGATGACAGTAGTGAATCCACTTTTGGAGTGGATCCGAGAGTCCAGGTGGCCTCATTTGACTATGAAGACCATGGGCTGCTGACCCTGCATCTGAGGGTCTGGGTTCCTTACTGGGCCAGAGTACGCCGGGTACTGATGGAAGAGGCCCACAAGTCCAGATTTTCCATCCATCCCGGGGCAATGAAGATGTATAGAGATCTTCACCCTGATTATCAGTGGCCCTGCATAAAGCGGGACATATCTTGGTACGTGGAGCGGTGCTTGACCTACAGGAAGGTTAAGGCTGAGCACCAGTTGCATCATGGAAAGACGCATCCGTTAGATATCCCTTTGTGGAAATAGGAGGATATTACTATGGATTTCATCACAAAGCTTCCCATGACCGCATGGGGAATGGATTCTATTTGGGTCATCGTGGATCGGTTGACGAAGAGTGCCTATTTTATTCCGATCTAGGAGAGCATTTCGGCCGAGAAGTTGGCCGACGTCTACATCAGAAAGGTAGTAGCTTGACATGGAGTGCCAGGTTCTGTGATTTTCTGACCGAGATGTGCGATTCACTTCCAGATTCTGGAAGAAATTTCATGATGAGTTGGGTACTCGTCTGCACTTTAGCATGACTTTTCACCCGCAGACGGATGGTAGAGTGAGCAGACCATCCAGACTTTGGAGGATATGCTGCGGGCATGTGTCTTAGACTTTGGTGGTAGCTAGGATACCTACCTTCCATTGGCAGAGTTTTGCTATAATAATAGCTACTACGCCAGTATCGACCGACCTCCCATCGAGATGCTCTACGGGAGGAAGTGCAGAACCCCGATATGCTGGGGTAAGGTTGGAGAGGGTCATAGGGAGTACCAAAGTGGTACTAAAGATGATGGAGAGGATCCAGCAGGTCCGGAGTAGACTCCAGATGGCCCAGAGTCGACAAAAGAGTTACGTCGACAGACACCGATCGAACCTGGAATTACAGGTCAGGGATATGGTCCTTTTGAAGGTGTCACCTTGGAAAGGTGTCATCGCTTCAAAGTTTGGGGCAAGTTGGGCCCCAGGTATATCGGTCGTTTCAGGGTTATAGCTCGGGTAGGCAAGGTGGTGTATAGGATGGATCTGCCAACCGTGCTTAGTCAGATCCACAACCCCTTTCATGTCTCCCAAATTTGGAAGTGCTTGGTAGATTACTCCGCGGGTGGTGCCCCTCGAGGATAGTCAGGTGGAGGACAACCTGAACTACATTGAGCGACCAGTAGCATCCTCGACAGGAAGATGAAGGATCTGAGTAACAAGAGGGTAGAGTTAGTAAAGGTGAAATGGCGGTACCACAAGGGATTGGAATGGACTTGGGAGCCGGAGGATGAGATGAGGGAGCACTACCCAGAGCTATTCCCATATGCAACAGACTTCGAGGGCGAAGTCTAACATATGTGAGGGAGATTTGTAATGCTAGGTTCCTAGTATGTATTTTAAATGAGATTTATTCATTTTGTTCAGGAACTCGATGAGTTAGATGCCCCAAACTCATCGAGTAGGAATAGAAATTTGGGATGTAGGATTTGAATCCTACTCGAAAAGTTGAGAGTCTCGACTCGACGAGTAGGGCTTCTAGAATGAAACCCTAATTTCAGGGTTTTGTGTAACTCCCAAATTTTCAAATAATTTTTCACAATTTAAAAACACACTTTCATTCATAAATATTATAAAAATGTCATTGTATCACATCTCAATTCATAGAAACACAACCCAAGATCATAATGTGTAAAAACTCCTCTTGTGTGTACTGATCATCCGCGATCCTCACTGGTACCTGAAACACATAACACAACACTGTAAGCATAAATGCTTAGTAAGTTCCTCAAAATACTACATGCAACACACATTAGCCACTCGAGGCTATAAATCTGTATGACCCTCTGGTCAGTGTGTCTCAGTGGGACCCTCCAGTCCCATATCTCTGTGGACCTTCTGGTCCTAACTCTGTGAACCTTTCGGTCCTAACTTTGTAAACTCTGAATCATACATAGCACAAATCACATAGAAATCACACCATACAAAACATACAATATACTTTGTCACATAACTCTAATTACTACTCTCTGGTAAAGTATAGTGAGAAGACTCACCTCGGGTAACTCGGTGATCTCGAACTCGGTAAAAATATGGTCTAGCGTCCGCCTAATCACATGGAATAAACACTCTTAATCAATACAACTCTCAAGGCTAGACTACTCCCTCTCTTAGCACTCTAAGAAGGGTAAAAGACCATTTTACCCCTCTCATGGCTCACGGACCCTAAAGTTGACCACACCCTAAAAGTCAACAAAAGTCAACCCTTCGGGTTACGCTGCGTGTACCAAACCTATACGATGGGCGTACCCGGTGACCTCACAGAAACGGGGAACGCGACCCCTTACACCCCGCGTACTGGGATTACGCCCCGCGTAACTCCTAGTTTCAGACTCCTTAGCTCTTGGGGTCTTAAACAGTTAAGACACACGTCAAACTTCTAGATCTGACCATTTCTAAGCCTCTTAATCCATAAAGTTGGTGACTTTAAGCCTTTGCATGGCTGGATAAGTCACTAACACCCATAACATTCCATTTCCAACCCTAGAAAAGCTCATAACTTAAGCATGACCCCATAACAACGACCAAGTTGGGATTTTTATGGATCTATAACACAAATATCACCGAAATGGGACAGATCTAGGGCCATGGAGTCCATTTCACTCATAAAGTCTCCACCTTTGGGACTTTTAATCCTAGAAATGGTCCATGCAACACCATACCAAATAAAGAGGAAAGTTTTGAGCTTTATACCTCTAGATGAAGCTCCTTCCTCTGAAGATCTCAGATCCAAACTTGCACTTCAAGCCTTAGCCTCCACAAGCTCCTCTCCTTCTTTTTCACTAACACACCAAGGCAGTCTTAGCTCAAAACACTCACACACAAGCTTAAGGACGAAGGAAAGGCTCTCTTAGGGTTTCACTCTATGATATGGTGGCTGAGGATAAAGCCTTAGCATTCCTTATATAGTGCACAAGCCAAATATTAGGGTTTGCATCTGGGCCCGCTACGCCCAATGTAACCCTGGGTACGCCCAGCGTACCTAGGCGAGTCCGCGTCCAAATTAAGCGCATGAGTACGCGCAATGTACTCTCTAGTACGCTCAGCGTACTCATTTGCTACAAATTCCACTCAAGGACTAATCTTGACAATTTGAAAAAAAGAAGGGTTAAATAGCTTTACCTGAATTTAGGGATGTTACATTTTGCATCCTATTTAAGAACCTTAAACTCCCAAGGGTTATCCTGATTTCAACCTCCATCACCCCAAAACCTAACCACGAAACCCTAATCCATCTTTGAGTGTTTTTGAGCCATTCTTGTGTGCTCTTGGTGCTTTAATGTGGTTCTGAATAAGAAGAGACTTGAGGAAGGAGCAAGGAAGTGAAGGAGAAGAGTAGATCTAGAAGTAGAGCTTCATTTTTGGTTCACCTGAGGTATAAATCTCTTACCTAGCTTATTGAGTGTTTAGATCTAGTTTTAGGGATTTTTCTCCATGTTTTGGCTCAATAGTGCCGGTCTTTGGGATTTGGATTTCCCCTGTAGAAAGAACCTTTAGATCTAGAGCCTTTGAGAGACTCCATGGCATAAAGGTGACAACTTTATGGCCATGGGAGTCCCATCCAACTTGTGAACCACCTTTTAGGGTCTTTTGAGCTAAATAACCCATGCATGGACATAAGGTTAGCAACTTTATGTGATATATCGACCCTAGGGGACCAGATCTATGGCTTGGAAGCATTGAGCTTAACAGAAAAGTGACTTAATGGATATGGACTAAGGGGAACTCGACGAGTTGTTCATGCAACTCGACGAGTTGGATTGTGGCCCCAACCTTTTCTAGTTACTGAACTCAGTGAGTCTAGAAGACGAGTCAATAAGTTGGCCAAGTTTTTGGGGTTTTGAAGATTGGAGGACTCGACGAGTCCAAGGAAAGACTCGACGAGTTGAAGCGAAAAGTCCCGATTCTGTCATAAGGAAGAACTCGACGAGTTAGAGGGTAACTCGACGAGTTGGATCGCGAGTTCGGGGTTCTCTGATTATGGAACTCAGCGAGTTGATGGACCAACTCGACGAGTTGAGTCAACCAGATGTTGACTTTGACCAACGTTGACCCTTAAAAGGGTATGAGCATGAAAGGGTAATTAAACAGAAATGCTTGTGTAGGAGTTTGAGTGAGGTAGATTTCAGAGCCGAGGATAGTTCAGCTACTTCACATCATTTGAGGCGAGTTACCTTCCAGTAGAAGTGGGTCGAAGGCACCAATGCCGGCCCACTAGTAGCTGATTATAGTTGAGATGATTGTCTTTGTGATAATTATCTGGTATGCCAATATCTGTTATGCTTTATGTGCTAGTATGCTATGATATTATGTGATAGTGGTAGGAGGGGTAGGATCGTCCCTGATTACCGATTGAAAGAGACCGGATGAGTAGGACGACACCCAGATATGCTAGACAGGTTACCGACTGAAAGAGATTGAAGGGGTAGGCCGACACCCAGATATACTAGGCAGGTTACTAGTTGAAAGAGATCGAAGGGTTAAGCCAGCACCCATATATGCTAGGTAGTAGGAGAATTGTATGTATATGCTAAGATGTTACGTGGTAGTGGTAGGGGTGAAATAGTCCCCATATACCGATTAAAAGAGACCGAAGGGGTAGGCCAACACCCAAATATGTTAGGCAACTACCGATTGAAAGAGACCGAAGGGGGGTAGGCCAACACCCAGGTATGCTAGGCAGGTTACCAGTTAAAAGAGTTTGAAGGGGTAAGCCAACACCCAGATATGCTAGGCAGTATGTTATTGTATGATATGTGGTATGATGGGGGAACTCACTAAGCTTTGTGCTTGCGGTTTTTACTTTTGGTTTAAGGTACTTACTCTTCAAAGGGAAAGGAGCCGGCTTGACTGCAGCGCATCACACATGATTTTTCAACACTATGGATTCTTGGGATTTTGTGCTCTGACATTACTGTGTTATGACATATTTTGATTATGGATACACTGGTTTGATATGAGTAGCACTATGATGTTTTCAGACAAATGTTTCATAATTATTAAATAAAAATGAAATTTTTGGTCCTTGATTTTGAAATGTTACATTTAGGTTCATTTGAGGTCATATTAATTTTGTGAGACCGTGAGACACAATCTAAAAATAATTTTAAAATGCAAAATAAAATGAAAAATTCGAAATTTTTTTTTTAATTATTATTTTAAAATTTAAAAAATAAATAAAAAATTACCTTTTTTTTAAGTACGTAAAATATTCTAGAATATTTCACAGATATTTCAATAAAACGGTAATTTTTTATTATATTTTATTTTTGTTGATAAAAAAATAACGAAAATAATATTTAAAAAAAAAATTCGAAATTTTTTTAATTATTTTGCATTTTAAAAATGTTTTTTAATTTACAAAATATATGTCTAGGATTACTTTCTTAAAATAACTAAAATGATCGGTACAGAATCAATCTTACAGGCACAAAATGATAGTTAGAACACAATAACAGAATAACCTAACCCTATATATATATATATATATATATATATATATATATATATATATATATATATATATATATATATATATATATATATATATATATATATCCGTTAAATAATACTATTATAAAATATTTACAGTTGTAATTGAATAACATATATTAAAGCTGAATATTATTTTAAACGATTTATGCCGAAATTCACATGGTGCAAGTTGAAAGAAAGAAAATAGAAATATAGTCTCCATTATCTTGAAGCCATAATACATGACAGCCTAACAACACCTTCACAGTTCACATATTCTTCTTGTTCTGTTCCTATCATAAAAGCCAACCCATTACAACACATTCTCACTACCCCTAACCTCATAAATCTCCTCCTCTACCCGCATCGCCACAGCCACCGCCACCACCACAGTCATGGCTGCTCCTCTCATCCTCTTGTCACTTACCCACCTCTTGTTCCTCCTCCCGGCAACTCTTTCTCAAACACCATCTGCTCCTGCTCCAGGTCCCGCCGGACCAATTAACCTCACGGCAATCCTCGTCCAAGGAGGCCAATACTCCGCCTTCCTCCGCCTCCTCAACCAAACCCAGGTCCTCACCCAACTCCCTAACCAGCTCAACAACTCCAACCAGGGCATGACCCTTCTCGCACCCACCGATAACGCCTTCCAAAACCTCCCTTCCGGCACCTTGAACGGCCTCAGTGAAGACAAGAAAGTGAAGCTTGTACTGTACCATGTCCTCCCAAAGTATTACAGCATAGAAGATCTTGTCAGCGTCAGTAACCCTGTTCCGACTCAGGCTGGTGGAAGCAAGGGAAGTTTGGGTTTGAACTTTAGTGGTAGGGCTAATTCAAACCAAGTCAATGTGTCCTCCGGAGTTGTTGATACTCAGATTACTAATGCATTGAGACAGCAGTTTCCGTTTGCTGTTTACTCTGTTGACCAAGTTTTGATACCATCGGAGTTCAGTGAAGCTCCGGCGCCTGAGAGTGAGAGTGGTCCTTCTTCTTCACCACCGGTGGCCGGGAAGCCTGCTAAAGCTCCGAGTGGTGCGGAAGATGGAGATGGAACTTCTCCGGCGAAGAATGGAGGAGGAAGGACTGTGGATGTCGGGGTTGGTTTGGTTGGAGGTGTTGTGCTGTTTTGCATGGCGTTTTTATAAAGCTGAGGCATTTGTTATATATCGACATTCATGTTATTTCCTTGATCATTTTGCATATGTTGCTTCATTTATTTGATATTTTGTTGTAATCATTGATAAATAATATGTTGTTTTGAATGATCAAAACCATTAACAACTTTTATTGATCGTTTTAGACTTTGCTCAAATGTTTGACTAAAAAAACTCATCCAAATTCCGATCTTATTTTCCGATTAACTACAGTTTAAATTTATCAAATGGCCTCTAATTGGTCCACTGGTATAGACGTTGTCTTCTATCTTGAGGTGGAACATTCAAGTCTCAATGTCGTATATAGATGAAAGTGCATTTCAAAAAACAAAACAAAACAAACTATAATTTAGTTTCTTTACATCAAAGCAAAAGATATTTACCAGTTGTTATGATATCATAACAATTTAAAATACTTAAGCAATGGTTCATCAAATTGACTTTCATTATTTTATATTAAGCTTATTTGTATATATTTTGAGCTTATTGTGGTCATACCAATTAAAAACAACAATTGTTTTCTTACAAAAACACGTGGGCAACAAGTAATTTGGGCGATTACTTCACATTTTTTATTGTTTTTTGCACATGATTTCACCTTGTTTGAATACATATTCATAAGCTACTGATCATGGATATAACTATTCATTAAAATACATTAACTTGTTGTCTAATTCGTGATATTAATCATTTTGTCGACATGAAAAAAGTTATTAAAAAACCAAAATAGTAAAAAAGAAATAATCCACTTGAAGAAACCTTGTCGTCTATTGGAAAGAAGAAAATCGCATCCGATACAATTATTATATAACAGTTTCTTAACTGCTCTACAGTTTCAAATTTTATTTAAATAGCTTTTGATCCGATTGTATGCATTTAATGTCAACGGTTCGTAGCATATTACAAAGAGAATCATCGATGCTTAAGCCTCTAAAGAAATATATAAAATGATGACCACATATATAGGAACAGGGTATTCGTGATTTGTGAAATGCAACCAAACAACCTCCCACTATTCCAAGTTTTTTTTTTTTTTTTTTTTCCTCACATTTATCGCGAACCATTTCATAATTGTGCATCTAATTGTGCCTCTTTAGTTTTTGAGCTTCTAGTGTGTTTATTTTAGGTTTGGAGCTTAATGTCAATCAATGATGAAGTAATAGACTCTTATGAAATCTTAATTAAATTTAAATGAGTTTCGTAGGTGAAATTACCAATGTTAAGATTATGCTTCACTGAAGTTTCTAGTTGAGTTTTTGGTACTTCTACTTATTTAATCTCTAATTTAAGTGTGTCAATCTTCATGTTTATCGTGTCATTGTCAAAGGGTTATTATTAGAGTTATTAATGATCATTATGAGTTTAAAAGGCTACTGTAACAATTTATATAACACTGGGACCATCAATAAAGTACATTACTTATATTGGAAAAAGTCCATGTTTTAGATGAAATATAGGTTTCCCACAAACCAAGGGTTTTTCATATGTAAAACACATGGGTTGTGTGGTACCCTATCTTCCTCAAATCTTTGTCTTTCGGTGTTGGAATTGCTTTCTGCCACGTTCATTGTTACTCTCGTGATAAGTAATGAATGTTTTAGGGTTAAGATGACATAGGAAAGTTTAGTAACTATAATTTACTTAATAAGGGGAACAAACGAAATATACTTATCTATAATTATACATGTATGGGTGAATATTAAGTTCCTTATATTTGTGGGAGTTGTTGTAAGACCTTGTGAACAATTGTCCCCTACATAACGAGGTACTTTATCTTTGTATTCCTTATTTAAAATATTATATGTATACTTTCTAGATTATTATATGTATCATGTGTAGCATTCTTTGCATTTAAATGCTTTCATGATTTGGTTCCTAGTTGAATGTCCTTTTTATGATAAAAGGATATGTTAAGAATGAGTTTTTAAATAAGGATTTATTTTAAGAACTTTTGAGATGTTTTTATATGTATTTGGAATTTGAAATCACGATCATGTGTATTCATTATTTTGGGTGGGTTGAGACATATGAGACTTGGATATCCTATACGAAAATATTAATCACTTTTACTTTTGGTACTCATACTTGTGAGTCATATTATTTAAATCAAAAAAATATTTGTGTAATATTATGTTATATTATTTAAATGAAAAAAATGTTTGTGTAATATTAAAAGAAATGTTTGTTTATTAAAATAAAGTAATTAAATTAAATTAGAAAAAGAAAATAAAAAATAGAGTGCTAGGAGTGTTACCACTCCCTATCAAATGTTAAGATATGGTGCTAAATAGAGAAAAGTGAAGTGGCATTCAAAAAGCTGACGTTACAAAGTGTTAAGAGTGTAAACACTCTTTTTAGCCTAGGTGAGGGAATTTGACTTGGTGAGTTGTAGTTGACTTGGGGGTTGGGTGGTTTGCTGTATTTCATATATTGAGTTTATTTATATTGTTTGAATTGTTGATGTTTTGTTGAATGTTATTATTATGATTAACATTGTACTTTGATCAACAAAATGTTTTTCTAATTTGATTTTGATTATTTCTTGAGTTTTGATGAGGTTTGAGTTTATGCATTTGTATATAATTTTTGTATATTTATATATTATTTGTATAATGTCTGATAATGTTTGATCTCACGATTTACTCACTAGACTTCCTATCCCAACCTACTATGTAGATATACTTTCCAAGTTAGTAGTAGACAATGATTAACATGACGATAGAGAAGTCTAAGGACATTTTAGAAGACATATTATTATATAAGATATTGTTTAATTTGTACCACTATCCTTTGATCAAATGTTTCACTCTCACATTTTAATAAAATTATTTTAAAATTTAGATTTTGGAACTGTATTTCTAGACTTTGAAAATATTTAAAAATAATTCAAAAATTCTTATTTTAAATATCTCAAACAAGGGTTATTTCAAAGAACTCAAACAATATTTTACTGGCCCTCCGTAAGGAGCGAAATTGATATCATTAACAAAAGGAAGTACCTCTCAATAATACGTATCCTCACATGTAGCAACATTATCATCACACACACTTATAATTTTCTAGAGATACATATTCAATATGTTGCACAGATGTAACACCTATTTTTCATAACATATATTATTATTTAAGAATGGATAGAAGATAGTGGAAGAAAGTGATAGATTACTCTGAGATGATTCCATGGATATAAAGATCATAAAAAACGGAGTTAGTATGAGAATGTTATTGTTGTTCGAAGTTGAGATGAAAGTACGTTGCTATTTTGAGAAAGTCAACAAAATTCAAAGTCAAACAGTTAATAGTGTCTCTTCGCGGCGATGCTTTGTACTCTCCACATCACGGAGATGAAGTGAGTCATGAGGACATGTGTTAGTTAGAGAGTGACACATGGCAAAATGGTGAAAAAACGTGGCAAGACCGAAGGGCCCTTTATCATTGCGACATGACGCGACCATATATTTAAATACTTTCCATTTGTGTCGTTTGGAGAGTTTTGGCACACGCAATCGGGAAAGAGGCTTTGGAGGTGGTTCCAGAGACTTATTAACGTATAGTTGTACCAGCGTACTGGGGCACGGGGGTTGAGTTATGAGACGAGCCGAGGTATTTTATCTCGTAATTTTGTAATTATGTTTACATAAGTATTTTGTAGTGGGTTGTTAGACCCCAAGTGTTATGGGATTTCATAATACGATGTTATTACGAACCTGGTGATTGTTAAATGTTAATCTGGTCAGTAAGGGTTATACACCCTAATTTACCAAGGTTTATCGATTTCGGTTAACGACTTGTGGGGTTGATTCGTTAGGTGATTGTATTGGAAATTTGACTAGTTTGGTCACAAATGGATATTGAGTCTAGTTTGTGATCAGGTAATTGATCACTATGGTTGATATAGTGCTAAGTTGAGACAAGTTCTAATGAACTTGTTATATTGTCCACATAGGTCTGGACAAGTGATGGATTGGAGAACGGTAAAGAATTGAGGCTGCAATTATAGTTAGTCTTCACTAACTAACCGGATGAGTAACCTCACTTCTCGCCTATATATATATATATATATATATATATATATATATATATATATATATATATATATATATGTTTATTATTGTATTCCGTTGATTACGTATTAGATACAATATTATGATTATTGTTTATTGTTATGTTTAGGATTGGAACCTGTAAGGTTATATATGGTTTAGAATTACGTTAAATATTATAGCATATTACTGTTATATGAAATAATTAACGGGCTTATTTGTATTATAGGTAAGCCAGATTATTAGAATTAATTAATCATGATTGTCTGGGTGACTGTAATATCATGAATAAATATCGTTGGTACGCTTAGTGTTGTATATGCCATTGTGTAAAAAGTGATTATTATCGGTATGTTTAATGTTGTAAATGCCAATGTCTGAGAATTAAATCGGTAGGCTTCGTGCTGAAACACCTTTGTATGAGAATTGATTATTTTTGTTATACTTAGTACTGTAACTACCGTTATAGGAATGAATAAGTATTATGGTGGCCTTTGTCATTGTAATACCGGAGGACTACAAATAAGTACAAATTAATGGCAAACTTAGTGTCTGTAACACCATGCTTGTAAATTAATACTGGATAATGATTAGATTTATTGGTTTATGATGGTAGCATTGGTAGCTGTAATATCATTATTGGTGGAATTGTAAGTCAACGACAGCCTTGGTAGCAGTAATGTTATGCTTGTGTGTTATTATTATTGGTTTATGATGGTAGCCTTGATGGTTGTAACATCTTCATTTGTGGAACTGCAAGTCAATGGCGGACACGGTGTTTATGATTTATAATTTTTTTTTGGGTGTTAATGAAGATGACATTAAACTCCAAAAAGGAAGCCCTCTATAATGTATCCACCAAGCAATAATCAACCACCAAAGATGTTTGTCTTCACTTGTATATTAGCTGTTCTTAAGCCTTAGAAGTATATACCAAATATACCTTCAAAGGATACGGAACTAATAGCCTCTAATCTAGCATAAAATGCAAGACGGAGATGAGAGAAAGAGAGCTAAATGATCTAGGCATTTAGCATAGGCGGCTCAACCATTTTGGGGGCTCAAAGCGAGCCAAAAATTTGGGGCCCTTTGGCCTTTGCTATACTCGGAAGATGAATATGTCGCAAAAATCAAAATCGGTAGAAGAATGCAATGTCATTTTAGTTTCATGAATGCAACGATCATTGATTTATTCTTACACTTCATTTATTTTTTGGTTACCGGATTAGATTTTTTAATGGACTAAACTTTTGGACCTTGGAGAATATGGGTCCCCTTAGAACTGGGGGCCCTAAATCCTTGCTTAAAAAAGCTCAACATAGAGCTGACCCTGGCATTTAGAGAAAAAAGAGAGGGAGAATTCTTGGAAAAAACTAGCCATTTGCAAGTCTATACTCTCTTTTATATATTAAGACATATAAGGAAAGGACCATACCTTTATTAAGTGTGAAACAATGGTTATGTAATAAGGTATGGGTTATCTATGCAAGTCAAACAAGCAACCCATCACTTCCTATCTAGAATTCAGCCATCATGAAGAAAAAGAGGATGAAGAGTGTGCTACACATAACCATTTAATCTAACTAGTACATTTTATAAAGGTGTGAATTTCTATCCAAAACATATATATTTATATCATATGAATTTATAAATATTTTGTTCTCTATTATTATTATTATTTCCTAGAAAAAAGGATTCTCAATATGTTGATAAAATATTCTTTTCATAAAGTAATGCTTTTCCAATAAAATACAATTATTGATATTTATTAATAATTAAAATTACTCTAATAAATAATCATATAATTGTAACTTGCTATAAGATGTGACCCTATACGATCATATGTCATTATCAATATCATTTTGTAATGACTCTTGGGCATAAAGATCTTTCAATCTCCCACTTGCACAAGACTCATCATAAATTGATATGGATAGTGGTGAACGTCTAGCAACATTTCACTACCCTAGTAACACATGGTGAATAATTGCATTAATCAACATCCAATTCCCAAAAGCTTAAAGTGACAAATGATGTATAAGGTAAGTTTATCTATAACATCCCAAAAGTACAACCCACAAATTTCATTTTTTTAAAGTTACTAAATCCATATCTCAAAACATCATCAGTTTCAAAAGCAATGTGAACATACGATGATTATAGTATTTTAACAAAAAAAGACATATAAAAGTATTATTAGTGCATAAGTACCACATTCTATACTGCGGAAAATCATAGTGTGATGTGATGCGATCATGCCGACCCTTTTCCCTTCAAGCTAGAAGTACCCTAAACACAAACTGAAACTGTAAGCACAAATCTTAGTGAGTTCCCCCACCATACCACATACCAAATAAACATACTGCTAAGCATATCTGGGTGCTGGCCTACCCCCTTCGGTCTATTTCAATCGGATAATGCCGAGCATATCTAGGTGCTCAACATGCCCATTCGGTCTATTTCAACAGGATAATATCGAGCATATTTGGGTGCTCGACCTACCCCTTCGGTTTATTTCAACCGGATACCGGGTATAATTCACCCCCTACCGCTACTATATATTATCACACATAACTCACCGAATTACCAAATAATACATGCACAACCGATAATTATCACAAAGACAATCATCGTGCCATATTATAACTTGTGGGTCGACCTTGGTGTCTTCAACCCACTAATTCTACAAAAGGAGACTCACCTCAAACTGTGGGTGTAATAACATACTTGGCAAATGACTCATGAACTACTCCCCAATCGCACAACATAAATTTATAATTAGCTATCATATTATGACTCTAACCCTAATTCGTGTTTTAAGTCATAATATTCCCTAATCCTTGCCTTATTGGGCCTCTTCCTCACAAGGCCCAATTCCGAACAGCCCAAAAGTGCCCAAGCCCAATAAAACAAATTCTAAGGTCCAAATACCATCCATCGTAACCCTAGGCCCATAGGTCTTCATCCACAGGTGGCCTTGGTGCCCAACAAGCCAAGGCCCAAAAACTCATAGCCCAACTATCACTTTTGCTCACTGCATGTGTACGCACAGCGTACTCTGCATGTACGCCCAACGTACGCTGGTCTTGACCTAATTCAGGTGGTTGACCCAGTACGCATAGTGTACCAACACGTACGCCCAACGTATTAGCCAGCTAACCCAAGAACCCTCTTGCGACTTAATCCATTAAGTGCTAACATCTAAAACACAGATCCAGGTCCCTAAAAACGTCCTAATCCATAAAGTTATAAACTTTATGCTTTTGCATGCATGGATGGGGATTAAGACATAGATTAACTCCATAAACACACTTAGTACCTAACACTTGCATGGTTGAGGCTAAACCATCAAGGTCCAATTTGTATGGCTCCTAACACTTCCAAGAGCCTAAAAGGACAGCTCATATGGACTGAAACTCTTTTAACTCAAAGAACCTCAACTATGGGACCAAAATATAACATAAAACACCCCAAAACTAGATCTAAGCATGTGGTGGTCAAAGTTTAAGCTTTATATCTCAAATAGGTTAGAAATGATGCCAAACTTATGGATCTACATGCCCTCTTCACATCCTTTCTTCTTATCCAAACACCTTCTTCTTCAACACCACCAAATAACACCAAAAACGCACAAGGTAAGCTTAAAATGCATGCAATAGGTCTAGGGTTCGGTTATAACACTCTAAGGGTGATGGAGGCTGAGAGAATGAGGGTTAGGAGGGACATAAGTTCTTTAAATAAAGTGTAAACCCTAAAATTGTTGGATAAGGTGTCTAAGTCGATAACTATATTTGGTATGTAGTTGACCCGACCCAGCATGGTCCATTTGGGTTGCACTTCACCAAAACAATTTGTATGGCTAATCTTTTGAGAATAGTATATTTATGATTTATTAATATATTATAAGTTATAATATATTAATATGAAATCATATTATTTAATTAGTATTGATCAAGAATTAATTTGGAATTAATTTAGTGATCAAAAGAGACTAATTAATTATGGATTTATATATATATATATATATATATATATATATATATATATATATATATATATATATAGAATGGGCCACTGTTCATGTAGGATGGACTAAGCTTGCATGGATAGTCCATGGAGTTTTAACCCACGGATCCTATGAAAATGAAAGGTCATGGGTATTAGGGTTTACATGGATGTAACCATAATCCACCATACTATATAAAGAGGTATTTGGCACATGAAATGGCACTAGTGTGTGTAAGAACAAGGGTGGGCCGATTTCTAGTGTGCATACTATTCTCTCAAAGTCTTCCAAGGTGTTTTGGTGATTTGTGATTCCACTTGAGGCATCCACATTATTAGTGCTAGGCTCTTGAACCTCCAAGCAATCAACCACAAGAAAAGGTATGTTCTTCCACTAGATTTTATGTTACAAGTACCCCATAACATGCTAGTTAGGTTAAGAACCTTGGATAAATCAAATTTGCATTTATAATAGAGAAAACATAGATCCAAGGTTTCTAGGGTTGCATGTACACCATAGGAGTGTTAGAATGCTCTAAACCCTTCAAAAATTTAGGGTTTGGTTCTGGCCAGACTATGCCCAACGTACGCAAGGACTTCCCCCGATTTTCTCCTCACTTGTGTACGTTGTGCGTACACTATGTACGCCCAGCTTACAACCCTCACCCATAAAACACATTTTTTTGAATAAGCAGCAAAATAAAATACCTGATAACTCGGGCATTACGAATCTCCCCCACTTGAATTAGACTTCGTTCTCGAAGTCTGCTGCTGCTACTAGGAATAACTCCGGGTAATGCTCCCTTATCTCATCCTCTGCCTCCCACGTCCATTCCGATCCCTTACGATGTTGCCACTACACTATTACCATCTCAACCCTTTTGTTCCTCAAATCCTTCGTCTTCCTGTCAAGAATTGCTAATGGCCTTTCAATAGAGTTCAGGCGGTCATCCACCTGAATGTCCTCCAAAGGAATCACCCCGAAATCATCAACTAAACACTTCCGCAGCTGCGAGACATGAAAAGTGTTATGGATCTGCCCGAGCTCCTCTGGAAGGTCTAGTCGGTACGTCACCTTGCCCACCCATGCTATAATCCTAAAGGGTTCGATATACCTGGGGCCTAACTTGCCCTGCTTCCTGAAGTGAATGACACGTTTCCAAGTTGACACTTTCAGGAGGACCATATCCCCGACTTGGAACTATAGGTCCGATCGGCATCTGTCGGCGTAGCTCTTCTGCCAACTCTGAGCCATCTGGAGTCTACTCTGGACCTGTTGGACCAACTCAGTCGTCCTGAGCACCACCTCGGTACTCCCAATGACTTGTTGACCGACCTCACCCCAACATATCGGGGTCCTGCACTTCCTCCCATAAATCATCTCAAAGGGAGGCTGGTCGATGCTGGCGTGATAGCTATTGTTATACGAAAACTCGGCCAACGAGAGGTATGTATCCCAGCTACCACCGAAATCCAGAACGCATGCCCACACCATATCCTTCAATGTTTGGATGGTCCGCTCACTCTGACCACCCGTCTGCGGGTGGAAGGCTGTGCTGAAGTGCAAACGAGTTCCCAGATCTTCATGAAATTTCTTCCAGAATCTAGAAGTGAACCACACGTCTATGTCATAAATCACAGAAATCGGCACCCTGTGCCGAGCCATGACCTCCCTGATGTAGATATATGCCAACTTCTTGGCAGAAATACTCTCCTGGATCAGAATGAAATAGGCACTCTTAGTCAATCGATCCACGATGACCCATATCGCATCGACTCCTCGCGCCGTCCGTGGCAACTTCATAATGAAGTTCATGTTAATATATGTTGGATTAGTGTCTAAGTCCATAACTATTTTGGTATGTACTTGACCCGATGGTGCATGGTCCTTTTGGGTTGCATTCACAACTTGATAGGATGAATTATGGAGAGAAAGGATTAAATATGATTTATTAATACATTATGAGAATAATATGTTAAAGGAGAAATCATATTGTTTAATTAATATTAGTCAAGAATTAATAAGAATTAAGTTTGTGACTAAAAGAGATTAATTAAACTTAAGGAACTAGAATTGTAATTATAAGATAATTGCAATTTGGGCTATGGATTGCCTTATATTAAGGAGTGGACGAATTCTATGGGGAAACGCATTAGAAATCGTCCAAGGCCTTTAAGGAAAGGAGTCTATAGGTTGCTTAGGTCTTAAGCATCCAAATTAGGGTTTCCTTGTTAGATAACCCTAATAGCCTCACTATATATAGAGCCCTTATGCTCCAAAACGTGGTGAACAAGATCCTTAGGGTTTCCACACGTTTTGGGCAGCCTCCTTCTCTTCTCCTCTTCATCCTCTTGCTCTTGGTGTTTGTGAACCATTAGAGGAGTGACATTTGTGATGCTAAGCTTTCTAAAGTCAATACAAGGAGGATTTGAGATTGTTATTGCTACATAATAATCAAGGTATGATCTAAACCCTAATTCATATGTTGTATTGATTATCATATGCTAGATCTAAGGTTTATAGTCTTGGATAAATTGCATGTACAATAGAGAAACCTAGATCCAAGCATTAGGGTTTGTATGAGCACATAGGATGTTTTTATAGCTAAAACCCATCAGTGGTATCAGAGCCTTGATTGGTTTCTATTGTATTGATGCCTTATATGTTTGTTCAAGTTGAAAAATTCGATTTTTGTGAAACTGCCTGATGAACTCGGCGAGTCCCATTGTGGACTCGACGAGTGGGCCCCTACTTGGCGAGTCCATATGGGTACTCGGCGAGTTCAAGCGTCAGAAAGAGCAAATATCGGGATTTCTTGCTGTTTATCTTTGAGATACTTGTCTTTATCATATTAGATCAATATAAATCCGATTTTATGATATATATGAGTATATTCTTGATCTAATTGAAGATATTTATCAATTAATAAAATATTTACTTCCTTATATGATTAAAGTTAATTATTTGTATTAATTGGGTAACTTATTTTGCAAAAAATTGAAAGTAGGTCAAATATAGATAATTATGAAATTAATTGTTTAATTTATATTATTTGTTATTTGATCCTTGTGTTATGAAAACGTTTCAATTTTCCCCTTTAGGTTTTATAGTTTAAATTTGAACTCAAAAGTTTACTTTTGAAATTTAAATAGTTGAAACCCTAATGTTTTGAAAAGGTTTCAAAACTTGGCCTCAAGTTTTGGAATTTAAATTTTGATTAAAAGTTTAATGTATATTTAAATTCTAAACCTAAATGTTTTGAAATTTTTCAAAACTTGCCCTCAAGTTTTTGAATTTAAAAGTTGATTAAAGGTTTAATTTAGGAATGTTAAATTCTAAAACCCTAGTATTGTTTTGAAAAGGTCAAATCACACCCTTATGGTTTTATTAATTAATTAAGGTGTATAATTAAAAGAGGTTTAATAAATCCATAAAATTTTAGGTTTACAATTTAATTGAATTAAAAGTATAATTGTTAAATTTGACCTCCTAGTATTTTAAAAGTGTAAAATACACCCTATATTATATATAACATTAAAAGTCTAACATTATATATATATATATATATATAAGTAAAAGTCAGTCTTACCGTTAGTAGGCCTCATTCACGAAGTTGGTTTATAAGGGGTGTTTAAGGAAATTGCCTATAAAATGGCGATTGAATGGGTATCCACTCTTACCCACCGCACTCTTGACTAGTGGAGGGTCGTTAGCCGAACGGGTAGGATAGAACAAAACCTTCCATTATAAGTATAATGAAGTACAAAAGTAACTAAATGTTTTACAAATTCCCAATCTTAGTTACTTAGGCAAAAGTGAATTGATGCAATTCCATGAAATTACACTATGTGCCCTTGCGAAGACGTTAGTGGAGCGTGTGTGGTTTACCGGCACACTAAACGGTTCTAAGCAAAGGTGGAAAAGGGTGACTCAATGTTTGTCATAGTTCGGTGGAGCGTGTGTGGTTTACCGGCACATCGAATAGGTGACCGTAACATGTGAGGGCACCATGTAAGTTTGCATGGTTATTCACACCCGCTTTGTGATCCTCGACATCCCAGTAACAAACTAGAGGGGCATATCGAGATTTAAAACATGCCATTGAAATGTTCAATGAATCTTAAAGGATCTAGGAGTTTTCATAGATTTAAAACTTAAATTTCTTTTGCGTTTTTAATGTTGGAAATTAGTGAATCATCATTCACTTACCTTCAAATATTCTGCAACTAGATTACGGCATCCCTTTTCTAGGTTGTAGCGTATTGTGTTGGGTCCTAGCCTTAATATCTCATTTGGGTGATTTACTAAGGACTCAATCAATCAACTAACCTGAATTTGTTTTCTCCCGTTTTTGTAGATGTCAAAGTATGACAACTATGGTCTTCCCAAATCCCGTGGAACAAGCTTTCCACATGAAGATGATATTCCACGATTCGATCGAGGAACAAGAGATCATGATTCACTTCCTCCATCTCCTCCAATTATTCTCCATAACCCACAAGTTCGAAGGCTTGAAAAGTTCAAACTCACTCAAGCCCTTTTGGCAAGTAAACATAAAGAAGGAAAATCAGTGTGTGCACACGTCCTAGGGATGAAGTCACACATTGATAGGTTAAGAATGTTGGGATTCGTTGTCTCTGAGGAGATGGATGTTGATTGGGTTCTTCAGTCACTTCCTAACTCATATAGTGAGTTTGTAAGAGAGTACTATATGATGAACTGCGATGTGATCCTTATAGATCTCACTTATATGCTTATTACTGCTGAATCAGCAATGGTTTGGCGCAATGGAAAAGCAAAGTTGATTGGTGAATCTGCCTTCCAAACCTCTATGGATATAGGCAATGGCAACGAAAGACATGCCATGATCGAAGAGTTTGATCATAAGAGAAAGGCAATGTCTGAAGTAGTTCCATCTCCTGTTCAAAAAGAGTCAATTTGCTTTTATTGCCAAGAGAAGGGGCATTGGAGACGAAGCTGCCCTATTTACCTAAGAGATCTAAGAGATGGGAGAGTCAAAACGTATGGCTCTGTTTTAGGTAAAATCCATTGACTAACTCTTTTAAGCTTCTATTTTAGATTCTCAATACATAATGTGATAAGATTACAATCGATGTTTTGTAGGATCGAAGAAAAAAAAGGAAGCTTAAGGGAAGAAGTGAGCAGAATCTAACCGTGAAGGAATGGATTTCGATCACATTACTTGAAATTTAGATTCTTGAGCTACTACTTAGAGTTAGAATAAGATTGCTAAGAAATATGTATAAGCATAGTTTTAAAGAATTGCATTGTAAGGACAAATTTTTTTCCGCAATAAAATAAATTTTGATTTTTATATTATTTATTTATCTTTACAATGGCGTGTATGAAAAATTGATGTTTGAATGTTTCTAATATTAGCAATAATGGATTTGATTCTTAATTATGTTGTTTGTGGAAATGTCGAGAATTCACCAAATAGGGAGAGTTTCTCATCGCCCAAGTTTCAATTGGACAGAAACTTGGAATCATGCAGCTTGGTTGCATGATGAATGAGAAATTTCATATTTGGAAATTAGACTAATTCATTGACAAAGTGTCAAGTGAAGGACTAGGAGATCGAGTACACAAAGTTGCATATTGATCAAAGTCCACCATAAGAGTAACAAAGATATTCGTCATGATTTGCTAAAGGTTTAGTAAATATGATTATACTTATAAGATTAAGTGTAATTCTGAATTGATTGAAAAAGTTTAAATCAATAGCAAAACGAATAAGAAGAATCAAGTAGGCAGAAAGATAAAAGTTTCTCCATTCCAAGAAGAAGGGAGAGTACCTTTTATGCTTTATGATAGGTCTTAATGATTAAGAACCATATCTCAATTGATCCTCTAAATGAGTCTTAGTACAATTGTATGTCTAAGAAGAGGAATCAAGAATTGAAGAAATGGTTAAATCAAGAAGTCAATCATACTTCGTTCCAAAACAAGTCTTAGGGTTAAGGTTGTGACATTGAGTGATAAGTATTAAGAAGGTTTATAACATTCATCAAATGTGGAAAGTTGTGATGTCTTGGATAAGACAAACACCAACTAGGACCAATTTATGAAGTGTTTTGATAAAAACTACACTAACTCTTGAATATTTGTTTGTCAAGAAATGTTTATTGAGAAGAGAATCTTATATGTCAAGGAGTCAGTGGGAGTCTTAATGGTCTTGAAAGGTTTCAAGAACAAATCAAAATAGACCTTATTGATCATCACTAGCACACGAGCTAAGGTTTACAACATATCGTGTTGACACTATTTTGTTTCTGTGCCATTCCAATTGAGTTAATTATGCATGTGATCCCTATGAGTTCTCATTTGAATGCATAAAAGGC
Source organism: Lactuca serriola (assembly GCF_051521515.1). NCBI lineage: Eukaryota > Viridiplantae > Streptophyta > Magnoliopsida > Asterales > Asteraceae > Lactuca > Lactuca serriola. Next base: position 237,672,186 of record NC_136415.1, on the reverse strand, counting down.
AAGGACCTTGATCAGTGAAAAGTACGTTGATAGGAAAAGGTGAGCTGCTTAACTACTTGGAAGACATGTTGGGCAGCTGTGTTACCATAAGGCAAGAAATCAAGATTAAGAAAGTTCGGTCCATATGAGTTTGAATGTCGTAAACTTTGGTTTTGACAAATTCACATGGATAGGAACACATACACCATTAAAATCTAAGTGTCATAAGATTCCCTCCTTCATGAAAATGATTGTGAGGAAATGCTTTCACTAAGAGAGATTTTAAAAGGATAGTGATTGTGAAATTGTATTCTCGAATTCGATTATGGTTACGGTATCCCTTTCCATGATTCGAATAGTGAGATTTGACAATTAGTCTAAATTGTTTAGACACACATAAGAGCTATCTAAGGGAAAGGTATATAAGCTTAGATAAAGGATTATCAAAGCATTAGGTATTAGAAACATGAACTTAAGAAATTCAATAAGTATTGTTTTTCTGGAAGTTAAGCTGTTTCTGAATACATGTCAAAGCTAGTGGGAGCATAAGTGTTATGTTTATAATAATCATCATGATAGTGGGAGCATAAATGTTATGATTGTATGATTATTAAGGCAAGTATTGCAAGTTAGCAATATTAATTATAGAAAAACAAGAGTTACACCTTGCAAAGTCGTAAGGGTTGTAAACTTGTTTTGCTATAATTAAGGGAGAGAATATTATGCTTCATTTCAAATCTAAAGGCTTAGGTTGTGGAATGTTAATAATTTAGTCAAGGAAAAATAGTGTGTTCACAAATTTCGATTATAATTACGGCATTCCTGTTCATAGTTCTTATTTTGAGAATGTAGCACACAAAATATTATGGCAGAAGATTGATAAAGTATCAAATCTTTATGTAAGACATCATGCATCGTGTCCCATACGCTTCAGGTATAGGATCAATTACAAATGATATAATATTTGACCATTCTAAAATTTTCCAAATGTCTAGCGCATTTAGAGGGAAAAGGATTAAATATGATTTATTAATATATTATGAGAATAATATGTTAAAGGAGAAATCATATTGTTTAATTAATATTAGTCAAGAATTAATAAGAATTAAGTTTGTGACTAAAAGAGATTAATTAAACTTAAGGGACTAGAATTGTAATTATAAGATAATTGAAATTTGGGCTATGGATTGCCTTATATTAAGGAGTGGACGAATTCGATGGGGAAACCCATTAGAAATCGTGCAAGGCCTTTAAGGAAAGGAGTCCATGGGTTGCTTAGTGCTTAAGCATCCAAATTAAGGTTTCCTTGGTAGATAACCCTAATAGCCTCACTATATATAGAGCCCTTATGCTCCAAAACGTGGTGAACAAGATCCTTAGGGTTTCCACACGTTTTGGGCAGCCTCCTTCTCTTCTCCTCTTCATCCTCTTGCTCTTGGTGTTTGTGAACCATTAGAGGAGTGACATTTGTGACTCTAAGCTTTCTAAAGTCAATACAAGGAGGATTTGAGATTGTTATTGCTACATAACAATCAAGGTATGATCTAAACCCTAATTCATATGTTGTATTGATTATCATATGCTAGATCTAGGGTTTATAGTCTTGGATAAATTGCATGTATAATAGAGAAACCTAGATCCAAGCATTAGGGTTTGTATGAGCACATAGGATGTTCTTATAGCTAAAACCCATCAATATCCTCCCATTTCCAAACTGGGATGTCTGGATCTTGCCGTAAGGCGTCTGGTGATCGGCCTTGACCTTCATACAGGTTAAGCACCTCTTGACATACCAAGCTATATCCCGCTTCATGCAGGCTCACCAGTAATCAGGACGAAGATGTATATACATCTTTGTCGCCCCGGGTTGGATGCAAAATCTGGATTTGTGTGCCTCCTCCATCAAGATTTGGCGCATGCCGCCTGAGTGCAAGACCCACACTCTCCGATGGACCATCAATAAACCACGACTATCATAATCAAAGGAGGAAATCTGGCCCACGATGCGCTCACTCTTCTAATGCTCCTCCTTCATAGCCTCTAATTGTGCCTCTTGAATCTGCTCTAGAAGCGGAGTCATCACTGTCATCCTCAAATAGATCTCCCTGGTCGGATCCGCGACTACCTTGCGGCTAAGAGCATCGACCACTACATTGGCCTTCCCTATGTGGTAAAGGATCTCACAATCATAATCCTTCACCACGCTGAACCACCGATGTTGCCTTATGTTCAGATTTGGTTGATCCATCAAACACCTTAGACTCTTGTGATCCATGTAAATAGTACAACGTACCCCATAGAGGTAGTGTTGCCAAATGTTAAGGTCAAAAATCACTACCCCAACTCTAAATCGTGTGTCGGTTAATTCGCCTCGTGAGGCTTCAGCTGCCTCGAGGCGTAAGCGATGACGTGCCCCCTCTGCATTAAGACTGCGCCCAAGCCGGAAATCAACGCGTCACAATAAACTACGAAATCCTCGAAACCCTCTGGCAGGTTCAAAATCGGTGTCTCGCACAACTTCTGCCTCAATGTCTCAAATTTTGCCTACTGCTTAGGCCCCTAGCGGAAAATGGCAGTCTTCTTCCTCAATCGGGTTAGGGGTACTGCTATCTTGGAGAAATCCTAAATAAATCTCTGATAGTATCTAGCTAACCCAAGGAAGCTCTGAATCTCAAATGGAGACCTCGGAACCTCCCATCTCATCACGACCTCCACTTTGGTTGGATCAACCAGAATACCGTTATGGTTGACAAGGTGCCCCAGAAACTGCACCTTGCAAAACCAAAACTCGCACTTAGAGAACTTCACGTAAAGCCTCTCTCTCCTCAGGGTATCCAACACCTCTCACAAGTGCTCCTCATGTTGCTCATGGGTATTGGAATAGACCAGGATATCATCAATAAATACTATCACCGACCGATCCAACATCGGCCTGCACGTGCGGTTCACGAGGTCTATGAACACGACTGGAGCATTCGCAAGCCCAAAAGGCATCACCACGAACTCATAATGACCATAACGAGTCTAAAAGGCCGTCTTCTGTACATCATCCTCCCTGACCCTCATCTGGTGGTATCTCGAGGGCAGATTAATCTTGGAAAAACAAGACGCCCCCTAAAGTTGGTCAAATAAATCATCGATCTTCGGGAGTCGATAACGGTTCTTCACCTTTAGCTTGTTCAACTCCCGGTAGCCAATATACATCTGATGCGACCCATCCTTCTTCACAAAAAGGATCGGTGCACCCCAGGTAAGCTACTCAACCGGATAAATCCCTTGTCTAATAGCTCCTGCAGCTATGTAGACATCTCCTTCATCTATGGTGGGGATAACCGATATGGTGCCTTGGCTATTGGGGCTGCACCAGGAACTAGATCGATCAGGAACTCCACCTGCCTCTTCAGAGGCACTCCGGGTAAATCATCCAGAAACACGTCCGGATACTCTCGAATAACTGGCAACTTATCAACCATCGCTCTATCCTGATCCTGAGTATCCATAACGTAAGCGACAAAACCAAAGCAACCCTGATGGAGATAGCACCTGGCTCTAGCAGTTGGACATAAAACGGGGCTGCATTGAGCTCCCTCTCCTTGGACCACCAACTCTCCCCCACTTAGGGTCCACACACGTACTAGCTGGTGCTCACAATCAATCACTGCCCCATTAGGGCTCAACCAATCCATCCCTACTATGACCATGTTCCTGTTGGATTAGATGTCTAAGCCCATAACTATTATTGGTATGTACTCGACCCGAGAGTAGCATGGTCCATTTGGGTTGCATGGCATCGGAACAATTGGATAGACAAGTACGTAAAGGTTATTTATGATTTATAATATGAAATCATATAATTTAATTAGTATTGATCAAGAATTAATTTAGAATTAATTTTATGATCAAAAGAGACTAATTAAATATATGGGGATTGCTTATGTAAATCATTCATTCTTATATGTGTGGGCTTGTGATCCATTGCCCTTCATGTTGGGCTTAACCCACGTGGTAACCCATGGATATTCCATGGAGGTTAAAACCCATGGGTCATGAAGGAAATGAAAAGTCATGCACATTAGGGTTTACATGGTGTAACCCTAATGAGCTACACTATATAAAGGATCCCATGGTTCATGAAATGGCACTAGTGGATACACATAGTGAGGGAAGGGCCGATTTCATAGGGAGAACCAAAGTAACCTTCTTCTCAAGTTATTATGTTTGTTGGTGGTGTTGTGTTATTCCATTTTAGGCTTCCACACTATTGGGGATAAGCTCTTAAAGGTTCAAGACTTTAAGCTCCATCAAAAGGTATGTCATCTAATCAAAATTTTGTAGTATAGTTGCTCCATAATATGCTAGTTAGGATGATGCTTTGGAATTTTGTATATTTGCATGTATAATAGTGAAAACATAGATCCAAGGCACATAGGGTTGCATGCACACCATAGGAGTGTTAGAATGCTCAAAACCCTTCAGTGGTATCGGAGCCTAGGGTTGGTTTCAATTATACTTAATGCTACATGTTTTTCCAAAGTTGAAATTCTGCCATTTTTGCATCTGACTACTCACCACGACGTGACAGTCTTTACCACGACGTGGTGATGCCCCTGTAAACAGAATTTCGGGGTTTTGCTTAATATTGGATGAAGAGCGCGACGCTAAACCATTTTTGCATCTGACTACTCACCACGACGAGGGTAATGTTCTTGCTTGTCCAATTGAAAGATAATTGTCAAAAGTGTCATGTTTTGTATTAGTTTAATGAGTTTGCATGAAAATTGTTTGTTTTGAATTGTCTTGTTCATATGAGTTTAATCTAGATCATAGTTTTTTCTTGACATGTTTGTTTGTTTGTTAGATGACCTAAATGGCCTTTAATGCATTCCATAACTTGTCATCAAGTTATGGAAAACCAAAAGTCTTTCTTGTTAATGAGTCTTTAAAAGTCATGAGTTATGGTTTTGAAGAGTTTTTTTTTCCTATAAATTGTTTTATGACATCCATAACTTGTCCTCAAGTTATGGATTTTCAAGAGTCTTGCCATTAAAATCCATATTAAACTCATATGTTATAGATTCCAAAAGTTTTTTTGAATTGTTCAAAACTTGCACTCAAGTTTTGGAATTTTTAAAGTTACACTTTTGAATACTTTAGTTCCAAACCCTTGAATTTTAAATAGTTTAAAGTTCAACCCTTATACTATTATAATATTATAGGTTTAATATATATATATATATATATATATATATACATACATATATATATACATATATATATATATATATATATATATATATATATATATATATATATATATATGTGTGTGTGTGTGTGTATGAGTAAAAGTCAATCTTACCGTTAGTAGGCCTCATTCACGAAGCCGGTCTATAAGGGGGTATAAGGATACTGCCTATAAAATGGCATTTTAATGGGTGTCCACTCTCACCCACCGCTTCCTTGACTGGTGGAGGGTCGTTAGACGAATAGGTAGGATTGGACTCTAATTCTCCCTTCATTAAAAGTGTAATTATAAATACTAAGTAACTAAAAACTTATAAATTCTCAATCTTAGTTACTTAGGAAAATGTGAATTTGGTGTTAACCCGTGAAATTACACTTTGTACCTTGCCAAGTCGTTAGTGGAGCGTGTGTGGTTAACCGGTACACTAACATGGACTAGTAAGAGTGGAAAAGGGTAACTTAATGTTTATCAAAGATTGGTGGAGTGCGTATGGTTAACCGGCACATCAATTAGGTGATAAAAAATTAAGCTTACCAAGTTAATTTGCAAGGTTATTCACACCTTGTTTGTGATCCTATCCCAATCACAAACTTGAGAGGGCACAATCAAGATTTAAACATGTGATTGAATAGTTCAATGGATCTCAAAGGATATAGGAGTTTCAATCCAATTAAAACTTAATAAAAAATTTCGTTTTTCATGGTGGAAATTGGTAAATCGTCATTTACCTACCTTCAAATATTTTATAGCTTGGATTACGACATCCCTCTTCCAAGTTATAAAATATTGTGTTGGGTCCTTGCCTTAATATTTCATATTGGGTGTTATATTAAGGACTTAAATCAACTAACTTGAATTTCTCCCATTATAGATGTCTGGTTCAGACAACTATGGTCTTCCTAAATCCCTTGGAAGAAGCTTTCCTAATGAAGATGATGTTCCACGGTTGGATCATGGAAATCATACTTCTCTTCCTCCACTTCCTCCAATTATGCTCCCTGACACACAAGCTTAAAGACTTGAAAAATTCAAGGCCACTCAAGCCCTACTTGCAATGAAACATGAAGATGGAAGGCCTATGTGTACTCACGTCTTGGAGATGAAGTCACATATTGACAGTCTGAGAGTGTTGGGTGTCGAATCTCAAGGAAGTTGGCTGTTGACTGGGTTCTTCAGTCACTTCATGAGTCATATAGTGAGTTCATTAAGGACTATTATGTGACAGATCACGACATGACCCTTATTGATCTTACCTATTTGCTTGTTACTGCTGAATCAACAATGTTTTGGCGCACTGGAAAAGTAAATTTGGGTGGAAGATCTACTTCTCAAAATTCCATGGACATTGACAATGGTAACATTGGAAGTCCAGAAAAGTTTTCTATTTCCAATGGAAAGGGATTGGTCATGGTCAACTCGATTGACCAAATGGTAGAGAGAAAGGCTAAGTCTATGATAGTCCCATGTACCATTCCCAAAGAGTCTGTATGTTTTTACTGTCAAGAGAAGGGACATTAGAAGCGAAGCTGTCCTGACTACCTAAAAGATCTAAAAGAAAGTAGAGACAAAATGTTTGACTTTGCTTCAGGTAAGTACACAATCTAACTCTGTTAAGTTCCAAATTGTTGATTCTTAATACATGATGTGACTAGGTTGCATTTTAATGTTTGGCAGGATCAAGCAAAGGGAAGGAAGCTTAAAAGAAGAGTATGTTGAATCTGATCACGAAGATGTATTTCAATCGCATGGTTCGAAGATCGGATTTTTAAGCTACTGCTTGAGAGTTATGATAGATTGCTAGGAAATCTGTAATAACATAGTTTTTCACTTGTAATTGAATTGTAAGGAAAAGTTTTTCACATTTTTAAATAAAATTTTGTTTTTGTTTTATATCACCTTGCAATGGCATTCATGAAACATTGGTGTTTGTATGTTTCTAGCAATATTCAAAATATGAATTTGATTCTTTCATTTATGGTGGTGTTTAAATTTACCAAATAAGGAAAGAATCTCATTTCCCAAGTCTCTATTAGACAGAAACTTGGAATCATGCAAGTTGTATTGTATGATGAATGAGAATTTTTATCTTTGGAAAATTAAGACTAATTCCTTGTTCACATCTATGTGTGAGTCAAGTGAAGGACTAAGGGATCAAGTACACATTCTTGTGCACTGGTTAAGTGCACCATAAAGATCAATAAGACTATTCATCATGATTTACTAAAGTTTAATAAATATGGTTATACTTACAAGTTTAAGTATAATTTTGAAACATTGGAAAAGTTTTAATGTATGGCAGAATGAATGAGAAGAATCAAATTAGGCAGAAAGATAAAAGTTGCTCAAATCTAAAAAGATGGAAGAGTACTTTAGTATCATGTTTTATGATCATACAAATGATTATGAAACCATATCACAATTGATCTTCTAAGGACATCTTAGTGCATTCTTATGGCTAAGAAGAGGAGTCATGAATTGTTGAAGTGGTTAAATCAAGAAGATGAGTCATACTTTGTTCCATAACAATTCTTAGAGTCATACTCCAATATTGTAACTTGAGTGACATATCTTAAAGAAGGTTTACAACACTTGTCAAATGTAGAGTAAAAGTTTTCTACTCTTCTACATTTGAAATTGGTAAGTTGTAGTGTTTTGGATAAAACAAAGACCAACTAAGGCCAATTGGATGAAGTGTTTGTCTTGATTAGAATCCACACAAACTCTTGAATATTTGTTTGTCAAGTAATGTTCCTTGACAAAAGTGAATCATATATGTCAAGAGGTCAGTGGGAGTCTTAAAGATATTGACAAGTTTCAAGAACTAATCAAGAATAAACCTATTATTGAACACTAGCACACGACTTGAGATTTGTGCCCTGTTATGTTGACATATTCTAGTTTCTATGCCCATTCCAGTTAAAGTTGACTTTGCATACGAGTTCTGAGAGTTCTCAATTGGTTGCATAACAACCTGGAAGCGATGGTATGCCCTTGTGCTGCCAGGTGGCAAGAAATTAAGATTGAACAAGTTCAGTCCATATGAGTTTGAATATGCCACTAAACTTGTCTTGTGATTACGGTTTTGACAAATTCACATGGATATGAACACTGTCACACCCCAAAACCGATAATGGCGGAATACGTTTCGGGGTGGAGGACGTCATGTATAGTATCATCACAATTGCATAATAGTAAAAACAAGAAACATACAACCATTGCATTTACATAGTGAATTTAATTACAAGTGTGTTTTGTAATGTTTAACAATCACCCAAAAGTAAATCAAAAATAAGAGATGGGTCTTGTGTGCTCCACCTTCTCCAAAAATACTGCGTCTATACCTGTCTATCTTTGACCTGAAGATACAAGTTATTTTGAAAACGAATATCAGCATAAAGCTGGTGAGTTCATAAGAGTTTAGTGTGAGTTTTTGTATAAAAAGCAATAGTGCGAAAAATGTGCCATTTATATTCATAAGCAGTAGAAACCTAGAAAATCCCATATTTTCCAGAAAATACATTGTAAGTGAGAATCTGTTAAAAGTATGTATTCTTCCTTTTTGAAAACAGTTTACTGTAAAAGCATATTAACAAATCTCCAAATAGTAATGTGATAGAATAGGTTAAGCCTATAATCATTGATAGAGGTGCAAGCTTCCTTTAGTGATAGATACTTACTTACTTCGGGATGTAGTTTAGCGTCTAGTGTAATATTTTAGTGTAGTTATAGTGTATTCCTTGTATATTACTAATAGTGAGGATAATAGAGGAACCCATGACCTTCCCAGTCATGCACAGTATAGTGAAGTAGTGGCATCCCTGGGCCTGCACGGCGCAGACTGAAATTAACAGTCGGGATGTAATAGCGTCTGCCCCGTATAGATCTATACATATAGTGTAGTCTTCCCGCCGGAAAACTCCGGGCGTAGTGGGTAGCGAATAGAATATCTCGTAGTGGGTTAGTGTATTATTGTTTGTTTAGTGTTTTCTCTTTTGTTATAGTGTAGTAATCTTTTAGTATTGATCATAGTGTATTCTCTTACTAGTGTATTGTCTGGTAATAGTGAATATTATAGTGTAGAGAGTAGTGACTTTAGCGAGTAGTAACAGTAGCAACATTAACTATACCTATTATAGTTATCTTAGTGTGGATGGTTCTTGACATGTTAGTGACTTTAGTATTTAGTGAAAAGAGAAATATTCGTATCCCATACTAATATACAAGTTATATAACTAAGAAATCAACGACAGTCGGACAGATAACTACTACCCTATGCCCACAATCAAACAAGAACAGGAAATAAGGCGAGATATCGGTCCTAAGTCCTCCAAGTCTTACTTATATAAATATATTAGAGTGGTTACATTTTATAAGTAAATTGATTTAATAAAAGTATTTTCCAAAAGAACATTTAAAATCTGGCTTGCTGTCCAAAAATAGTTTTGAAAATGTATAAATCTGTTTATAAGGCATAGTGATAAATCACATGTGATTTGAACTAAGGATAGTGAATCACATGTGATTAATCCTCGTAACGTGGAAAATCATTCTGTAAAACTTCCCATAAACATATATAAGTAACTTGTATCTCCCCCTAAAACATTTAAAACATTTGAAAGGTTCATTAAAGGGGTATGAACTCACCTGAAATCGCGTAAATCGGGTGAATCGGGTAAATCGGGTAAAAGTGTCGGTTGAGCGTTTAGTACCAAATAATGCCTTGAGCACCTTTTTAGGACCCTAATGTCATATGAAATATGTATTTTACAAGAAGTTAATCATCTTATGCTTTTCATATAGTATTTGGGCATTCTAGCATCGTTTCGGGGTTTTAGGGCCTAGAAGGGGTTCCCGGGAGTGGTACAAGACCAAGAATGATTTACGGGAGGGTCAATGAGTTCACTCCCTTGGAGTTTACGGCCCAAAGGCCACTCCTTGGGAGTTTACGGCCGTAAGCCCCCTAGGCTTGGCCGTAAACTCATGTGGTCCTCCAAAATGCAAGTTTAAGGCCTTATTTCACTTCCCTAATTTACCAGTAAGTGTCTTGAACTAATATGGAGGGTTTAAACCCTCATTTGGTGACATTTTGGGGAGTTTACGGCCAAGGCTTGTGCTTGGGCCGTAAACTCCATTTAATCCCTCAAAAAGGATGTTTAAATGGTACAACACACCTCCCTTCATCTTAGATAATTACTAGAAGGCCTTATATGGAGTTTTGGGACATTTTGGCATAAATATTGGGGAGTTTACGGCCCAAGCATAGCCTTGGCCGTAAACCCTTCATTTGGCTTCAAAATGGGGTGTTTAATGGTACAACACACTTCCTAGGGCCTTAGCTAATTTCCTTACATGCCCTAGATAAGTTTTTGGGACTTGTTTGACATAAAATTTGGATGTTTACGGCCCAAGCTTAGGCTTGGCCGTAAACTCCTCTTTTTGTCCTCAAATGGTGTTGTTTAATGTACTTAAACATCTCCTAGTGTCAAGGCTAAATTACTAAACACCCTAGATGAGTTTTTGGGACTTAAATCCAAGATTTTTGGGTGTTTACGGCCTAAGCATAAGCTTGGGCCGTAAACTCCTTTTTAGGCCTCAATTCTTTATGTTTTAATGTCCAAACTCCCCTAGGTAAATCCCTTAATTAGTATATGAGCTTAAAGGAAGGAAAAATGGGGCTTTTGGCAAGTTTTTAGGTGTTTACGGCCTAAGGGGCTTCTTAGGCTGTAAACTCCCTTTTGATCCTTGTTTTCTATGATTTTTGGCCTCTAATTACAATGAAGTATGTTTAGAATAAGATAGGGAATAAGTCCTTACGTTTGGAAGCCGAAATTCGCGGTTTTGGAGTCGGGTTCGGGTCTAGAGAGAGAAAGTAGTGAGAGAGTGTGAAGGTGTGGTAAAAAGCTTAAATGTAGTGCCCATTTGTTTATATATGTCTCGGGTATTGCACCCGATACACGGCTACCCAATGTTAAAGTTTAACGGGGTTAAAACTTTTTACCCGGGTGAAGTGGTTGAAAAGTAATATAACTCTATTTGGTTAAACGGGGTTAACACATACAAGTTATGTTTACTATGATTATATCAAGACATATAAATAACTAGATAATTGTTTATTGACGACTCCAAATATTACAGAAATAACATATAGCGACGCATTCCGTTAGTGAAGATGGGATTCGTAACGGCAATAGATTTGGGGTTGTCACATCATCCCCCCGTTAGGGGAATTTCGTCCCGAAATTTAGAATTCATACAGATAAGAATTTCAATACTACTAAGCGAAGAGATGGGGATATTTGAGTTTCATTTGGTCTTCGCGCTCCCAAGTGAATTCCGGTCCTCGTTTGGCGTTCCACCGAACCTTCACAATTGGGATGCGGCTTTGTTTCGTTCGTTTTACTTCACGATCCATAATCTCCGCAGGCTCTTCTACGAAGTTGAGGCTCTCATTGAACTCGATCTCGTCGAGGGGGATCACGAGAGTCTCGTCAGACAGACATTTCTTCAAGTTTGAGACGTGGAAGGTAGGATGTATGTTACTTAGCTCGCGGGGTAAGTTGAGTTTATAAGCTACGGGGCCGATTCTGGCGAGAATCTCGAAAGGCCCTATGTACCTTGGGTTCAGCTTTCCACACTTTCCAAAGCGTATCGTGCCCTTCCAGGGCGAGACCTTCAAAAGGACTCGGTCTCCCACCTGGAATTCCAAGTGTTTTCTTCGTTTGTCGGCATAGCTTTTCTGTCGATCCCTAGCGGCTTTTAGTCGTTCACGTATCTGTACAATCTTCTCGGTTGTCTCTCGAATGATCTCCGGACCAGTGAGGGCGCTGTCAGGAACTCGTCCTTTAGCTAGCTGAGTGTCACCCACCTCAGCCCAGCACAGAGGGGATCTGCACTTTCGGCCGTAGAGGGCTTCGAATGGAGCTGCCTTGATGCTCGTATGATAACTATTGTTGTAGGAAAACTCCACAAGGGGCAAGTGTGTATCCCACGATTTTCCGAAGTCGATCACACAAGCTCGCAACATGTCTTCTAAGGTTTGGATCGTCCTCTCACTTTGTCCGTTGGTCTGCGGATGGTAGGCTGTACTCATGTCCAGCCTCGTCCCTAGTGCCTTTTGCAATGAGTGCCAAAACCTAGAGGTGGATCTACTATCTCTGTCCGAGATAATAGATATAGGGACGCCATGCAGTCGTACTATTTCTTTTATGTATGTTCTCGTGAGTTTCTCCATCTTGTCCGTCTCCTTGATGGGTAGGAAGTGTGCCGACTTGGTCAACCTGTCAACGATGACCCAAATGGTATCTAATCCACCCGTTGTCTTGGGTAGTTTGGTGATAAACTCCATTGTGATCCGCTCCCACTCCCATTCCGGTATCTCAGGTTGTTGGAGGAGTCCTGATGGCTTTTGATATTCGACTTTGACCTTCGCGCAAGTAAGGCACTTACTCACAAAGGTAGCGATCTCCGCTTTCATGTTCGGCCACCAGTATAGCTTTTTGAGATCCAGATACATCTTATCTGAACCCGGATGGACGGAGTAACGAGTGTTGTGTGCTTCCCTCATAACCAAGTCTCTGAAACCTCCATGGCGTGGAGTCCAGATTCGGTCCATGAAGTAATAGGCTCCGTCACCCTTAACCTCCAGATTTTTATCCATTCCGCGCAGGGATTCTCCTGTCACGTTCTCGGGCTTTAAGGCTTCTAGCTGAGCCTCTTTGATCTGTGTGGATAGATGCGAATGGATAGTCATGGTCAATGACTTGGTCCTTCGACCAGAATATTCCTTTCTACTCAGGGCGTCAGCTACTACGTTGGCTTTCCCCGGATGATATCTAATTTCACAGTCGTAATCGTTAAGTAGCTCGACCCATCGACGCTGTCTCATGTTGAGTTCTTTTTGGTTCAGTATATGTTGGAGGCTTTTATGATCAGTGTACACCACGCTCTTCGTCCCATACAAGTAGTGTCTCTAGATTTTTAGTGCGAAGACGACCGCTCCTAACTCGAGGTCGTGAGTAGTGTAGTTCACTTCATGGTTCTTTAGTTGTCTCGAGGCATAGGCGATAACCTTGCCTCGTTGCATCAAGACACAACCGAGCCGCTGATTGGATGCATCACAGTATACAACGAAATCTTCTGTCCCTTCGGGAAGGGATAATACTGGTGCGGTGCATAGGGCTCGCTTCAGGGTCTGAAATGCCTTCTCCTGTTTCTCCTCCCAGTCGAATGATACACCCTTCTGTGTTAGCATAGTGAGAGGTTTCGCAATCCAAGAGAAATTTTGGATGAATTTGCGGTAGTAGCCAGCGAGGCCTAGAAATTGATGAATTTCTGTAGGCGTCTTCGGTGCTGACCAGTTCTCAATAGCTTTAATTTTGGAGGGATCCACGTGGATTCCGTCTTCACTGACCACGTATCCTAAGAATTCAACTCTTCGGATCCAAAACTCACACTTAGAGAACTTCACATATAACTTCTCGGATCGTAGTGTTTCCAGGACTCGTCGTAAATGATCCCCGTGTTCTTCCTCGCTCTGAGAGTAGATGAGTATATCATCAATAAAGACGATGACGAACTGATATAGATATGGACGACAAACCCTGTTCATCAAGTCCATGAATACGGCGGGGGTGTTAGTCAGTCCAAAGGGCATCACTACGAACTTAAAATGCCCGTAGCGGGTTCGGAAGGCTGTTTTCGGAACATCTTCCTCAAGCACCCGTAATTGATGATACCCGGATCTAAGATCAATCTTGGAGAAGTAACTTGCTCCTTGGAGTTGGTCGAATAGATCGTCGATACGAGGGAGAGGATAGCGATTTTTGACCGTGAGTTTATTGAGTTCCCTATAATCGATGCACATCCGAAACGATCCATCCTTCTTCTTCACGAACAAGATCGGGGCTCCCCAAGGTGAGAAGCTCGGTCTTATAAAGCCCTTGCTGAGCAGTTCGTTGAGTTGGCCGGATAGCTCTTGCATTTCGGCGGGCGCTAGACGGTAGGGTGACTTAGCTACGGGGGTAGCTCCTGGGACTAGGTCGATTCTGAATTCAACCTGTCGTTTAGGAGGTAGACCTGGAAGATCCTCCGGGAAGACATCAGGGAAATCACATACTACAGGAATGTCTTTTGGATCCTTCGATTTCTGGTTAGTGTCGACAACGTGAGCAAGAAAGGCGCGATATTCCTTGTGCAAGTATTTCTGAGCCTGGATACTAGAGATGATACGAAGGCTCGTACTTGGCTTATCTCCGTATATCAATAGGGTTTCGCTATTCGGAAGGTTCAGGCAAATGGCTTTGTCGGAGCATAGGATATCGGCGTAGTGAAGACTTAACCAATCCATACCAACAATGACATCGAAATTTTTGATTGAGACTGGTATAAGATCGATTAAAAAGGGGTGATCATCTAACATGAGAGTACAACCTATATAGATTTCATTAGAGCTTTCTGTCTTCCCATTAGCCATTTCTACGACGAATGTTTCTTTTAGTGGTTGAGGGGTTTGTTTGAGTAAGTGTTTAAAGTTTTGATTTATGAAGCTTCTTTCTGCACCACTATCGAATAAGACACAGACATAAGAGTTGTTGAGAAGAAACGTACCCGTGACCACCGTGGGATCAGCTACCGCTTCATTGTGACCGATAGCGAGTAACCTTCCAGTTCCCCCAGTATTTGCAGCCTTCGGACAGTTCTTCTTAAAATGACCTGCTTCACCGCAGCCGTAACAAGTTGGGGTCACTCCCGTACCAGGAACCTGTGTGATAGGTTTGGGAGGGGCCTTGCAAAATCGGACAGTATGGCCCTTTCGGCCGCAGTTGGAATACTGCAATTCACGGCAAGGGCCATTGTGGTGGAAAGGGAACTTGGGACACTTAGGCAAGTTTCCACTGTAAGCTTTTGGTAGGGCTGGAGCAGCTGGTGTGGCTGGGGTGGTGGCAGCATGGACCGCCACAATTTGCTGGTCCTTGGAGGCGGTTTGAGTTTTCTTGCCTTTCTTCTTATCCCATCGTTTCCTTTTTCTGTTAGACGAATCGGGTGGTGCAGTGGTTGTTGTTGCTGGAGTGGAGGAGATTTCATCGTTGATCAGACTCTGGGCCAATTCCTTGGCGCTATCAAAAGTGGTAGGGCGTGAGGCCAGAACATTTCCTCGATACGGGGGCAGTAAACCCCAAATGTACCGTTCAATCTTCTTGCTTTCGGACGGGATCATATTGGGACACATAGCCGCCAAGTCGCAAAACCTAGCAGTGTAAGCTGCTATGTCAGTCCCCTTCATCTTGAGGTTCCAGAGTTCTTCCTCAAGCTTCTGAACTTCGCCCCTAGGGCAATACTCTCCTCTCATGAGATCCTTTAGAGTGTCCCTGCCCATGGCATTGGCTGTGACCAAGGAGAGTGCATTGACATGGCCGTTCCACCATGACAAGGCCCTGTTAGTGAGGGTAGCAGTAGCGAACTTGATTTTGCTCTCTTCGGGGAAAGAGCACATCTCAAATACAGCTTCGGTTCTTTCGAACCATTGGGACAATGCCAGAATTCCTCCGGTACCATCGAAGAAAGCAGGTTTACAATTCATGAAGTCCTTATAAGTGCATCCCTGCACCCTCTGATGGACTTCACCGAACCTGGAGTTACCACCGCTCGCATCACCCGAGTTCATTTGGGCCATGGCTGCTGTTACAGCCGCAGTCACAGCCGTTTGGAACAACACCGGATCGAACTGCGGAGGAGGAGGTGGTGGAGGAGGGGTTTGAGTAGCTGGTCTTCCTCGGTTTGGACGCTTTCGAGGAGGCATCCTTCACTGGAAAACCATAGAAATGATAGCAATAGTAAGAGCCTATTGCGAATATGAATAGAGTGTTTCATGGATTAAATCAACATAACCCAAGATCAGTATGAGAGTCATAGCAAGAGAGAAATCAACTGCCAATATACTGGTATTATTGATGCAACACAAGTTCATGAAAATTGACCTAGCAGTAGGTCTTACATCATACCATAAAGAAAATGTTGGCAGTTTAGAGGTTCAACTAGAGTACTTTTAAACTAGGAATGCTTATAGACAAGAGACCTACGGAACATAGAGATAAAAAGGCTAGTCCTTTAAACAAAAGAGTGAGGTAACTAGACGTCTTCTACTAGCGACGGTTGCTTGTTGGGCGAATTCTCAGATCTGCTAGTTGACGTATAACTTCTTGAAGGTGTCGATCATGAGTCCTTTGGCGTGCTCGGAGTTCCCTAACTTCAGC
Organism: Lactuca serriola; assembly: GCF_051521515.1. Classification (NCBI taxonomy): domain Eukaryota; kingdom Viridiplantae; phylum Streptophyta; class Magnoliopsida; order Asterales; family Asteraceae; genus Lactuca; species Lactuca serriola. The sequence goes on along the minus strand of NC_136415.1, from coordinate 237,655,713 downwards.
TCGGGATGCAGCCAGCTGATGCTGCAGAGCCTCGTTGGTCCTCCTTGTCCTGTCCACGGCTTCTTCGAGTTGACGGATGCGAACAGTGTTGAGATTTGAGTTGGCATCCACTTCTACAACTCGACCAATAGCAGCTTGACTTTGCTCAACATTCCTGGCAATCCTTCTGATCATAATGGGCAGAACCTGATCCGCTGATCCTCCTTCGCTTATGTTGTAGAAGCTTCGGTCTCCATTGTAAGGCAAGGGTTGACCCTGCTCCTCGCTCCATCGATGCAAGGATATTGCCCACATAGGAGTGGGGCCCTGAAATGCCGGACGAGGGTTAGGGTTTGGGGCTTCAGGAGGTTGGTTGTTGACTTCTGGCTCGGAGCTCGAGCTATCCGAGAAGCCTTCAGCATGATGATCATCCAAAGGAATAGGGTGATCGTCGTCTGACTCCTCTTCGAGCCATCCTCCATTGTCCTGGTTCGGAAAGTACGGATCGCCGGGTAGGTGGAAGCCAGCCATGCTATCTACGCGAGAAAGGGGGAAAAGAAGATTAATCGACGTACTATTCTAAGATCATTATAGGATAAATCGTTATTAGTCGACCCAATACTTGCATAGTGCATACCAATTACATGTAATCGAAGCAAGATAGTCCTTCGAATAAACCACCCTAACTTCAGACCCCCAATCAAACAAGAACAGGGAATGAAGCAAAGGCTGCAGATTCTGAGTCTATAGCGCCCTAATCACATGTAATCGTGGTGTATCCACTTAGCAACTATTGTCCTACTAGTAACGACCCTTTTTGTTAACACATACGTATAATCTAGAGATACAGAATACTCCTATAGTATTCTTATGGTAGTGTTATTATGGTATTGTTGGTAAGTTTTAGACTTGTTGCAACATCACAACCAAACTTAGGCACATGCCAGTCACTCTCAAGAAAACGTAGTTGATCAGGCTACATCACCCTGAATGTGACTATATGTCTCTAAACCCAATTGTGCTGCGCAACAATCTTAATACTTTCGTTTCGTTCTAGGATAATACTGACTTCTGTGTTTTATAGTGATGTGTGTATATATATATATATACTTAGTTAGATCTTTTAGATACTTAACAGTATATATTCTTGGTCAGAGTGTTTTAGTCTCGAAGTATTTATAGTTCATATATCTTTTATAGGTTGATATACTTGATTCACTATAAACAATGCTCTGATACCAATCTGTCACACCCCAAAACCGATAACGGCGGAATACGTTTCGGGGTGGAGGACGTCATGTACAGTATCATCACAATTGCATAATAGTAAAAACAAGAAACATACAACCATTGCATTTACATAGTGAATTTAATTACAAGTGTGTTTTGTAATGTTTAACAATCACCCAAAAGTAAATCAAAAATAAGAGATGGGTCTTGTGTGCTCCACCTTCTCCAAAAATGTTGCGTCTGTACCTGTCTATCTTTGACCTGAAGATACAAGTTATTTTGAAAACGAATATCAGCATAAAGCTGGTGAGTTCATAAGAGTTTAGTGTGAGTTTTTGTATAAAAAGAAATAGTGCGAAAAATGTGCCATTTATATTCATAAGCAGTAGAAACCTAGAAAATCCCATATTTTCCAGAAAATACATTGTAAGTGAGAATCTGTTAAAAGTATGCATTCTTCCTTTTTGAAAACAGTTTACTGTAAAAGTATATTAACAAATCTCCAAATAGTAATGTGCTAGAATAGGTTAAGCCTGTAATCATTGATAGAGGTGCAAGCTTCCTTTAGTGATAGATACTTACTTACTTCGGGATGTAGTTTAGCGTCTAGTGTAATATTTTAGTGTAGTTATAGTGTATTCCTTGTATATTACTAATAGTGAGGATAATAGAGGATCCCATGACCTTCCCAGTCATGCACAGTATAGTGAAGTAGTGGCATCCATGGGTCTGCACGGCGCGGACTGAAATTAACAGTCGGGATGTAATAGCGTCTGCCCCGTATAGATCTATACATATAGTGTCGTCTTCCTGCCGGAAAACTCCGGGCGTAGTGGGTAGCGAATAGAGTATCTCGTAGTGGGTTAGTGTATTATTGTTTGTTTAGTGTTTTCTCTTTTGTTATAGTGTAGTAATCTTTTAGTATTGATCATAGTGTATTCTCTTACTAGTGTATTGTCTGGTAATAGTGAATATTATAGTGTAGAGAGTAGTGACTTTAGCGAGTAGTAACAGTAGCAACATTAACTATACCTATTATAGTTATCTTAGTGTGGATGGTTCTTGACATGTTAGTGACTTTAGTATTTAGTGAAAAGAGAAATATTCGTATCCCATACTAATATACAAGTTATATAACTAAGAAATCAACGACAGTCGGACAGATAACTACTACCCTATGCCTACAATCAAACAAGAATAGGAAATAAGGCGAGATATCGGTCCTAAGTCCTCCAAGTCTTACTTATATAAATATATCAGAGTGGTTACATTTTATAAGTAAATTGATTTAATAAAAGTATTTTCCAAAAGAACATTTAAAATTTGGCTTGCTGTCCAAAAATAGTTTTGAAAATGTATAAATCTGTTTATAAGGCATAGTGATAAATCACATGTGATTTGAACTAAGGATAGTGAATCACATGTGATTAATCCTCGTAACGTGGAAAATCATTCTGTAAAACTTCCCATAAACATATATAAGTAACTTGTATCTCCCCCCTAAAACATTTAAAACATTTGAAAGGTTCATTAAAGGGGTATGAACTCACCTAAAATCGCGTAAATCGGGTGAATCGGGTAAATCGGGTAAAAGTGTCGGTTGAGCGTTTGATACCAAATAACGCCTTGAGCACCTTTTTAGGACCCTAATGTCATATGAAATATGTGTTTTACAAGAAGTTAATCATCTTATGCTTTTCATATAGTATTTGGGCATTCTAGCATCGTTTCGGGGTTTTAGGGCCTAGAAGGGGTTCCCGGGAGTGGTACAAGGCCAAGAATGATTTACGGGAGGGTCCATGAGTTCACTCCCTTGGAGTTTACGGCCCAAAGGCCACTCCTTGGGAGTTTACGGCCGTAAGCCCCCTAGGCTTGGCCGTAAACTCATGTGGTCCTCCAAAATGCAAGTTTAAGGCCTTATTTCACTTCCCTAATTTACCAGCAAGTGTCTTGAACTAATATGGAGGGTTTAAACCCTCATTTGGTGACATTTTGGGGAGTTTACGGCCAAGGCTTGTGCTTGGGCCGTAAACTCCATTTAATCCCTCAAAAAGGATGTTTAAATGGTACAACACACCTCCCTTCATCTTAGATAATTACTAGAAGGCCTTATATGGAGTTTTGGGACATTTTGGCATAAATATTGGGGAGTTTACGGCCCAAGCATAGCCTTGGCCGTAAACCCTTCATTTGGCTTCAAAATGGGGTGTTTAATGGTACAACACACTTCCTAGGGCCTTAGCTAATTTCCTTACATGCCCTAGATAAGTTTTTGGGACTTGTTTGACATAAAATTTGGGTGTTTACGGCCCAAGCTTAGGCTTGGCCGTAAACTCCTCTTTTTGTCCTCAAATGGTGTTGTTTAATGTACTTAAACATATCCTAGTGTCAAGGCTAAATTACTAAACACCCTGGATGAGTGTTTGGGACTTAAATCCAAGATTTTTGGGTGTTTACGACCTAAGCATAAGCTTGGGCTGTAAACTCCTTTTTAGGCCTCAATTCTTTATGTTTTAATGTCCAAACTCCCCTAGGTAAATCCCTTAATTAGTATATGAGCTTAAAGGAAGGAAAAACGGGGCTTTTGGCAAGTTTTTAGGTGTTTACGGCCTAAGGGGCTTCTTAGGCCGATACACGGCTACCCGGATGTTAAAGTTTAACGGGGTTAAAACTTTTTACCCGGGTGAAGTGGTTGAAAAGTAATATAACTCTATTTGGTTAAACGGGGTTAACACATACAAGTTATGTTTACTATGATTATATCAAGACATATAAATAACTAGATAATTGTTTATTGACGACTCCAAATATTACAGAAATAACATATAGCGACGCATTCTGTTAGTGAAGATGGGATTCGTAACGGCAATAGATTTGGGGTTGTCACAAACACATACACCATAAAATCTAAGTGTCATAAGGTTTCTCTCCGATTCATGAAAATGATGGTGAGGAAACGCTTTCACTAAGTAGATTTTAAGTAGATAGCAATTGTGATATTTGCATTCTCAAAGTCATTAGTAGAGCATGTGTAGTTAACCGACACACTAACATGGACTAGTGAGAATAGCCAAAGGTCTAAACATTATGATTACCACATTCCTCTTCATAATTGCTTAGACGCACATGTGAGCTATCTAAGGAAAGGTGTATGATTTTGATAAAGTCTTGTCAAAGCATCTCATATCAGAAATCTAAACTTTGGTAAGGAAGTCAACAAAGTATTGATTTCTAGAAGTCCAGTTAATTTCAGGGTACATTTCAAAACTAGTGGGAGCATAAGTGTTATGCAAGTAAAATAATAATTATTATGCTAGTGGAAGCATAATTAATTATGGTAAATATTGCAAGTTAGCAATGTTATTTATAGAAAACAAAAGTTTCAATTCGATAAGTTGCAAGGGTTGAAAAAGTTGTTTTGTTATAATTAAGGGAGAGGAAATTATACTTCATTTCAAATCTAAAAGCTTAGATTGTGAGATCGATTTTAATCAAATTTAGTCATGATGACATTATTTGCATTCTAAAATTCGATTATGATTACGACATCCCTTTTCATAATTCGAATTATGAGAACAAGACAAATTATAAGAAATATTGTAGCAAAAGACTAGTCAAGTATCATGTCTTTATGTGAGACATCATGAATCGTGTCTTGTATGCTTCAGATATAGGATCCATTGCATGTGCTATAATACTTATCCGTTCTATTTTCAAAATACCTAGGGAATTAAGAGGGAAAAATGAAGAGGACCGGATATGACTGAAATGATTAAGTAATTGTCGAGGACAATCTGAGGTTTACCTAAGATTGGTTTCTCATGGACAGTTGGACGTATGGTGTAAAATTTTGGAAAGGGATCATATTGACATGGGAATATGGAAATGATTCCATAGGAGGAAGTTATTCTTCAAAATCTATGTAAGATTAGAAAAACATAATGCAAGAAGGATGTTCAAAGGAATATACTTTGAATGTGAGACTTCATTTACATGGAATTGATCTCCATTGGAATACTTTGTAATGTCTGTTGCCAAGTCTTTGTGATTTTTGTGCATAGTCATTACAAGAGGACCGATGCATATGAATTTAAAATCTAACAGATCACAGTAAATGACAAGAATTTGGTATTCTTACATTTACAGTAAGGATTTGGGATTGTGAAATGAGCATCATTGGAATCATGTTTAATTGGTCTATTTCACAAAGTAAGGATCATAGAGAAACATAGTGTGCATACTTGGAGTATGGCATAACTACTGTTTGGACAAACATAGTGTGCATGCTTGGAGTATGAAATGACTATTGTTTTAGTTCAAGTATTAAGTTGATTATTTAAAACATTATGAAATGAATAATGTGTAATCAATATGGTGATTAAATAAAAGGTGTTTTATTTATATTCATAAGTTCTGAGACTATATTGGATTCGATTATTCTTGTGTTTCACGTTGCATGTTTTGACTTCCCGAATAACTAAGTTATTCAAAGCATCCATAGTCGATCATACTTTGGAAGTATGTATTAAGGTAAGACTGTCATGAATGGGTCTGTAGTTTGTCTGGGACAAAGTGGTTGCAGTGTTCATGAGTGCTCCTAGAATGAGATTCGAATATTGGATTCAACCCATGCTCATTTGAATCACTTCATGGATTTTATCACGAGTGATCATGAGATGATAATATCTTATATTCTTCAAACGAGACATGCGAGTTGTAGTTGCAAGTTGGTTACACATTGACATATGTAAACGCAACCAGTAACTTGGTTTTTATAAAACATATCGTTGTGTGTGATTTGATGAGTAAGTACAATCGACCATTTGGGTCGAAGTTTATCCATTCCTTTTACCCTTGGAGGGATAAAAGCGATATCTATGGGCCCCTCGATGATTTGGTGATGAGACCCCTAAGTGCTTGGCCTAGCCTGGACTGATTTGATTTTTTCAATTAGTCAGTCGTCATAAATCGGAAATCGGGAAACGACAAATGGACTAAGAGAATGATTATAATCCATGTCTCAGTCCATATGATATCTAGAATGGAGGAATATATTATCCCTTATCTAATGGACACGTCATTTGACTAGCTCAGAGTTCGGCAACGGCTTTAAGAGCTACGATTGCTAGTCGGGATCTTGGAGTCATACTTGAATAATAGTTTTATACTTATTCAAGTGGGAGACTACTGAATTAGATATCTAATCCCATAACTATTATTGGTATGTACTCGACCTGAGAGTAGCATGGTCGATTTGGGTTGCATGGCATCAGAACAATTAGATAGACAAGTGAGAAAAGGTTATTTGTGATTTATATTAACATATTATAAGTTCTAATATATTAATATGAAATCATATTATTTAATTAGTATTGATCAAGAATTAATTTGGAATTAATTTTGTGATCAAAAGAGACTAATTAAATATATGGGGATCCATTGTCCTTCATGTTGGGCTTAATGTAAATCATTCATTCTTATATATGTGGGCTTGTGATCCATTGTCCTTCATGTTGGGCTTAACCCATGTGGTAACCCACAAATAGTCCATGGAGGTTAAAGCCCATGAATCATGAAGGAAATGAAAAGTCATGCACATTAGGGTTTACATGGTGTAACCCTAATGAGCCATGCTATATAAAGGATCCCATGGTTCATGGAATGGAACTAGTGGATACACATAGTGAGGGAAAGGGACGATTTCATAGGGAGAACCAAAGTAACCTTCTTCTGAAGTTATTCCATTTGTTGGTGGTGGTGTGCAATTCCATTTGAGGCTTCCACACTATTGGGGCTAAGCTCTTAAAGGTTCAAGACTTCAAGCTCCATCAAAAGGTATGTCATCTAACAAGACGTTTTGTAGTATAGTTGCTCCATAATATGCTAGTTAGGATGATGCTTTGGAATTTTGTATATTTGCATGTATAATTGTGAAAACATAGATCCAAGGCACATAGTGTTGTATGCACACCATAGGAGTGTTAGAATGCTCAAAACCTGTCAGTTCTCGCGTAGAGGGATGAGAACCAAGTCAATAGAGTAACAGTTACCGCACATCCTCAAAACATAATCCTGGTGGATCCTCAATGCTCGGACAGACCGCTCATCTGCAATCTCAACCTCTTACGGGTAGTCTAACATGCTCAGAAATCTGGCAAACCTCTTGTTGAGTGCAAGAGATATGAAAGATCCGGTGGCCCCATAGTCGAACAATACCAAAACAGGAATATCGTTCACATGGAACGATCCTAAAACAAAGCACATAAAGTATGAGTATTGAAATCGAAATAAAATAAGAGTTAAGGGAAAGAAACATACTTCTCACCATATATGGTGCAGCCCACGCCTCCTCGACGGTCAACTGAAAGGCTCGACTCCTCACCATTGGAGCATCCATCTTGCCCTGACGGCCATTTGTGATCTGCAGGGTCGCTGGAGCTGGCACCATCACTGGTGCTCCCGATGCTAGACTCAGGCAACGGGCCTTCTTGTGGCCTCTCTGATTGCAATGAAAGCAAATCAGGTATGATGTCTGAATGGTAGCAGTATAGGCAGTACAATCCTTGCTAAAGTACCCGGTCTTGCTGCACTTGTAGCATCCTGAGCCCCCTGCTCTACAAACTCCCTCATGTGACTTGCCGCATTTTCCACAGTGGCCTTGGCCTTTCTGGCCCTTCGACCTTGAGTCGAATCCCTTGGTTTCTTCGCTGAAACCCCAACCGTCTGACCATGATTTGCCTTCCTCTTCACAATGTGATCCATACCAATCTCTCGCTCTCGTGCCTTGGCATTCATATCATCCAGAGTCGGGCACGCCGAATAACTAACAAACTCCATGATGTCTGCTCTCAATATGTCATGATATCGGGTTTTCCTCATCTCCTCATCAGCTACATACTGTGTTGGATAAGGTGTCTAAGTCCATAACTATATTTAGTATGTACTTGACCTGGTTTGGCATGGTCCATTTGGGTTGCATGACATCTCAACAATTGGATAGACAAAATGAGAATAAGCACACTTATGATTTGTTATAATATTCTAATATATTAATATGAAATCATATTATTTAATTAGTATTGATCAAGAATTAATTTGGAATTAATTTTGTGATCAAAAGAGACTAATTAAATATGTGAGTATTGATTATGTAAATCTTTCATTCTTATATAGTGGGCTTACGGTCCATGATTCACAAGATAGGGCTAGTACCCATTGGGTGCTCCGTGGATGCTCCATAGAGGTTATAACCCATGGATCATGGGGAAAATGAAAATCCATTCACATTAGGGTTTACAAGGTGTAACCCTACATGTGACACACTATATAAAGAACCTCATGTTAAGCAAAATCAGCGACTAAGACAAGAACAAGGAGGGCTAGCCAATTTTGAGTGAAAGTGTTCTTCTCTCAAGTTATTCCAAGAGTTGAGGTGTTGTGTGAAACATTTGAGGCATCACATTTGGGGTGTTAGGCTCACAAGGTCTTAAGGAATCCAAGCTACTAGAAAGGTATGTCAGTCTACTAGTTTTTATAGTACAAGTACCCCCATGCCATGCTAATTAGGATGAGAACCTTGGAAACATCAAATTTACATGAATATTAGAGAAAACATAGATCCAAGGTTTCTAGGGTTGCATGTACACCATAGGAGTGTTAGAATGCTCAAAACCCATCATACTGGGGCACCAACAAGGCCCTCACCCTAAACATAGCGGTAATTTCTGCCACAGTCTCTGTCGTCTGTCTCATGTCCAAAAATTCTCTGGTCAGCTATTGTATCTCCACTGTTGGTGCGAGCTCTGCTCAGAACCTAGTCACAAATTCGGCTAGGTCATGGCTTCAATGGCCAGACCTCCCAAAGCATAACCAACCTCCCCCGACCATTCCCTAGCCCGCTCCCTCAAACAACCCACAACAAACCTAGCCTTCAACCCCTTAGGGAGAAGTTGGTCAGCTGAGCAGACTCGATGTCTGCTATCCACAGTCTAGCTGCGATGGGGTCCTTCACCCCGAAGAAGTCTGGTTCTCCACATCCTCTGAAATCCTTGAAGGAGAGCGTGCGAGTCCCAGACTGGGTAGGTGCTATAAGTTATGAAGTTGAAAAGTCCTGAATAGTTTCAAAACTTGCACTCAAGTTTTGGAATTTGTAAAGTCACTTTAGAAAACTTTAATTCCAAACCCTAGATTTTTAAAAGTTAAAATTCAAACCTTATACTTTATAGTATTATAAGTTAATAATATATATATGTATAAGAGCAAGTCAATTTTATCGTTAGTAGGCCTCATTCACGAAGCTGGTCTATAAAGGGGTATAAGGTTGTTACCTATAAAATGACAGCTAAATGGGTGTCCACTCTCACCCACCGCTTCCTACACTGGTGGAGGGTCGTTAGCTGAACTGGTAGGACAAGTATTTTAATTCTCATTAAAAGTATAATGATAAATATAAAGTAACTAAACCCTTTATAAATTCCCATTCTTAGTTACTTTAGGAAAATGTGAAATTGGTGCTAACCCCTGAAATTACACTTTGTACTTTACCAAGTCGTTGTTGGAGCGTGTGTGAGTAATCGGCACACTAAAATGGACTAGTAAGAGTGGCAAAGGGTGACTTAATGTTTATCATAGATCGGTGGAGCGCGTCTGGGTAACCGGCACACTGATTAGGTGATAAAGATTAAGGGTACCAACTTAATTTGCATGGTTATTCACACCTTGTTTGTGATCCTCGGCATCCCGGTCACAAACTTGAGAGCGCACATTCGAGATTTACACATGCCATTGAAAAGTTCAATGAATCCCAAAAGAATCTAGGAGTGTCAATCCAATTGAAACCTAATACCTATTTTGTTTTTCATGGTGGAAATTGGTGAATCGTCATTCACCTACCTTCAAATATTTTATAGGTAGGATTACGACATCCCTCTTCCAAGTTATAAATTATTGTGTTGGGTCCTAGCCTTAATATTACATTTGGGTGTCTTATTAAGGATTCTACATCTAATCTAAACTTGTCTTTCTTCTTTTCAGATGTCTTCCAACAATGTTGCTTACGTCTCAAACCCTACCGGCTCCTTCTCTCTAATGAACCTTTGTGGGAGAGTCATCTTTTATGGTTCAAACTTTAATGATTGGATCAGGAGCATCAGGATTGTCACGCGTTACGAGAACAAGGAATATGTCCTCGACAAGGAGCTGAAAGAAATTGATGAGTCTACTGCTACTCCAGAGGATATCGCTGACTTTAGGGCACATGAGAGAGATGCTACCAAAGTGGCATCTATCATGTTGGCCACAATGACAGCTGAACTCCATAAGTCCTATGAGTACTTTTACCCTTTTGAGATGCACATGGAGTTGATGGACCGCTACCATCAAAGTGCTTGTCAAGAAAGGTATGAAATCATCTCTTCCTTGATAACAACCCGAATGAAGGATGGTGAATCCATCATGGGCCACATGCAAAAAAATGCAAAGGTTTGTGGACCGTTTGCTGAAGTTGAATGTGAACTTCCCCGAGGAGTTGGCTATTGACATCATACTGCACTCCTAACCTACTTGTTATGATCAGTTCCGAATGACCTATCATATGAACAAGGAGGAGGTCACATTCAGCAAGCTTCAAGGACGTTTGAAGACCGCCGAAAGTGGTCTCAAAGGTAAATCGGTTGTTACTACTCCTACTCCCAACATCGCCCCAGTTCTAAAAATCGGGCAAAGTAGAGAGAAGAAGAGGAAGACCCCTTCGAAGGGTACCAAGGGAAAGTCTCTTCATGGCTCCTCTTCAAGTGGAACCAAAGGTGGTTCCGTCACTCCTTCTTCCAACCCAAATGAAGCTCAATGTTTCTATTGTCAGGAAAAGAGGCACTTGTAACGAAACTACCCCAAGTACCTGCAAGATGTTGAGGATGGGAATGTCAAACCTACCCACGCAGGTATTTACACTATATTGTCTAATAACTCACCGCATACTAATTCTTGGGTCCTTGATACAGGTTGTGGTATTCATATATGTTTTGATTTTCAGGGCCTAAGAAGAAGTGTGGATGTGGAGCACGGAAAGGTAAAATTGATCATGGGGAATAGGAAAGCTTCACCTGTCACCAAGATTGGAGTTTATTCTTTGTTGCTAAGTGGTGGGTTAGTGTTAGATTTGGATAAGTGTTGCTACTCGTCTGAAATAGCAAGAAATATTATTTCTTTTCACGGTTTGTGCAAACAAGGATTTACTTTTTCATTTGATAATGAATGTGGTGGTATTAATGCTTTTGATAATAATGTTCTTTATTTTAAAGCATTACCTTGTGATGGTGTATATGAAACTGCGTCAGTTGTAGATAACTTAGGAAATAATGTATTGCACATTGATTCTTCCACTAGTTTGGATAAAGCATCCTTGTGGCATTGTCGTCTTGGACATGTTAACAAGAAGCACATAGGCCAACTCCAGAAGGTTGGGGTCTTGGAGTCATTTGACTTAAGGTCAGATGATAGTTGCGAGTCTTGTTTACTTGGACAAATGACTAAGTCACCCTTCACTAGTTCTTGTACTAGGGGTGATGGTTTGTTGGACCTCATACACACAGATGTGTGTGGACCCTTCAGAACCGCCACTAGGGATGCAAACCGCTTCTATGTGACTTTTACTGATGATTACAATAGATATGGTTATGTCTACTTAATCAAGCATAAGTCAAAAACCTTTGAAAACTTCAAAGAGTTTAAACAGGAAGTGGAGAATCAGTTGGGCAGGAACATTAAGATGCTCCGATCCGATCGAGGAGGAGAGTATCTTAGTACAAAGTTCCTTGACTATCTTAAGGAATGTGGAATTGTTTCACAACTGACACCTCCCAGAACACCATAGCTTAATGGTGTGTCTGAGAGGCATAATCGAACCTTGTTAGACATGGTTTGTTCCATGATGAGTTGAGCTTCATTATCAATCTCATTGTAGGGGTATGCCTTAGAGAATGCTGCCCAAATCCTAAATCTAGTCCTTACCAAGAAAGTTGCCAAAACACCTCACAAGATGTGGGCTAGGAAAGTTCCCAATTTAGACCACATCAGGATTTGGGGTTCTGAGGCTTTCGTGAGACGTGAGACTCAGGACAAGCTCGAACCTCGTAGTGAGCGGTGTATTTCCATCGGCTACCCATAGAAATCATTTGGTTACCTCTTCTATAGACCCAGTGAGAATGTGGTCTTTGTGGCAAGAAGAGGGGTCTTTCGAGAGAGAGAATTTATAAGCCAAGGAAAAAGTGGGAGGCAAATTAACCTTGAAGAACTTCAAGAGTCAAGCGGTGAAGGAACCTCTAAGGCGTTCCATTAGAGTTAGGAATCCACCTTAGCATTACTATGGTTTCCATATTACTACAGAAGGTGATACATTTATCAGTGATAGTACACTGGTAAATTTGGATGAACCTAATAGCTATAGGAATGGACAGTGAGATTCAGTCCATGTATGACAATCAAGTTTGGAACTTGGTGGCCAATGAACCGGGTCGTAAGACGATCGGGTGCAAATGGATCTTCAAGAAGAAGACCGACATGGATGGGAAAGTGCACACTTATAAGGCGCGATTGGTTGTGAAGGGCTTCACTTAAACTCGGGGAGTTGATTATGATGAAACCTTCTCACCAGTAGCAAAGATTAAGTCTATTATTGTTATGCTAGCCATAGCTGCATTTTATGATTATGAAATATGCCAAATGGATGTCAAAACAGCTTTCCTTAATGGAAAATTGGCTGAGGATGTTTACATGAGTCAGCCAGAGGGTTTTGTCGATGCAAAGCACCCTAACAGAGTGTGTAAGCTTGAGAAATCCATCTATGGATTGAACCAAGCCTCTCGCAGATGGAATCTTTGCTTTGATGAGAAAGTCAAAGAGTTTGGCTTTTCGATGAGCGAAGATGAGTCCTGTGTATTGTTGGGTTTTTAGCATTCTAACACTCCTAAGTGTACATGCAACCCTAAATACCTTGGATCAATGTTTTCTCTATTATACGTGCAAATATGAACATTCCACGACATTACCCTATCTAGCATGCAATAGTTGATACTTGGGTAATCAAATGGATAGAATACATACCTTTTATTTGATGTAGCATGTCTTCATGAAGCTTGAGTGCCTAGTGCCCCAAGTGTGACACCTCAAATGGTTCACACAACACCAAATGCACATGGAATGACTTGAGAGAAAATGGAACACTCCTTGAAATCGTCTAGCCCTCATATTCACACACTAATGCACAATTTCTTGAGCTATGAGATTCTTTTATATGGTGGCTATTAGGGTTACACCATGTAACTCATAACTTTACCCATTCCTTATGCTCCATGGATTTTAACCTATATGGAGTATCCATGGGTCACCCCATGGACTTAGTCCAACATAAGGAATCTTAGATCACAAGCCCACATATATAAGAATGAATGATTTACACGATCAACCCATATACTTAATTAGTCTCCTTTTGATCACTTAATTAATTCCAAATTAATTCTTGATCAATACTAATTAAATAACGTTATTAATATATTAGAACTTATAATATATGAACCAACCTTAAGTGTTATTTCTCTCATTATAGTCTATCCAAATGCATGATGCCATGCAACCCAAATGGACCATGCCGAGTCGGGTCAAGTCTTACCCATTATAGTTATGGACTTAGACATTAATCCAACATGTATATGTTAAGGCTAGTGGGAGTATAGTTATCTTTTTGGTATTGTATGTGGATGACATACTACTCATAGGAAATGACATTCCAACCTTGCAAGAGGTTAAATCATGGTTCGGGAAGTGTTTCACTATGAAGGATCTTAGAGAAGCTGCCTATATCCTAGGGATAAGGATTTTGAGAGACAGGGGTAAGAGACTAATTCGAGTTAGTCAAAGTACCTACTTGGATAAGATGCTGAAAAAGTTCAGCATGTAGGATTCCAAGAAAGGTGACTTACCAATCCAGAGTAACGCCAAACTGAGTAAGACTTAGAGCCTGAGTACAGAAGCTGAGATAGCTGAGATTAGTCGAGTACCATATGCTTCTGCTGTAGGCTCGATCATGTATGCTATGACTTGTACTCTCCCTGATGTGGCCTTTGCTTCGAGCATCGTCAGCAGATATCAAGGGAATCCGGGCAAGGCTCATAGGACTGCGGTGAAGAATATTCTCAAGTACCTACGGAGGACTAGGGACTGATTCCTTATCCTTGGAGGGAATGATGACTTGAGAGTAGTGGGGTATAGTGATGCTAGCTTCCAGACTGATAGGGATAATTTCTGCTCTCAGTCGGGCTGGGTCTTTTCCCAAAATGGAGGAGCAATTAGATGGAAAAGTTCCAAGCAGGAAACAATAGCTTATTCAACTTGCGAATCAGAGTACATAGCAGCATGCGAGGTGGAAAAGGAGGCAATATGGCTAAAGAACTTCATTGGAGACCCTGGAATTGTAACATCTATTAAGGAGCCTATGCAGATTTTCGGTGATAATGAGGGTGCACTTGCCTTAGCTAAGGAACCAAGGGATCACGACAGATCTAGGCACATCGACTGAAAATACCACTTCATTAGACATCGGATAGAAGAAGGACTCATCGTGGTAAAGAGGGTATCATCGGATGAGAACCCAACAAATCCCCTCACGAAGGGACTGTGTAGGGTTAAGCATTTGCATCATGCAAGGCGCATCGGGCTGATGGATGATATTAGTTTTACAGATTAGATAGCTATTTCTGAAACATATAAAATGTAATTGACATTTGATGATTAAATTGTCACACCCCCAAACCGTAAAATAAACGACGTAAACATCTGGGGGTGGAGGATGTCATGTGTAGTATCACAATAATTGCATCATAGTAATCAAAGTAAACACAACCATTACATTATCGTATGAATATATACATCTGTTGATTTCATAGTTTGTATACATGAAAAAGTAGCAAAAAGGTGAAGACGAGACTCCATATGCTTCGTCTTCTCAAACGTTGGCGAGAGTACCTGTCTACTGATGCCCTGAGAATATAAGCGATTTTGAAAACGTATCAGCGTAAAGCTAGTGAGTTCATAAGTTTGTTTCGTAGTGAAAACCATGTTATCGAGTTATGAAAAAAAATGTAAGCATGCTTCCCCATAAAATCCAATATTTTCTAACATGCTTCTTTGTTACTGTATGTAAAGTCTAATATGTTTGAAAACCCTGGCTACCTTCAGTATGTATAGTAGTTTTATTACTTAAATAAAGCTATTGAAGAATGAAAATCCCATAAACAAAGGGTAGTTTATACTATTGTGAGTTCGTATAACCATGCTAGATATGACTGATGACCTCCGCGACGTTTCTTTAGACGTCGTATGATATGATATTTGTCACCCCAGACATGCCTGCCTAACTGTAGCTAGCAGTTTAGGTGTGGGATTGTCAGTCCCGAATAGATCTATTCATAAATCTCACGCTCTCCTTCCAGGAGACTTTGGCTATACTAAATGTAGAAAATTATAACAGTACCCCGAAGGGTACAAATGAAGGGATGTCTCACAATCCTGTATTAACTATGATGAGTTTATAAGACTCTTTGATCGTTTAGATCTTATAACAGGTAAATCAAGAAAGCGAAAAACAGTAAGATAAAACACAAGAATGAATCTAAACGTGTCGAATGATTCAATTGAGTCAATCCTCAGCATAGCTCGATGAAGGACTTCCGCTGTAGAGGATATTAGGGTTACAAAAGATAAGAACAATGAACGCTATTAAATTATCTATCAAATCCTACGTTCTAGGATGCATGCAAGCATCTATATATATAAAACCCTACAAAATAACTCACGGATGGACAGGCCCATACCGGAGATTAAATGGACTAAATATCGAGCCCAAGACGCAACACCTTCTGGACCTAACAATCTCCCCCTTTGCGTCAATTGGAGCGAGACTATCACCTCTTCTTGCTAGGTCCAGCTGTATGAACCTTCTTAGTGGTTTCAAACAGACGAGGGATGAGAACGAGGATTGTCTGTCTGACGCGAATGTACCACTGGATCATGTCATCGAAATACTTCTTGTCGTCTGCTGAATTCTGCTTGCAACGATGAATGATTCCCAAAACATGTTCCAGGCATGCAGTAGTGTAGAGATGTTTGTCTGCCAAAGCGAACAGGCATTTTTGGCCTTCGTTCCTTGTAAACATGACAGAATTTCGTTTCGGGTCAATCTTTCCCATCTGCATCATGTTCAGATCACGGGCAGAGCCAACAGGTGAGATAGTGGGCTTTTTCTTGAAGATGCTAGCGATCTCCTGATCCATCTTGGCAACTTCCATTATGTAACATACAAGCATCCTCTTGAAGTGATCAATAATCGGACCATACTCTGCTTCATTTGTGAGGAGGATGTTGTGCAAAATTATCCAATCATGTGGATTCAAATTGGGAAGATCAGCAAGCGATATGGCATGTTCGGTCTTAGTAGAACCCCTCATCACCTTGAACCGAACATTCGTGAAGTTCCCTTCTCTAAATGGTTTGAGGACCAGAACGTTGACTATCTTCTGAGTGCTCCAAGTTTGATACTGTGGTTGGGCAGCCTTCAGGTAGAATTCGACGAGATCCCTATCAACCTTTGGATGAGGATGAGGGATATAAATAACGTTATCAAAGGCATGGAAGATGAAGGCCTTTCGGGTTAGTGGCATGTCAAACTGTGAATCGACCGAGTTGATGCGATCCAATGAAATCACCGGTTCAAGCCACAAAATGCTAGGAGTTTCAATCGCTTCCTTCAAAAGCTTCTCAAGAGTCCACGGAGGAAAAAGAGTTTTCCTACTCTCAAGAAGGTCATGAGCCTCTTTCATTTTTCTTTCAGTTTCCTCAGCCTCTCTGGCAACGCGAGCGCTCATATCAGCATCCTTATCACGACCTTGCTTCTTTAAATGATCTGCAATCATCTCTTTATCGTCATCACTCTCTTCCGCAATTTTCTTCCCTTTGTCTTTGACACCCGAACCTGAGGCTTGACCTGTTGAAGGAGGTTCGGTTGTTTTTGTTGCTGTAGAAGTGAGAGGCGGTTGAGATACATCCTCTCCCCCTTGTTTCGGAATGGACAAGAACTCAAGGAGCCCTTCAATTTTGCTCAGGAGAGAAAGGGCAGGGGAAAGCTTTTCTGCAAGATCACGCCTTACTAAGTAATTCAGTATTGGATCATGTGCTTCAAGGATGTTGGAAAGGGCGGCGTGGACATCCGAAACACATGATGAAATAACCTCTCGTTCAGATCGAAGAGATTCAATCTCCTTTTGAGAATTGGAGAGTTGAAGATTCTTGACCTTGAGAGCAGTGGTCTTTCGAGCGAGAGCGTCCATGAGTGAGTTCTCGGCAGCTAGATCTTCTTGTAGCTTAGTTAGGAGCTCCTCAATAGTCGCCTTAAACAATGTGTTTTCATCATTGAGAGTTTGACGAAGACTGGTGAAGGACTGCAGTTCTGAGGCAACTGAGGCAGCCAGCTTGTTAACAATAGGGTCAAGCTTCACTTTATTGGCATCGGCAGTTTCCTGTAAAGACTACAAAAGAGAAGAAGCGTCAAGAAATAGTTTTTCGACTTTTTCAGTCACAGCAGCACATGCCTTGGTGGAGGCGTCAATAACGACAGTGGCTGAGCTGATGGAGGATTCATGAGCCGTAGTGAAAGCATCAACAATCCTCTGAATAGCAGCCTCGGAGATGGTAGACTATGATGAAGAAGAGGAGGAAGCAATGAGCGAATCAATCTTCTCGTGAAGCTCCTTGAGATGATTCTTGGTGACAGGAGCATCATCATCATTGTCACTTTGCACCTGATACAGATTGTAATAGATCGAATCAAATGTCATGTTCTCCCCACCAAGAAAAGGTTCTTCATTGTCTGCGGAGTGAGTAGGAGATGAGGGTGGAGGTGAGGGTGGAGGCTCGGTTGTGAAAGTAGGTTCGGGTGCTGATGTATGCTCGGTAGTGGGAGTGGGTTTGGGTGCTTTAGTAGGAGCCCCCGTATCAGATACGTTGGTTCTTACTTCAGCGGTTGTTGTGGTAGCTTCAGTGAAAATGGGAGGTGGTACTGGGATAGAAGTGGGTGGTATTTGAGTGGTGGAGGTTATGGGGGGAATGGAAATAGAAATGGAGATTGGTGGAGAAGAGACAGGTGAACTAGAAACATGTACCTCTGGGGTAGGCGGTCGTGGAGGAGTGTTACCACGGGGCGACTCTTCGGAGTCAGAGCTTTCTCCCTCAGAATCGCTTGAGGAGGAAGCAAGTATCAGCTTTCGCCTAGGTTGGGCTTTCCTCTTCTTCAGTGGAGGAGATTGAGGCGCCTTGGTAGGTTTGTGTTTCTTCGGAGAAGGGCCTTTCGCTCCCTTGCCAACCTTGTTGTCTTTTCCCTTTTCATTTTTCTTTCCCCTCGGAGCGGGCCTATCAGCATCATGGATTGACTTAATCATATCAGGAGTAAGCTCTCTAGGACCAGAGCGACGAAACTCCTTGTAGGTTATGATGATGCGGCTGTCACTTGGAACATCTCCAAACATCGACTCAGGGATTGAGCCAACGAACGAAAACTTAGATGAATCAGATACAATGATCTTCGTAGTGTGGAAAGTACCTATCGAAGAGAGTGGAGCATCAGCAACAATTGGGACGTGATACTTGTCCATCACCCATTTTTTGATCAGCGTCCAGAAGCGAGCGTAGGAGATCTCTGAATGGCGAGATGTAGAGGCAAGACTCTGAATCATCTACTGCCATAAAACCGACCCATAGTCAAGGTTGATGCCGTTGTATACCCCATAAAGAATCGTTATAAACAGACGACTCGCTCCGTCTGAACCAGCACTGCGTTTCAATAATCCCATGAACAGCACTGTGAAGAACCCGTTCCACTGAGGTGACCGTCGTCAGAACCTCAGTGTATCCCATGTTATAAAACATGGAAAACAACTGACCCACTGGAATGGATTCAAGGTTAACCCTAGATGAATCGGGTTCAAACCCTAAAAGCGAACATAATCGCTGCTTGGAGATGGATGCCTTGTGATCAAGAATGTCGAAGAAGATTCTATCGATAGACTTATCATAATGAGTTGTGGAGAAGATTTGCGATAAACATTCCATTGGAACAGTTTCAACTTTGGTGAGAGCGGGAGCTAGCGGCGAATATTTGAGACATTTGATGATCGGGAACATAAAGGCATCGTATACGTGTGGAGTGAGATCGATGATCAGACTTTGTTGAGGACGAATCGGCAGAATGTGGGAAGTGGCATGAACAGAAGATGAGTCCGCCATTGAAGTGAAGAAGTTGGAAGAGATGATGAACAGGAGAATAATCAAAGCTTTTCTTGCTCTCTGAATTTTGGGTGCAGTAAAGAGGTAAATAATGGTCGATGTTACCTTTTAAACCGTGGTGAGAAGAGAGAGAAGAATCTGTTCCCAAATCTTCGAGGGAAATACGAAGGGTTTCCTTAGGAGATTGATGCGTGATAGTTGGGAGCCCCAATGATTACGAAGGAGAGAGAAGAACTGTCCTGATTCACACGCCTTCCCATCAGGCGCCGTTTGAAAAAAAAACGGTTCCACTTCGCACGCCGTCCCATCAGGCGCCGTTTAAAAATCAAAGCGATTTGACTCCCGGATGAGTCAGCAACTTATCCCTTTAGAGTGAGCGTCATCTTAAAGTAGAATGACCACGTGTAACATTGTGAGCCACAACTCTTTGATAACTTCAAAAAAATGTCTTGTAAGTAATGAAACCAGAATTATGGAAAATCAAAAAGATTTTCGTGCTTAGTGTGTAAAAGAAAAAAGAAAGAAAGCAACACATATGTGGGAAATTGTGATGTCAATAAAGACACAAAACAATGGATCCCGGGCACGAATCTCTTCCTTCAAAGTCAAGAGAGACCTTAAAGTGTTTGTTTGGTTTCCCGTTGAATTACGATCAGAAACTTATTGAGAAGTGTTGAAAGGCATCTTTTAATCAGGCTAATTTGGGTGGCTTTCGCTTCAGTTCAGAATTCCTGATCTTGACATAAGACGGAAATCGACTGAAGTACTTGTGAGACCAATGTAGTCTGTTGAACAAGTAGGTTTGAAAAAAATTTAAGTGGCATGGTGAAAATATTTGTAGGTGAAATCTCAAAAAAAAAATGAAACTGGATTCCATGGGAAGAAATGTTATGGGATTTAACAATTTCATAGGAATCACACAAAGATAAAATTCAGAGATTTCAAGGTACAGTCTTAAGGCTGAATTCGTCAATTCTTTAGTGAAAACTAGAGAAAAGTTAATTGTTCACCGTCAATGCATAGAAGGTAGTGAATTGTGGGTTTCACTTAGCACGTAGTGACACGAAGCTAAGCTCATGAACACAGAAATTGTGTAACCATAAACCTCAGTGGTAATTTCTGAGAGTCTCAAGGGTTACGTGTATGAGATCGAAATATGATGGAGAAAAATATTGGAGATGGTGTAAAGAAACCAAAGTACTTCTGCTATTAAAATAAGGACCAAGCAGAAAACTCTTATCTCATGTGAGAAGAGAGTAAGGTAGCTCATGATGAGAATAAATATAAAAGCCTATTTGGGAAGACAAGGTTTGTATATACCAAGACAGTAAGGCTATTATTCAGAATCAGGTGAGACTTTGGACACATACAGCAGCATGCTTCTAGGGACACTTAACTAATAAAAGAATTTCCCCACAAATATCCACACAAAAAAAATATTAACGAACACAAATAATAAAAAATATGTTTTTGGAGTTTTTGATTTTTTAAAAAAATTTGGAATTTTTGATTTAAAGAAAGAAAAGGAAAAATAAAAATAAATAAAAAAAACAGACACAAAAAAATTTGAAACCGAACCCGAGCGTTCGGTCTATTTCGGTTGCAAAAAAATAAATTTGAAAAAGAGAAGGACTTTGAAAATAAGAGAGATGGAATTGAGAAAAGGATACAAAAGGTTTACAACCAAAGAAACTACCTTTGAGTGATAAGCGAAGATAAGAGAATAGGACCGAACCCGAGCGTTCGGTTCATTTCGGCACACACGTGAACCAAACCCGAACGTTCGGTTCATTTCGCTTCCAACTTTTAGTTTTGAGAAGTAGTTTTTGGCACTGACTCCGATTCCATCATTCCTAGCCCTTGTAGAATTTTATTAAAACTTGTTTCAGGAAGAGCTTTGGTTAAGATATCGGCTAGTTGATCAGTGGTTCGAACAAAGTGAATTTCGACGTTTCCATCTTCCACATGATCCTTAATAAAGTGATACCTCAGTGCTATATGCTTGGTCTTAGAGTGTTGCACTGGGTTATGACAGATCCTAATTGCACTTTCTGAATCGCAATATAGTGGGATCTTTTTCATATTGAGTCCATAATCACAGAGCTGGCTTTGGATCCAAATCACTTGAGATGTACAGGAGGCAGCTGCAATGTACTCTGCTTCGGCTGTAGACAGAGAAACACATGTCTGTTTCTTTGATTGCCAGCTAACCAACTCCCCATCTAGGAATTGGCAGCCTCCTGTGGTGCTTTTCCTGTCTAAACCACATCCTCCAAGGTCTGCATCTGAATAGGCTTGAACAAAGAAACTTGAGTTTGATGGATACCATAGACCGAGGGACGTGGTTCGTTTCAGATACCGGAGTATGTTTTTCACTGCTAGCATATGTGGTTCACAAGGATTTGCCTTAAACCTAGCACAATAACACACAGAAAACATTATATCGGGCTTGCTAGCTGTGAGGTATATCAAGGAACCGATCATCTGGCGGTATAACGTTATATCGACTGCCGGTTTTTCCAAGGATGGTGTGAGTTTGGTGCCGAACGCCATTGGAACTTTGACCTTTGAGTCTCCCATCATGTCGAATTTAGTAAGAAGAGTCTTGGTGTATGCTTCCTCGTTGATAAAGATGCCTTCGGGTCCTTGTCTAATGTTTAAACCAAGGAAAAAGTTAATCAGACCCATTGAGCTCATTTCAAATTTAGTCTCTATCAGCTTTCTGAATTCAGCTGTTAAGCTAGGATTCGTTGAGCCAAAGATGATATCATCGACGTAGATTTGAACTATCATAAGGTGGTTACCTTCCTTCTTACGAAAGAAGGTTGGGTCAACCGAACCTTGTTTGAATTTTGACATCTTTAAGAACTTAGTTAACGTTTCATACCATGTCCTAGGCGCTTGTTTCAGACCGTAAACTGCCTTGTCCAGAATATAACAGTGATTTGGATGCTTTTCATTCACAAAACCAGGAGGTTGCTCCACGTAAACCGTTTCTTCAAGTTCTCCATTCAGAAAGGCGCATTTTACATCCATTTGGTTGACCTCGAAGTTCTTTTGTGTAGCGTAGGCCAGAAATATTCGAACAAATTCCAGCCTTGCTACCGGAGCAAAAGTTTCTTCGTAATCAATTCCTTCTTCCTAGTAGTATCTTTTCACCACGAGACGAGCTTTGTTTCGAATCATATTACCTTCCTTGTCCATTTTGTTTCTGAATACCCATTTGAGACCAACGACTGAGGCATCTTTAGGTGTTGGAATGAGGCGCCATAGCTTGTTTCTTTCAAACTCATTGAGTTCATCTTGCATAGCTTGAACCCAATCGGAATGATCAAGAGCCATGTTAACTGTCTTCGGCTCAACTTTGGATACGAAAGAATTATACATGCAGAACTCTACTTTGGAGAATAGAGATGATTGCTTTGCCTTCAGTTGGGATCGGTTCAGGACCTTTTCAGAGACATTACCCACTATCTGAGATACAGGATGATCTCTGGTCCATTTGATAAGAGGAGGATAATTTGGATCATAAGATAGATCCAATTCGGCGTTGACCATTTCTTCCAATTCAGATTGACTATCGTCATCGTAGAACATATCAGAATTCTCCCCCTCGACTGATGAATCTCTTTGGTTTTCAGGTTGGTTCGTACCTTCGGGTGCAACAGAACTCTCAGGTGTAGCTAGACTTTCTGGTGCTTCAGGACTTTCGGGTGTAGCAGAGCTTTCGGGTGCTACAGGACTTTCAGGTGCTATAGGAATAGAATTCTCCCCCTGAAAGTGTGAGTTCGGTTGATTTGATGAAAATGGATTCTCCCCCTCAACTGAAGTGCCGTGCTGAGGAGGTTTGTTTGGAACTTGTTCTCTTTCACCCAATTGTTTGGCTGCATCTTCGACAATTCGCTTCAGATGATCGATTTTGTTGTCTGCTGCCTTGGCTTCCGAGAGAGTAGCTTTCTTAGGTTCATCGAATAAGTCCACAAACTGATCGAACAAATTAGCAATCGTGGCCGTGACTTGACCTGTTTGAGAGAAAATCTCTCCAATTGCTTCTTTAGTAGTCTTTAGCTTCTTGACGTAGCTATCATCGAAAGTCACATAATATGTTTCTTCAATCTTTCTAGAACGCTTATTTAAAATCCGGTATGCTTTTGAAGTAAGAGAATATCCCAGAAAAATTCCTTCATCAGCTTTAACGTCAAACTTGTTACGATGTTCTTTGGAGTTGAAGATGAAACATCGTGAGCCGAACAAATGGAAGAATTTTACGTTCGACTTCCTGTTATTGATGATCTCATAAGGAGTAAGAGAGAAGCGCTTGTTGAGAAAAGACCTATTCTGCGTAAAACATGTTGCAGCAATAGCATCAGCCCTGAAATATAAGGGAAGAGAAGCGAAACTTAGCATAGTTCGGGCCACCTCACACAAGGATCGGTTTCGCGTTTCGTCAATTCCGTTCTGTTGAGGTGTGTAGGGGGCAGAGAAGTTGTGACTGGTTCCTTTTTCTGCCAAAAAGTCTTCAAATTCTTTGTTCTTGAACTCCAGTCCATTGTCGCTCCTAATGTTGCGACCGACTTTTCTCAGTTGCACTTCAACCTGCTTGATAAACATCTTTAGCTTAGGAGTAGCCTCATATTTGTGCTTCAGAAAGAACACCCATGTAAAACGTGAGAAATCATCAACAATAACAAGAATATACTTGCTACCGCCAATGCTTTCTATTGATGATGGACCACACAAGTCGATGTGAAGCAACTCAAGTGGTTCAACAACTTTTGTGTTTATAATTGATGGGTGACTTTGACGACTTTGTTTCCCCATTTCACATGCAGCGCACAAGTATTCTCTATCAAACTTGAGCAAGGGAAGACCCCGAACATGACCTCCGGTGACAAGCTTGTTGATGTCTTTGAAGTTGAGATGTGAGAGCCTTCGGTGCCACAACCAGCTTTCGTCAGAATGAGCTTTGGACAAAAGACATATAGCTGGATTTCCTTTGATTGGATTGAGAGTTAGAGGAAACATTTTGCCTTTTCGGTCTGATTTGAGGATGACCTTGTTGGATTTCTTCTCTATAATCTCTGAACCTTCGTCGTCGAATGAAACTTTGAGACCGGTACCTCCCACCAGTTGAGATACACTGATGAGATTATGCTGTAATCCTTCAACGTACGCCACCTTTCTTATTGTGAAGTCTCCATTGGTTATCATCCCATAACCCTTTAACGTTCCATAGGAGTTGTTACCAAACTTGACATTGCCACCATTTTCAAGAGATCGAAACTCCCTCAGCTCTTCCTTCCTTCCTGTCATGTGACGTGAGCAGCCACTGTCAATGTACCATTCTTCGTCGAACTGCTCGTCACTTATAACCTGCAAAAATTAAGCAGATTTAGGAACCCAAAGTTTCCTGGGTTCACATGAGCTTTTCACAGGAACTGGAATAGTAATAGAAACATCAACAAGATATGTTCGTTTTATTAATGTTGTTTCATCTTTTCTTTTAATAGTAAACACTTTGATTTTGTTAGGATTAGCTACAGGTGTTTTGTATTCAGATTCTGGTGTTTGAGCACTAGACTACTTTCGGTTCTCCTTGACTTAGGAAATCTTCATTTTTCCGTTCAAGTCCGTTGATGATCTTGAATTTTGTGTGGAGACTGAATTGGGTTTAGAAGAGGGTTTAGAATGAGAAGAAGTAGAAAAAGAGAATTTAGAATGAGAGTTTTTCCTGACTTGAGGTTCGAAATGACCCTTTTGTTTATGATCATTAGAGGAACCGAACCTGGACCTTCGGTAGCTGCTCGATGATGAGTTGAAGTTGGATTTTTGATTGTTGTTGGCTGGTGGTCTGAAACTTGATCTTTTATTATAAAATCTTGAAGGACTGAAATTAGGTCTTTGCTTGTTATTACTTGGCGGACCGAAACTCGCTTTTCGGTTGCTGTTGCTTTCGGGACCGAACCTATCCTTTCGGTTATGTGCTTCATGTGGCCCGAAAGTCTTTTTCTCTGACTTAGAATCTTTATCATGGTAAGAGTACTGAGGATTTTGAGAACGCCAAAACTGCTTTCGCTCTGAGAGATTCTTCTTGTATCTAAGATTTCTCTGCTACTTTTGATTTTTCACCTGTTTCGGTTGTCTGTGGATATTGGCTTTTTGTTTTAGCTTCTTGACAGCCGGTTCACTCTTCATAGATGAGGTTTCGCTTGTGGAGGTGACTTCTTCTACAGGTATTTCTTTTGTGCCACTTGTACTTGGCACGTCAAAGTTGTCAGGCTTATTCAGCGGCTCTGGTACATATCTTCCTTTGGTTTTCCAGGACGTTCGCTCTGACATACCAACTGTTTTGTCTGCATTATCTATAGGAGCTGACCAGAAAAACTCATCACAGCCATCTGCGTTATCTTTGTTCACTATGGCAGTGAGTTCGGCTGTTTGATGTTCGGTTACTCCTGTGACCTTAATGGAGTCCATAACTTGTCCTCAAGTTATGGAAAACCAAAAGTCTCTTGGATTAAAAACCATTAAAAGAACACAAGAGTTAGGAAAAATGAAAAGTCCACATTTTATTACTCTATTAAACTCATAAGTTACAAGAAATGAAAAGTTTTGAAAGTTTACAAAACTTGCCCTCAAGTTTTGGAACAAGTAAAGTTAAGTTAAAACTTTAGTTCCAACCCCTAGAATTTTAAAAGTTAAAATTCAACCCTTATACTTATATTATTATGATTTAATAATTATATATATATGTATAAGAACAAAGTCGTCTTACCGCTAGTACGCCTCATTCACGAAGCCGGTCTATAAGGTGGGTATAAGGTTGTTGCCTATAAAATGGTGACTTAATGGGTGTCCACTCTCACCCACCGCTTGCTTGATCGGTGGAGGGTCGTTAGCCGAACGGGTAAGACAAGGACTTATTAATTCTCATTCAAAGTATGATGAATATTATAAAGTAACTAAATGTTTTATTAAATTCCCAATCTTAGTTACTTTAGGAAAAATGTGAATAAGGTGCTATTCCATGAAATTACACTTTACACTTTGATTAAGTCGTTGGTGGAGCGTGTGTGGTTAACCGGCACACTAACTTGGACTTAACAAGGTAGCTAAAGGGTGACTTAGGGTTTATTATAGTATCGATGGAGCGTGTGTGGTTAACCGGCACATCGATTGAGTGATAAACTTTAAGGGTACCAAGTGATTTGCATGGTTACTTCACACCTCGTTTTGTGATCCTCGGTATCCCAGTCACAAAACTTGGAGGGCACACTCGAGATTGAAACATGCCTTTGAAAAGTTCATTGAATCTCAAAGAATCTAGGAATTTCTAAGAACCATTCAAAAACCTAATACTAAAATATTGCGGTTTTCGTGGTGGAAATTGGTGAATCGTCATTCACCTACCTTTCAAATATGATATAGCTTAGATTACGGCGTACCTCTTCTAAGTTATATTATATTGTGATTGGATCCTAGCCTTAATATTACATTTGGGTGTTTTATTAAGGACTCTCTTATATCTAAACTAATCTTGTCCTCTTTCCTTCAGATGTCTTTCAACAATGCTTCTGGCTCTAATCCTAATGGCTCCTTTACCCTTATGAACTTGTGTGGAAAAGTCACCTTTGATGGGTCCAACTTCAATGAGTGGATCAGAAACATCAGGATGATTACCCGCTACGAGGACAAAGAATATGTCCTTGACAAGGAGCTTAAGGAGATTGATGAGTCCACTGCAACTCCTCAGGAGATCGCTGAATTTCGGGCACATGAAAGGGATGCTACGAAAGTGGCTTGCATCATGATGGCCACGATGACAGCGGAACTCCAAAAGTCTTATGAGGATTTCTACCCTTATGACATGCACCAAGATTTGATGGAAAGATACCATCAAAGTGCAAGACAAGAGAGGTATGAAATCATCTGCTCCATGATAACAACCATGATGAAGGACGGGGAATCCGTCACGAGCCACATGCAGAAAATGCAAAGGTATGTGGATCGTTTGCTGAAGCTTAATGTGAACTTCCCGGAGGATCTTGCAATAGATATTATTTTGCATTCCTTACCATCGTGCTATGATCAATTCCGCATGACATATCACATGAACAAGGAAGAAGTCACCCTCAGCAAACTTCAGGGACTTCTCAAGACCGCAGAATCAGGTCTTAAGGGGAAGTCGGTTGCTATCACTCCTACTCAAAACTCTACTCCGGTTTTGGCAATCGGGAAAAGTCGAGGGAGGAAGAGAAAGAGCTCTTCTAAGGGTACCAAGGTTCGGACCCTTGATGGCTCTTCTTCAAGTGGAACCAAGAAAGGTTTCATTACTCCTTCTTCTGACCCAAAAGAGGCTGAATGCTTCTATTGCCATGAAAAATCTCATTGGAAGCGGAACTGCCCAAAATACCAGCAAGATGTGAAGGATGGGAAAGTTAAACCCAACCATGCAGGTATTTACACTATCATTTCTAATAACTCACCCCATTCTAATTCTTGGGTCCTTGATACCGGTTGTGGTATTCATATTTGTTGTGACTTGCAGGGACTAAAAAGAAGTGAGGATGTGGAGCAAGGAAGAATAAACTTGATCATAGGGAATAGGAAAGCTTTACCTGTTACCAAGATTGGAGTTTATACTTTATCGCTAAGTAGTGGGTTTAGTTTAGATTTGAATAAGTGTTGTTATTCGCCAGGAATGGCAAGAAATATTATTTCCTTTCATGCTTTGTACAAACAAGGGTTTACCTTTTCATTTAATAATAAAGTTGGTTCTATTGATGCTTTCTTTAATAATGTTCTTTATTTTAAAGCATTACCTTGTGATGGTGTGTATGAAGCTGTATCTGTTGTAGATAACTTAGGAAATAATGTTTTGTGTATTGATTCTACTAATAATAACTTGGATAAATCATCTTTATGGCATTGTCGTCTTGGACATATAAGCAATAAACGCATAGGCCAACTCCAAAAAGATAGAGTCTTGGAGTCGTTTGACCTAAAGTTAGATGATAGTTGCGAATCATGCTTACTTGGAAAAATGACAAAGTCACCCTTCACAGGTTCGTGTGAGAGGGGTGAAGGTTTGTTGGACCTTATACACACGGATGTGTGTGGACCATTCAAACATGCCACAAGGGATGCTAATCGTTATTATTTGACTTTTACTGATGATTATAGTAGATATGGATATGTCTACTTGATCAAGCATAAGTCAGAGACTTTCGAAAGGTTTAAGGAATTTAAACAGGAAGTCGAGAATCAATTGGGCAGGAACATTAAGATGCTTCGATCCGATCGAGGAGGTGAGTATCTTAGTTCAGAGTTCCTCGACTATCTTAGGGAATGTGGGATTGTCTCACAATTGACACCTCCCAGGACACCACAGTTGAATGGTGTGGCTGAGAGGCGTAATCGAACCTTGTTAGATATGGTTCGTTCCATGATGAGTCGAGCTTCGCTACCAATCTCATTCTGGGGGTATGCCTTAGAGACTGCCGCCCATATTCTTAATCTAGTCCCTACAAAGAAAGTTGCCAAAACTCCTCACGAGATGTGGACTGGTAAAGTACCTAAACTAGACCACATCAAGATTTGCGGTTGCGAGGCTTTCGTGAGCGCGAGACTCATGATAAGCTCGAACCTCGAAGCGAGAGGTGTATTTTCATCGGTTACCCACAGCGATCCTTTGGTTACCTCTTCTACAGACCTAGTGACAATGTGGTCTTTGTAGCAAGAAGAGGAGTCTTTCGAGAAAGAGAGTTTATAAGCCAAGGAGACAGTGGGAGGCAAATTGATCTTGAAGAAATTCAAGAATCAAGCGGTGAAGGAACTTCAAACTCTAGCCCTCAACTTGAGGAGGAAACTCCTGTTGAGTCAATTGACAAATCTGTACCTCTGAGACGTTCCACGAGAGTTAGGAGTACGCCTGAGCATTACTATGGATTCCATATTACTGCAGAAGGTGAGACACTTATTAGTGATGAAACACTAGTAAGTCAAGATGACCCTAACAGCTACGAGGAAGCCATGGCAGGCCCCGAGTCTGCTAAATGGAAAGAGACTATGGATAGCGAGATACAATCCATGTATGACAATCAAGTTTGGAACTTGGTTGAAAATGTACCAGGTCGTAAGACAGTAGGGTGCAAATGGGTCTTCAAGAAGAAGACCGACATGGATGGTAAAGTACACACTTATAAGGCTAGACTGGTTGCAAAGGGCTTCTCTCAAATTCCTGGAGTGGATTATGATGAGACCTTTTCTCCGGTAGCCAAGATTAAGTCTATTCGGGTTCTGTTAGCCATAGCTGCATTTCATGACTATGAAATATGGCAGATGGATGTCAAAACCTCTTTCCTTAATGGAAAGTTGGCTGAAGATGTCTACATGAGTCAGCCAGAAGGTTTTGTCAGCAGCAAGTACCCTAATAAAGTGTGTAAGCTTGAGAAATCCATTTATGGATTGAAGAAAGCACCTCGCAGATGGAATCTTTGCTTTGATGAAAAGGTCAAGGAATTTGGCTTTTCTAGAAGTGAAGATGAATCTTGTGTGTATGTCAAGGCTAGTGGGAGTATAGTTAGCTTTTTGGTATTGTATGTGGATGACATACTACTCATAGGAAACGACATTCCAACCCTGCAGGAAGTAAAGTCCTGGCTTGGGAAGTGTTTCGCTATGAAGGACCTTGGTAAAGCTGCCTATATTTTAGGGATAAGGATCTTGAGAGATCGGAGTAAAAGACTAATTGGACTTAGTCAGAGTACCTACTTGGATGAGGTGCTGAAGAGATTCAGCATGCAGGATTCCAAGAAAGGAGAGTTACCCATCCAGAGTAACACCAGATTGAGTAAGACACAAAGCCCTAGCACTGAGGCTGAGATAGCAGAAATGAGTCGAACACCTTATGCTTCGGCCGTAGGATCGATCATGTATGCTATGACGTGTACTCAACCCGATGTAGCTTTTGCCTTGAGCATGGTTAGCAGGTATCAGGCGAACCCTGGCAAGGCACACTGGACTGCGGTAAAGAATATCTTCAAGTACCTACGGAGGACTAAGGACTGGGTTCTTACCCTCGGTGGGAGTGATGACTTGAGAGTTGTAGGGTATAGTGATGCTAGCTTCCAGACTGATAGGGATAATTTCCGCTCTCAGTCGGGCTGGGTCTTTACCCTAAACGGAGGAGCAATTTCTTGGAAGAGTTCCAAGCAAGAGACAGTGGCAGATTCTACTTGTGAATCAGAGTATATTGCAGCTAGCGAGGCAGCAAAGGAGGCGATATGGCTGAAGAACTTCATTGGAGACCTTGGAGTTGTACCAGCTATTAAAGAGCCAATGGAAATTTTCTGTGATAGTGAAAGTGCTGTTGCCTTAGCCAAGGAACCAAGGGATCATGGGAGATCCAGACACATCGACAGAAAATACCATTTCATTAGACATCGGATCGAAGAAGGACACCTCGTGGCAAAGAGGGTATCATCAGATGAGAATCCGGCAGATCCCCTCACAAAGGGACTGACTCGGGTTAAGTATCTTCAGCATGCTCGGAGCATAGGGCTGAAGGATGATATTAGATTTAGTAGTTAGATAACCTCGAAATTTGTAAAGTCGTAATTGACATTAGATGATGAATAAAAGATGTTTTATTTATGAGTAAAGTGTTGCTATCTCTTGTCAATCGTTTACTATATTTCTTTTGCATGTTTTGACTTCCAGAATAATTTTGTTTGGTATAACATATTATTCAAACCTCCACAGTCGGTCATATGTTGGAAGTAAATATGAATCAAGACTGTCATGTTTGGATGTAGAGGTCTTGGACAAGGCTACAACAATCATGAGTGCTCATAAGTTCTGAGTATTGGACTCAACCCATGCTCACTGGAATCACTTCATGGAATTCTATCTCGAGTGATCGTGAGACGGTAATATCATATAAGTCTTCAAACCTAGAGATATGATTTGTTACTTACAAGTTGGTTATGCATTGACTGTACGAAACCGCATTGGTAACTCGATGTTATAAAACGTACTTTTGTGTGTAATTCAATGAGTGGTAGAACAAACATATGAGTCGAAGTTTATCTGTTCCTTCTTGGATTAGAAGCTGATATTTGGGCCCCTCGATGATTTTGTTTTGACCCATGTACCGGGCCCGGTCAGAACTAAGTTGATGTGTTCAATTAAGTTCTATGTCAAACAAATCGGAAATCGGGAAACAAATGCTGGACAATAAGCAAGACAATGTTCCATGTATTTGTCCGGCTGATATCTAGAACAGAGGATTATATGATCACTTATCTTAAATGGCGTATCATCATCTTCTCAGTTCCGAGAGACCTTGAAAGAGCTACGATTGCCGGTCGGTTCCTGAAGTACTAGAGATATAGTTATTAGACTTATCCAAATGGGAGACTGTTGGATAAGGTGTCTAAGTCCATAACTATTTCGGGCTTGTACTTGACCCGACCCGGCATGGTCCATTTGGGTTGCATGGCACCATGCAATTGGATAGACTAAATGAGAGAAATAACACTTGGAGATTATTAATATATTATAAGTTCTAATATATTAATAATATTATTTAATTAGTTGATCAAAGAATTAATTTGGAATTAATTAAGTGATCAAAGGATAACTAATTAAATATATGGGTTGGTTATGTAAATCATCCATATCTTGTATAGTGGGCTAAGAGGCTCCATGGATTATCAAGTTGGGTTCTACCCATAGGATGCTCCATGGGAGTTACAAACCCATGGGTCATGGAAATGAAGAGTCATGACACATTAGGGTTTACATGGTGTAACCCTAGATGTGCCAACACTATATAAGAGTCCCATTCTCCACAAAATTGGCGACACAAGTTGAACACTAAGAAACTAGAGGGCTTGGCCGATTTTGAGAAGTGTGTGTTATCTCAAGAGTCTTTCCAAGAGCATTTGGTGTTGTGTGAAGCATTTGAGGCATCACACTTGGGGTGCTAGGCTCACAAGGTTTCAAGGAACACAAGCAACAACAAGGTAAGTTATTCTATCTATGATTCAAGTTAAAATTGTTCCCCATGTATGCTAGATAGGAATATAACCTTGGAATTCAACTTTGCATGATAATTAGACAAACATAGATCCAAGGTTATTAGGGTTGCATGTACACTTAGGAAGTGTTAGAATGCTCAAAACCCATCACATTTATCTTAAATGGCAGGTCATCTTAGTTCCGTGAGACTTTGAACGAGCAATGATTGCTGGTCGGTTCCTGAAGTCATACCTCTAACTATAGTTATTAGACTTATCCAAGTGGGAGACTGTTGGATAAGGTGTCTAAGTCCATAACTATATTTATTATGTACTTGACCCGGTTTGGCTTGGTCCATTTGGGTTGCATGACATCTCAACAATTGGATAGACAAACTGAGAATAAGGACATTTATGATTTGTTAATATATTCTAATATATTAATATGAAATCATATTATTTAATTAGTATTGATCAAGAATTAATTTGGAATTAATTTTGTGATCAAAAGAGACTAATTAAATATGTGAGGATTGATTATGTAAATATTTCATTCTTATATAGTGGGCTTATGGTCCATGATTCACAAGATTGAGCTAGTACCCATTGGGTGCTCCATGGATGCTCCATAGAGGTTATAACCCATGGATCATGGGGAAAATGAAAATCCATTCACATTAGGGTTTCCAAGGTGTAACCCTACATGTGACACACTATATAAAGAACCTCATGGTAAGCAAAATCGGTGACTAAGACAAGAACAAGGAGGGCTAGCCGATTTTGAGTGAAAGTGTTCTTCTTTCAAATTATTCCAATAGTTGAGGTGTTGTGTGAAACATTTGAGGCATCACATTTGGGGTGCTAGGCTCACAAGGTCTTAAGGAATCCAAGCTACCAGAAAGGTATGTCAGTCTACTAGTTGTTATAGTACAAGTACCCCCATGCCATGCTAGTTAGGATGAGAACCTTGGAAAAATCAAATTTACGTGAATATTAGAGAAAACATAGATCCAAGGTTTCTACTCGGAACCTAGTCACAAAATCCGGCCAAGTCATGGCTTCAATGGCCAAACCTCCCAAAGCATAACCAACCTCCCCCCACCAGTCCCTAGCCCGCTCCCTCAAACAACCCGCAACAAACCTGGCCTTCGACCTCTCAACGTAGAAGCCGGTCAGCTGAGCAGACTCGATGTCTGCTATCCACCGTCTAGCTACGATGGGATCCTTCACCCCGAAGAGACATGCTAGTTAGGTGCCATATCACTTTTGAAAGCCCTAAGGCATTCCTTCATCAACTCGATAATGCCCTCCTTGATCGACCAAAAAATCACCAAAGTCACATCGAGGATGCCTCTAGTAATCTCGGATGCAATGAACTATCGCTAACCTTCATCAATCAGCAACCAGACCCAGATCCTGAACCTCCTACTCCCTGACGCGTCATCACCATTCTGAAACGAACCATATAACTATCAGGATCATGAATACAAATCACGAAATTTCACATTATACAATCCCCCTGGTTTCCTTGCATCTCTCCCCGAATCGAGTACTGATATGTGCATATCTATACACATAATTTGATAACATATCTTAATATTTTAATTACTTTTATGCCATTAACAAAAGATACTTAATTTGCTATGTATTATGTTGTAGGGACCAAAAGACATGCTTGGAGCAAAAAGGAAGCTGGAAGTTGGATTAAGGAAGCTGGAAGTTGAAAGTTTGGATCAAAGCCCTAAAATGAAGAAAAATATGCCCAACACGCCGTGGTGGTCTTATCACAGCATGGCAACTTGAAGAATCCCGATCAGCTTAGAAGACTTGGAGTATACGGGATAAACACGATGACCACGACATGGTGGATCTACCACAATGTGGTGCTTTGATTTCAGGAAAAGTATAAATAGATCACTCAAACCACCGAATTGGGACTTTTGGCTCTGGAGAATTCGATACTTTTGGAGGCAAAACACTGGGATTAAGGTTTAAGAAGCAAGGATTCCGTTCACAACTTTGGAAGAAGGAGCATTAAGGCATTAGAACTTACACTTTGATTTTTCAATAGGTTTAGCTATGTCTTTTACTATAAATTTCGTTTTTGTGACTTTGTTTGCTGAAGTCATGAGCTAAATACTCTTGAATTTCGTTTAGCTTAGGATGAGTTGACTAATTGAGGTTGATTTTATGATTTGGATTTAGAGATTTTGTTATTTGTTGATTTAGCTTATTAAAGAACCTCAAGTACTTTTGATAACTATTTTTCTCTACTTATTGTTGAATTTGATTAAGTTAGTATGACCATCTCTCTTAGTTAAATTTGAATCTTATGATCTTGTGATTTGCAAAATTGTAGGACTAGATTTTTGAACAAAACCTAGGGTTAAGTAGAAAAGTGGGTAAAAGAGTATAGGAGGTAATATATGACAACAAATCATGTATTAAATTGAATCAATAAACCAAATTGGTCAATTAATTGTAAGTCGAATCAATTCGAACTGAACACTAGTGAACCTGTAAGTTTGTCCGCCTGATCACCGAATAAATAAGCTAGTTTGCTAAAGGATTAAATTGGTGAATACTAATTTGGTCATCTTAGGAATCGGTAACAAGAGAAACTACATCCATTGCACTTCCATAAATCAACCATAATAGCAACTAAATCCGAAGCTAAACGAATGTCTCTTACTCGCCCTTGGTTAATTCATACTTGTTTACTTGCTTTAGTTTAGTGACAGCTAAATTAAGTGAATTCATAGCTAGTTTGATAACTTAAATATCTAGTCTTGAAAAACTAGGAAAACAAAACCCTTTTCTTAATTAATTAGTAATTAGTGTAGAATAAAGTAGTTTAAACACCGTTCCTTGCGTTCGACACTCGTTCTTACCATTGCTATACTATTGGACGATTAGGTACATTGTCTAGTGTGTTTAATAGTCTAGTGAAGGAGATAGCTTTTATAAATTAAAAACTTTGATAAAAATATAAACACATTAAATACACATCAAGTTTTTGGCGCCGTTTCGGGGAGCGGTCCAATTTTATTTACTTTATTTTGTTGTTTAATTAGGATTATATGCAGTTTTAATTTTTTTTAGTATCTATTTTTTTTCTTATGTTAGGATCACCATGTCGTGGTACTTTCTACCACGCCGTGGCATAGTTGCAGTAGAAATTTTATAATCTTTTTTGTTCTTTTTACGCGTTTCTTTGTTTTAATTGCAGTACGTTTATGACCAAAGGAGGAGGCACACCTTTGATTCCACTACTTGAAGACCCCAAAGCAATTTTAAGGAAAAGCAAAGGCAAAACCGTAGGCGAAACCACGACATCAAAGAATTCACCGTTGAGGAACCTCAAATCTGTTTTTAGCAAGAAAAAGGGCAAGAAAGTAGGAGAATCCAGTATCTCTTCACTGGCAGACGAAGACCCAAAGAAGGAGGAAATTGAGTACGAAACCGAAAAGGAAGAAATCGAATTTGAAGAAGGAAGCGACATAGAAGGTGAACTCGCTAATACCATGGCAAACATCGATGAAGTTCCCATGGGTGAATGGAAGAAAAGGATTCGAGACGATATCGGCCCAGGACTCGTGCAAACCGCGATTCCTACAACCGCCAACTTGGAGCTTAAGGGCCACATACTCGCCCAAGTTAAAGAACTCCCATTCTATGGGAAAGATCATGAAGATGCATACAAGCATCTAGATGAGGTCAATGACATAGCCGACTACTTCAATGTTTCAAATGTGGCTCACGATACTGTCTTGCTTCGCATGTTACCAGTCACATTTAAGGGGGCCACGAAAGATTGGCTAAAATCACTTTCTCCAGGATCCATCACCACTTGGGCTAAGATGAAAAAGGAATTTATTGATCAATTTTGCCCTCCATCAAAGATAGAAAAGTTGAAAAAAGTCATAGCTAACTTTGAACAACAAGCTGGAGAGTCACTATATGAGGTGTGGGAGAGATACAAAGGCGTATTAAGGAATTGTCCACATCATGATATGAACAATCAAGAGGAAGTCTCCATTTTCTATGATAGAGTGAACATAACAACCGGACAGCACCTTGATTCACAAGGACCCCTCACAAAGAAGCCACCCCCCGTGATTAAGCAACTCATTGAAGAATTCTCTAAGCACTCTAGAGAATATCATAATCCAAGGAATGAAGTAACTAGGGGACGGATCGGCTAATGCGGCTTCGGAAGATATGTCGGCAGTTATGGCAATGTTGCAAAGCATGGATAGGAGGATGACTAAGATGGATCAAACAATTCATGCTATTCGGGTTGGGTGTGAAAACTGTAACGGGCCTCATCTAACTAGATACTGTGACCTTGATGAGAATGGAAATCGGAAGGTTCAAGCTTTCTACTCGAGCGGTGATCGTTTTGATGAAGATTGGAAAAAACCCAAGAAAAAATGGTTACCATATGATGAGGATAAAAGGGCTAAGGAAGAAAAGTATGAACAAAAAGGAATAGGCTTCTACCAAAGGGAAGAACATACAGAGGAAAAGAAATCTGATTTAGAGTTGATGCTTACCCGATTTGTAGCTGCTTCTGAGAAAAGGCACGAAGGAACTGAAGCAGCAACCAAAGAGCAACAAACAATGATGAAGGAACAACAAGAGATGATGAAAAATACACAAGCACTCATTAGGAATCAACAAGCTTCAATCCTTACTATAGAAAAACAACTTGGGCAGCTAGCAAGCAAATTAAATGAAAGATCGCCAGGAGGACTTCCGAGAAATACCGAACAAAACCCGAGAGGAGCTCACATTCAAGCAATCACCACTAGAAGTGGAAAAATTACTCATTTATCGCCTATAGACAGAAACAAACTAGAAGCAGAGAAGGAAATTTAAGAGGAAAATCAAGGAAGTGAATCTGGATAATCACCACGATGTGGTGAAAATGCCACGGTGTGGCAAGAAGCTGAAAAGAAGGTTGTTGAACTTGTTAAGCCATACCGACCATCATTGCCTTTCCCAAGTAGAGCAATTAAAGAACAGCATACTGAAGATTACCGGAGGTTTTTATATCATATAAAGTCTCTTGAAATCAACATTCCCTTCCTTCAGGCTTTAGCCGAAATGCCAAAATGTGCCAAATTTCTCAAAGACCTTTTAACAAACCGCAAGAAAATGGAGGGATTATCTAAGGTAGTATTGAATGAAACTTGCTCAGCTGCAATGCTCAACATGCTACCAAAGAAGATGGGGGATCCAGGAAGTATAACATTGTCATGCCAATTCGGGAATCTAGCAACAAGCCATGCTCTAGCCAACTCGGGAGCAAGTGTCAACTTAATGCCCTATTCATTTTTCAAGAAGCTTGATCTTCCCGAACCAAGTCCAGTCTGCATGGTTATCCATCTAGCCAATAAAACTATGACCTTTCCAAGGGGTATTTGTGAATACTTACTAGTAAAAGTTAACAACTTTGTTTTTCCCGCTGATTTCATTGTTTTGGATATGGAGGAAGATGAGCAAGTCCCAATCATCCTTGGAAGGATTCTTGAGTACAGCCTGAGCCATGGTAGATATAAGAGAGTCCAAACTTACTCTACGAGTTGGAGAAGAAGCGGTTACTTTCGAAGCTAATCAGGCAATAAACATTCAAGGATAAGTGATGATACGACGTTTTATGTCGATGTGCTAGATGAAGTACTTGAAAAAGATCTAGAGGGTTGGAAATAAGAAGAAACTAAGGGATTTATGGTGCTTGAAGAAGGAAATTTTGATCCCGAACTCTACTTACAAGAATTAGAGAAGTTATTGGAAGAAAGTGAGTATATAGAAGCAATAAAAGAGGCAGAAGAGGCAACACAACATGGTGACGAGAACACTGTCGTGGCAAGATATTTTTCCACGAAACGGAATTAAAAGTTGCGACACCACAATGTGGAAGGATGCCCACGTCTTGGTAACTGACGAAAAAACAAAAGTTCAACTGAAAGCCCTCTCTAAACCCCTATAGTATACATTCTTAGAAGAAGGACAACAAAATCCAGTAATCATTGCTTCCGATCTAGAGAAACATGAAAAAGAAAGCCTCGTGAAAGTATTAAAGAAAAGACAAAGTACCATAGCATGGAAGATCATTGACATCAAGGGGATTAGTCCAGCCTATTGTTCTCATAAGATCAACTTAGAATATGGAGCGAAACCCATAGTGCAACGACATAGAAGACTCAATCCAAATATGCAAGAAGTAGTTAAAAAGGAGGTGGTTAAACTATTAGATGTTGGTATCATTTATTCCATCTCCGGTAGCACATGGGTAAGTCCGGTACACGTTGTACCAAAGAAAGGAGGAGTGACAGTTGTTGCCAATGAAGCTAACGAATTGATTCCAACAAGAACATTGATCGGGTGGCGCGTTTGCATCAACTATAGGAAACTTAATGATGCTACATGCAAGGATCACTTCCCACTACCATTTATCGATCAAATGCTCGGGAGGTTATCTGGTCATCTCTACTCGTGTTTCCTTGATGGTTTCTCGGGTTACTTTCAAATCCCGATTGACCTGCAAGACCAAGAGAATACCACTTTAAGTGGAATATTTGCATATAGACGCATGACTTTTGGGTTATGCAATGCACCAACTACTTTTCAAAGGCGCATGATGGCAATCTTTCACGACATGATCGAGAAATTTATGGAGGTTTTCATGGATGACTTCTCAGTTTTTGGGTCATCTTTTGAAGATTGTTTGTCCAACTTGGATCTAATGTAGCAAGATGTGAGAAGACCAACCTTGTCCTTAATTGGGAAAAGTGCCACTTCATGGTGAAGGAAGGAATTGTGTTGGGAAACAAAGTCTCAAGGTTAGGGTTAAAGATGGATAGAGCGAAGGTTAACACTATAGCTAAATTACCACCTCCAACAAATGTAAAAAGAGTGAGGAGCTTTCTAGACCATGCGAGATTTTACCGCCGTTTCATTAAATACTTTTCGAAGATCACAAGGCCATTAACTCAACTTCTTTTGAAAGATGCCCCATTTGATTTTTCAAAGGAAGGTCATGAAGTGTTTCAAGTGTTGAAGGAGAA
Source organism: Lactuca serriola (assembly GCF_051521515.1). Taxonomy (NCBI): domain Eukaryota; kingdom Viridiplantae; phylum Streptophyta; class Magnoliopsida; order Asterales; family Asteraceae; genus Lactuca; species Lactuca serriola. Next base: position 237,616,082 of record NC_136415.1, on the reverse strand, counting down.
GTTAACTAGTACACCTATTATGATAGCTCCGAATTGGAGTCTTCCTTTTGAGCTAATGTGTGATTCTAGTAACTATATGGTGGGAGCTGTTTTGGGACAAAGAATTGACAAGCATTTTCAGCCTATTTACTACGCAAGCAAAACCTTGAACCTAATAGAAGATAACTACACTACTACCGAGAAGGAGCTACTAGCGGTGGTATATACTTTTGATAAATTCCATCCATATTTGGTTTTATCATAAATAATAGTTTTTACCGACCATTCTGCCCTTAAGTATCTTTTTGCTAAACAAGATGCTAAACCAATATTGATATGTTGGGTTTTGCTTTTACAAAAATTTGACATCGAAATAAGAGATAAAAAGGGGATGGAAAATGTGGCAGCCGATCATTTATCAAGACTAGAGAACCCGCACTTGGAAGAGTTAGAAGAAAACAAGATTGGTGATGATTTTCCCGAAGAGTATCTATTGGTCATAGCAGCAGAGGTACCATGGTATGCGGATTTCGCCAACTATTTAGCAAGTGAATATATTCCAATGGATTTGACCTGACAACAAAAGAATAAATTCTTTTCAGAAATCAAGTACTACTTTTGGGATGAGCCATACCTTTTTCAAAGTTGTGCAGATGGAATGATAAGAAGATGTGTGTTCAGGAAAGAAAGTCGAGAAATCTTGAAGCATTGTCATAGCGGGCCCACCAGAGGACACCATGGAGCACAATATATGGCTAAGAAGGTTTTTGATACCGGTTTTTATTGGCCTACTATTTTTAAAGATGCTACTAGATTTGTCATGGAGTGTAATTCATGCCAAAGGTCGGGAAACATTTCATCACGAAACGAGATGCCTCTAAATAGCATTCAAGTTTGTGAGATATTTGATATTTAGGGGATTGACTTTATGGGACCTTTTCCAATGTCAAAGGGTAATAAATACATATTGATGGCAGTCGATTATGTATCTAAGTCGGCGGAAGCACAAGCATTACCCACTAATGATGCTCGAGTGGTGGTACGTTTCCTCAAAAAGTTATTTTCAAGGATTGGAGTTCCTAAGGCTCTAATTAGCGATCGCGGCACCCACTTCGCAAATGATCAATTGGCTAAGGTGTTGCAAAAATATGGTTTCCACCATAGATTCTCAACATCCTATCATCCCCAAATGAGTGGGCAAACTAAAGTTACAAACTGGGCATTAACAAGGATTCTAGAAAGATCGGTTGGAAGTAATAGAAAGGAGTGGTCGGACAAACTTGATGACGCACTTTGGGCATTCCGAACAGCTTTTAAAACACCTATTGGTACTACACCATATAGGTTGCTTTACAGAAAGAATTGCCACTTGCTAGTAGAAATAGAGCATAAAGAATATTGTGCCTTGAAGATACGTAATTTTGAGTTGGCTGAACTCCGTCCAAACCAGTTAATGCAAATGAATGCCCTTGAAGAACTTAGAAACGAGGCTTATACAAGCTCATTAATTTGTAAAGACAAGACTAAGAAATGGCATGACATGAGACTTAAGGGTAGTAAAGACTTTCATGAAGGACAAAAGGTGCTACTTTTCAATTCAATGTTGAAAATTTTTCTGGGTAAATTATAAACTAGGTAGGACGGACCACTTGTTGTTAAACAAGTTTTTCCGCATGGAGTTGTCGAGCTTATATCGAGAGACGGGGTCGCTTTCAAAGTTAATGGGCATCGAGTGAATCATTATGAAGAAGGAATGCCAAGTGAAGAAAAAGAGGGTGAAATCGTCAAATTCACACAAGTCGAGACAATGTAAAGCGGGAAAGAGTCCGACTTATGACTCCTCAAAAAGAAGCGCTTACAGGAGGCAACTTGTGGTTTTGAGTTTGCATTTTCCTTTTCTTTTAATTTCCTTTTATTTGTTTAAGTTTTATTTAGGTTTTTATTCTCTCATTCTTCTGATTTGTTTATGAGTTCGACGTGGGGTATGGCATAACATAAGTGTGGAGTGGCTATTTTTAAGAGTAAATAAATAAAAGATGTTTTTACCCACCATGACGTGGTGATTTTTCAGAACACAATTAATCGTGAGTAAATAAATCACCGCCACGTGGTGATTCTACCACCTCGTGGCAACGGAAACAACTGATATCAAATTTAGGGTTTTTACACCTAAGTCAAAACATTTTCACTTTTTTACACCACTCCACTTCTCTCGTCGTGTTGGCCTCCACGAAGAACTCATCATTCTTTCCATCGATTTCTTGCTTTTCTTCACTAAAAGGTATGATTTTTTAGTAATCTCCTTAATCTTAATTGTTTATTATGGTGGTATAGAGCATCTATTTCTTGATTAGAACACATTTAGGGATAATTTTGGGAACCTAATGTTCTGATTTTTGCAAAAATCGGACCAACTTTTGCGTTTTTTGAGCCTTGATTTCATTACCATTCTACTACATTTTATGTATAGAACAAACCCTGAACTTGTATTGAGTTGATATGGAGTTGAATATGTTCCGACTCTACCAGGTCTCACGAACAGTGGGTCGACCATGATGACTCGTCGTGGTGATGTTTTTCACAGTCTGTTCAGTTTTGTTTTGATTATACTGATGCACATGGTTTCTTGTGTGGTCTTTATGGTTATTTTGCAGAAATGGATAGCAAGTCAAGGCGAAACCAACCCGAAAGTCGTCTTGACTTTCCATAGTACAATTTTCAACGGAATGTAGGGCCCAAAATGTATACACAATGGAATGCCAAACTCGATTGGGTGAAGCAATGTAGGGTTCATGTCCCTGCATATGTAGATTGGCTTTGGATGGGTTCAACCGGTTTAATGGAAGCAATGGAACCTTTTCTCGATAAGGTGTTTGAAAGCATTCATGGACCATTCATTTGTATAGGGTGGAGAAGGATTTTTCAGATCCAAGAGACTGTTTACAAGAAGTTAGTAATGGAGTTCTTATCTACTGTTTCATTTGCAAGGAAAACTGGTATTTATGCGGATAACAATTTGACTTTTTGCCTTGGTGGTGAGAGGAGAACACTGAGCCTTGCTGATTTTGCCACCAGAATAGGGATTTATCTTCCATCTGAAGGTCATTCTAAATCCTACCAGCAGCATATTGCGTATTGTGTGAGGGATATCGAGGGGTTCAAGGTTGAAGAACATTGGTGTGCAATAGCTAATGGTGCATATCAGAAAGGGACAGTGCAGGAGAGCGATATCCGTTCTCCTATTCATCGCTTACTTCATCGCCTTATCACCAACACTATTGACGTTTTCTTCCTATGGGCACTTACTTCACCGGGTGCCCATGTGGATCTACCCTTTCTTTTGGCAGAATTTCTTGCAGTAAGGGCAGCTAAGGATCAACGTGGCTCCCCCATCGTATGGTGGAATGTTGATTACACGGCTCGCACGTTCATTTGGAGTTCTTGAATAATGTGAAGCTGTCATCTTAATTGTGGAATGTCAGAAACCCTTTTCCGTCCTTTTGTACAGGCGGGCGAATATTATTGTTGATCATGGAATGGGTGGTTTAGCATTCCCGATGACACTCCACGGCAGCGAGTTCCAAACCAAGGAAGACAGTGGGATAGGGAAGCTGGAGAGGACGAGCCACCGGTTGTCCCCGAGGTTGATGAGATTCCCATGGACCCGTACAATGTTGCTAGGTGGAGGTTTGAGGATACTTTGGCAAGGAGTTGCAATTATACCAACATGGGTATCGATTATCTTATGGAGCAGTTGCATTTTCCATGACTCGATTATTTTCCTCCGACATACCCTTATGCACCAAGTTGGGAGGAACTTTGGAGGGAGCAACAAGGCGGGGCTGGTGGTAGTGGTGGAGGAGCTGATGATGAGGAAGATTGAGAGTTATCCTTTTGATTTCTTGGTTTTAAGACTTGTTTTGATATGTTTTTATATTGTTAGTTTGGTGTTTTTAAAACTTATTTCTTGTTTTGGTTGTTGACAATGTTTCCTTCTTGCATTACTTTTCTTTTTTTTTCGTTCTAGGCATTATTCTAGAGTCTAATTAAGGGTATTAATGTCAAGCGAAGGTTCTTTATAGAGAACGCTTAGGAGACGTCGAGAGAAGCAAGATTTGAGCATATTTTCCGGGTGTTTATTTGAGTCATAGAGTGAGGAGTCACGTCTAATAGCTTTATACATGAATTGGTGCAAAATATAGTTCACAATTAAGTACCTAAAGGCACCAGATTTTGCACTTTCAAGGTGACCGCGACGTGGTACTCAACACCACGCCGTGTTGTCACAATTATAACACCAAAAAATGTTCTGTTTGGGTTACCACGACGTGGTGATATCCACCACGACGAGTTGATTTTCAAGTCTGTTTTCCGAGTCTACTCTAGAAATTTCAGTATTCTACATGATCAAGAGTAGTGTTTCCTATCTTATATTCATTCTCATGGTATGGATGAGTTGTTCCCACACCATAGAATTTCACGACATAATGAAGAATTATCCCGGCTGCTACGACATGGTTGACATTTTCTTATGTTGTGGGGGAGTTTTTCAAAGCATAAGGAGGCTGCTATTCTAATTTCTACTTCCGTTTCCACACGTTCAATGCAAGCTAGATGTCTTTCCCACGTTTCAAGATCTATCTTCTATCCAGGGGAGTCGGTTCCTTTTTCTCCCTCCTTTTTATTTTTTTGCATACTGTGTAATAAGGGCATTGCATGAAATAAGTGTGGGATAGGGGTATATTGCATAAGAAAAAGCATTTGATTTAATAGTTTTTGCATTAATAGTTTCTAAATAGTTTAGCTTAGGAAACTTAGCTAATTAAAATTGTCGCTAAGTGAAGTATGGGATGATCCGAAGGGGACCCAAATGTTTACTTGAGCCAACACATGTTAGAGTGTATATGTGGCTTCCCATTTCCTAGTGAAAAGTCATGAAGTATGAAAGGTGAAAATTTTGCATTAATAGTTTCTAAATAGTTTAACTTAGAAAACTTAGCTAATTAAAATTGTCGCTAAGTGAAGTATGTGATGATCCGAAGAGGACCCAAATGTTTACTTGAGCCAACACATGTTAGAGTGTATTTGTGGCTTCCCATTTCCTAGTGAGAAGTCATAAAGTATGAAAGGTAATCTGGTAGCTTATATGGCATAATATGTTTTGTATCCTAAACCTGAAATCCATCCTGGAAAGCTTAGCTAGTCATTGCACTTAGACTAATACCTTAACCAATAAAGGTTGAAGCTAAGCTCCTTGCTTAAGCATGTAGGATTTGAGAGGGGAAAAAATGATGAGAGTACATGTAAGAGAGAGAGAGAGAGAGAGAGAGAGAGATTACCGAAAAGTTAAAGGAATTTTGGAGCAGTCAAGTATGAAGTCCAAAGATCAAAATTCTAAAGAAATCCAAAAAGTTGAAGATACCAAAAAAATCAAACAAAGAAAGTGGAGAGTTCAAGAAAATTAATGATCAAATATACATCAAAGTGAAGAATTCAAAGAGATCCATTATGGTATCAAAGTTGTAATTTCTTGAATTTATGTATGCTTGGTTGTTTAGCCAAAAATACCTTGATGTTAAGAAATATTTCTGAGGATTGATTCGGAGGGTTGCAAAAATGAGTGTCGTATAAGCTAAGGGTTAAAGGTTCATAGGGATTGTGAGTATTTAGGAATGGGGAGTTCTTAGCAATTATAGACACAAATACATGCATTAAGGTCTTGGGATCATGGTTGGGTTTGAAATGGATTGTTTTGTATTTTGCTGGTGAAATTAAAAATAAATTTGCTTGGGGGCAAGCAAAGAATAAGTGTGGGGTATTTTGATATGTGCATATCTATACACATAATTTGATAACATATCTTAATGTTTTAATTACTTTTATGCTGTTATTAGAAAAAAAAGATACTTAATTTGCTATGAATTATGTTGTAAGGACCAAAAGACATGCTTTGAGCAAAAAGGAAGCTGGAAGCTGGATTAAGGAAGCTGGAAGTTGAAAGTTTGGATCAAAGCCCTAAAATGAAGAAAAATATGCCCAACACGTCGTGGTGGTCTTACCACGCCGTGACAACTTGAAGAATCCCGATCAACTTAGAAAACTTAGAGTATACGGGATAAACACGATGACCACGACATGGGGGACCATCAGGACGTAGTGCTCTGATTTCGGGAAAAGTATAAATAGATCACTCAAACTACCGAATTGGGACTTTTGGCTCTGGAGAATTCGATACTTTTGGAAGCAAAACAATGGAATTAAGGTTTGGGAAGCGAGGATTTCGTTCACAACTTTGGAAGAAGGAGCATTAAGGCAATTGAACTTACACTTTGATTTTTCATTAGGTTTAGCTATGTCTTTTACTATGAATTTCGTTTTTGTGACTTTGTTTGCTGAAATCATGAGCTAAATACTCATGACTTTCGTTTAGCTTAGGATGAGTTGACTAATTGAGGTTGATTTTATGGTTTGGATTTAGAGATTTTGTTATTTGTTGATTTAGCTTATTAAAGAACCTCAAGTACTTTTGATAAATATTTTTCTCTACTTATTGTTGAATTTGATTAAGTTAGTATGACCATCTCTCTTAGTTAAATTTGAATCTTATGATCTTGTGATTTGCAAAATTGTAGGACTAGATTTTTGAACAAAGCCTAGGGTTAAGTAGAAAAGTGGGTAAAAGAGTATAGGAGGTAATATATGATGACAAATCATGTATTAAAATGAATCAATAAACCAAATTGGTCAATTATAAGTCGAATCAATTCGAACTGAACACTAGTGAACCTGTAAGTTTGTCCGCCTGATCACCGAATAAATAAGCTAGTTTGCTAAAGGATTAAATTGGTGAATACTAATTTGGTCATCTTAGGAATCGGTAACAAGAGAAACTAAATCCATTGCACTTCCATAAATCAACCATAATAGCAACCAAATCCGAAGCTAAACGAATGTCTCTTACTCGCCCTTGGTTAATTCATACTTGTTTACTTGCTTTAGTTTAGTGACAGCTAAATTAAGTGAATTCATAGCTAGGTTGATAATTTAAGTATCTATTCTTGCAAAACTAGGAAAACAAAAACCCCTTTTCTTAATTAATTAGTAATTAGTTAATAGTAGAATAAAGTAGTTTAAACACCGTTCCTTGCGTTCGACACTCGTTCTTACCATTGCTAAACTATTGCACGATTAGGTACACTGCCTAGTATGTTTAATAGTCTAGTGAAGGAGATATCTTTTATAAATTAAAAACTTTGATAAAAATATAAACACATCAAGTATGTATCCTCTTATTTCAGTAGTACGGGCCCATACTGCCTTCCACATCTATCCTTACTTTCCTCGAGGATTGCTTTGAATCTTCTAGGTCACTTTCTATCCAAACATACAATTAAAATTAGATAAGGCTCCTGACACTAATCTCTTACTAGACATCATCTAGGACACAACTCTCACCACTCACTGCCCTCAGCTGCTGAAACGACTTCCACGAACTCCCTTTAACTAGTTCATGAATACTGTTACATATTACTAAAACCAGATAATTCTTCGAATGAGAAGTCTTACTCTACAACGGTTGGACTCAAACAAGAGTTGCACAGTAGAGCCAAACCTAGCCTTCTAAAATTATTTGGTCCGTATAACATGTAACTTGGCGTAATCGCTTACTAGTTAACTGAAGTTAGTTAGAACTCCTAAAAGCACAAAGCAAGCAACATTCGGGCTTCAAGTAACAAGAAACAAACATACCATAATCAGGCCATCCTATCACTGAAAGATCAACACTAGCATGCAAGTCTACAAGCTCATACAGTAGGCATTTAAGGCATCTCTCCTAGCACTCTGTCATGCAAAATTTGAGCAGATCACTAGCCATAACTAGCATGCAATTCACATATTTATAAATCAAATCATAGCATATAACAGATATGGGTATCTTGGAGAAAACTTACTTGAGCTCGGCCAACTGCACGCATCACACTCCTTGCCCTTTAATAAAACCCTTAGTAAAAAAAGTTTTCTTATAAAAAAAACCTATCAAACCCTCGATTTGAGTTCAGACACAATTTAGAGTGTGTCTGAATCCCTCAAACAAAGGCTCTAATACCAAGTTGTAACATCCCAAAAGTACGACCCAAAAATTTCATTTTTTTGAAGTTACTAAATCTATATTTCAAAACATCATCAATTTTAAAAGTAATGTGAACATACGATGATTATAGTATTTTAACAAAACAAGACACAAAAAAGTATTATCCGAGCATAAGTCCCAAAATCTTTGTTATAGAAAATCATAGTGTGATGCGATGCGATCATGCCGGCCCTTTTCCCTTCAAGCTAGAAGTACCTGAAACACAAACTAAAATTGTAAGCTCAAAGCTTAGTGAGTTCCCCCACCATCCCACCTACCAAATAAACATACTACCAAGCATATCCAGGTGCTGACCTACCCCATTTGGTCTATTTCAATTGGATATTGTCCAGCATATACGGGTGATCGACCTGCGCCTTCAGTTAATTTCAACCGGATAATGTTGAGAATATCTGGGTGCTCGACCTAAATTCATGTATTGGTTATCATGATACTAGTTGTTCCATAAATATACAAACAAATACAAAACAATCTCCCAACCCGCTGCTTTGTTGGGGAACAGTATCTTCGAGAGTAAATGTCATATTTAATGGTCCTTGGGATGTTCCTCCTCTGCCAGTAATTAATTTTGTCTAAAATTTTTGCCACCCGCCCCTCAAATTTGCTCAAAGTTCCATTTGACTCAAAATTTTCAAATGTACCCCTACTGAGACTGTCATATAGATGGACTTTCATTGACTCCAATCATAGTTCCCCAAACAACCAATGATTTGGATATGAATGAATCGATATATAAACCTGCACAAAGTTTAAAAAATAATCACTTATTAATATTTCGATACAAAAAAATGATACTAATGAATGTAATTTCAATAAAACTAATAATATACCCTATCCACATCCCACCAAGGAACCATAATTTCGGGGTATGTAGCTATCCCAGACATAAATACCCTCCAATAATTACCATCTTCCAGAAGAAGACAAACAAAAAAATTTGGAGGCATTATGATATACCGGTTAGCTTCAAAATGTCTCTCCGTCAACAGTCTAATCCAAATTGTGATATGCTGCGAAGGTTATGGTACTTTTGTTATAAAATAGTAAATAAAAAATCACTTATAAGCATAAATTTATAAATGCTTACTGCTTCATCTAACCAGCCGTGATGTGTATGCCTAAACAATACGCTCCAAAACTCTCTATCTAATATCAAATTGTAGAATCTGTGTTTCACATTATACGCATGAAAAAAAATAATTTTGTAACACAACCTCACCGCCTGCTACGTAAGGCTGCAGGTGCAAAACTGAAAAGTCATGAGCAATACCGAATACTGGAGGAGGAGGAGGAGGGGTTGTTGATCTGGTATCAACCTTCTTCTTTGCTCTTCGCTTTGGCTTTGGTGTCATGTGTAACTAAAACATTTGTCAAACATGTATATCATTTTTAGTTGAATATTTGATATAAAAAAAAAATTATTTCCATATTAGCTTTTAATGTATACATGTGTGAAAGGAGTACACATAAACTTTGATAGTTTACGAAGCTTAGGTCTATCGGGTGTAGCTTCATTATCATCAAAGTGATTTATAGTCCCCACAATTGTTACCTCGTCATCTAACACCTACATTCAGGCGCTATAATTATTAATAAAATATCCATATTTATTAACAAATTATATCATAAATATAAAGTATAATAACCTTTTCATCTTCATTATCAACCAAATCCAAAACATCCTCATCAAACTGATTTGTACTCCGCTCCCGTTCGTCTAACACCTCTTCATCCAACACCTACATTAATACGTTATAATTATTAATAAAATATACATATTTATTATCAAATGATATCGTAAATATAAGGTATCATAACATTTTCAGCTTCATTATTATCAAAAACATAATCATCAAAGTGATTTCTAGTCCGACCCTCTTCATCTAAAACCTACATTAATACCTTTAAAATATTAATAAAGTATACATATTTATTAACAAATTATATCATAAATATAGGGTATTACTAACATTTTCATCAAAAGAATAATTTGTTTGAAACTTTGCCGGTTCATCAAAATTTATGTTCTTCCATATACTTTCGCCATTCACTTCTTCGACGTTCACCTCGGTGCGTTCTCAGTTCAAATACACCTCTTGTTCGAGTGCAATTAAATGATTAACAAACTCTTCTAAACTTGGTTTCCTAGTTTATCTTGCTCTAGCTTGGGATCGGCCACTAGATGATAGACTACACGAAGATTCGCCTTGCCTCTGAAAATGCTTCTGTATTGGGGACAGAACTGAAGGCGGTTCACCATACACATACTCTTGACATGATATATAATAAGAAGATCTTCGCTCCTCATCGCTCGGTGTCTGTCATGCTATGTCTTGGTCTTCGTCCCTCTTAAAACAAATTAACATATGTACAATGTTAGTAAAAGTTCAAACAAAATATTTAAATAAATAAATAAAATATATAAACCTTTATCACATCGAAAATCTTGTTCACATCAACCCATTTTAATTTTTTGGTTGCACTCCAACGCTTCATCCGAAGCGTATATTTTTTCTACATAACGCATAACCACCTCGAACAGATGGAAGCATATCCTAAATCTATATCTATAATTTTACCAATTATATTAATAATAATTATTAACAATTACAAACTTGTTATATTTTATAAATATATAATTATATATACGTATACCCTGGATGGCGCCATAAATCCTGAGATTTACGAGGCTCAGGTAGTGATAAATATTTATTAATTTTGTTCCATGTATCCTCAAGATCATCGTAGGTGAACTCCCACAAGTAACTACCCCAAGCAAAACTACAATATAAAACTTTTAATTAGTTAAAACATTATCATTGAAAATATAAAACTTCAAATTCGACAAATAAGACCTCTTCCACCCATCCAAGTTCTCAGCAAAAAACAAAATATCAGTCTTGTGGTACACGATCATTTGCTTCTTTCCCCAAAAACTCTTTACACAAAGCGTATATAAGACATACTCAAACCACATCATCGCCAGTAGCAGCTAAGATGGCTTATTTAAAATGAAACTTTTCAAGTCATAGATTTTCACCGAACTATTTGTGTTTTGGAAAGAGAAGTTCCCGTAATAAACATTTTTTTAATACTAATCTTTTTTTTTCTGACAATTTTTTTGCGATCATTTTTGGATAATCTCCAAAATTAAATCTGATTATCCAACAAAACTTTTCGGGGCCATAAACCATTTTAGTATCTCCAACTTTAAAATACAACTACTCTATGCCATCCGGAGATATTACTGCGTCTGACCGTAACCGGTGAAGAAACATTTTATGAAATAGCAACCCATCCCCTTGTGAGGGTCGTTCAACAAATAACCAAACACAGTGCTTCTAAATATTTCTCGTCGCACACCATTTAATACTTCAAATGTTTGTCATATGTTACATCTAGACCCTTTTAGATTAACCACAACTTTAACATTTTGATTTCTAGAATTATGTTGAAATACAACAAAATGTTAGAAGGGTAAAAACATCAAAGGAAAGTAAGTTGTTATTTGTAACTATAATAAATATTAAAAATATTTTCAAAAAAGCATATTATTATAACAAAAAGGCAACAATCTACATTAGAAACTATTAAATTTATACAATTAGAAAATAAACAATATGCGTATTTATAACAACATCCTAATTACATAGTATAATATGTTTTTTGAGAAATAAACCGAATGTATATAAACAATGACAAGTACACCGATTGTATATAAACGATATTTTTAAAATACAATTATAAGCATATTTATAACACTGAAAATTGAATATTTATAACATAATAATATATCAAAAACGCACTTTTATAACATACACTATATATACAACTTCACAAATACAAATGTATAACATCATGAAGTAGCAAAAATCATTTTATATCACAAAATCATAATATTACAACATATTAACACATTTATATAACATACTAACACAAAAGTATCAAATGTACAACCTCACAATGCACGATTTACACATTATGCACTTATACAATCATAGATCCAATTATGAAATGCTATCAAAACCTCAAGGCTACTTATCAAATCTTGTAAACATCAAATATAACATATAGATCTAAGAAAATCGGATGGGCAACACCTTAGGTTTTCATTTTTTTTCAAAATTTTTTCCCAATAAATCATAAATAAACAAAGCCTAAAATTTGACAAATGATGATTAAAACACAAAATGAATAAAGATCTTACCATATCGTCGGGATTATTCATGAAATCATCCGTAGTGCCTCCATATATATATATATATATATATATATATATATATATATATATATATATATAGAGAGAGAGAGAGAGAGAGAGAGAGAGTTCTCCAACAAAAAGTTTGAAAAATAAAAGAACGAAAAAATTACGTTTTTATACCCTTGAAAAAGGGGAAATCACAGATGGACTTAAAATTACAAGTGGATTGAGTCCATCTGCGAATATACAAGTCGCTAAAGCACGGATGTGCTTTAGCAACTTGTACGTTCGTAGATGGATAAGTAAAATCGCAGATGGACTCAATGATTTTGATGACTATTTTTGTAATTTGAGTTTTTTTTTTTTTTTTTTTTTTTTTTGCTATTTTCTACAAAGTAATTAAGTGATTAAGCTATTTTTATAAATTTCTCATGTTTTTATAATATATGAATTTTTTTGGTATTAATTTATACTAATATTAATTTTGAGTTCCTTTGTCAACAGTAATCTCATTCTATTGATCCAAATTCTTTTTTAACTTTTTTATTTATTTAATTTCTCCGGTTTATACCACCACCGCCAAACATTATCACACTATCAGTATACGTGGCTTCTATATGTCCCCACCGCCTCACCTACCACTCGTGTTATGCCATCTTCCTATTCCATTGCCTACTTCTCTCCATCTTTTACGTCTTCTCACCGCTCTACTCCACTTGTTCTCCGGTTTACATTTTCTCCATTTTCTTTTGTATGTGCTTTCTTGCTTGCTTTCTTCCGTTTTTCTATGGTTTATGTCTGTACTGTTCATGTTATTTTCTTTTACCCAAAAAGTCGCTAACCTACTCCATCTCCATTTTTCCGTTTACAGATTCAGATGGGGCTGTCTTTCCCTCTTTTGCTTCATCTGCTTCGAATCAACCCACCCGACTCATAGTCAAGTCACAGTTTCCACCGGGACCCTACCTTTATCCGATAATTGGAAACCTTTTAGAACTTGGCGACAAACCCCACTACTCCCTCGCATCGTTATGTAAACTTGTTTGGAAGCGTAACAACTTGCTACTTCGACACCTTCGGTCATACCTGAGATGCACTCAGTTGCACCTAAGACATCTCAAGTTGTACCAGAGACGCCTATGATGGAGGCATCGGTGTATGTGCTTGGATAATCATAAATTGTTGGTGGAATTGTGATATGTTGAGCACGTGGTCTCTTCAGGGGATCGAATACGATCAGTACCGTCAATGTCGTCTTCTGCGTGTTCTTCGTTTTCCTCCTCACCATTTGTGGCCTCCAATTGAAGAGTATTCAATCTCTAGACCAATTCTTGAAGGAGCAAAGGGTATATGTGTGTTTGTGACTTGTGATCGTAGAAACAAAAGATAGGGAAGAAAGGCTTTGCCATATAGGTCATTCAATTGATTGCCATTTTTCCCCAATTCTCTCAAATAAATTGCTGCATTTTTTAATTTATGTTTTTTTTCCTACTTCGCTCAATCGAACACTACAATTATTATTTCTACTGTTTTTGGTCCAAAATCAGTCAATCGAATGTTGCATTTTCTTCATTTATGTTGTATAAACACTGATTTCTTCAATCAGTTGTTGCATTTTTCTATATTCAAGTGTGTATATTCCATGCCAAATTTAGTAATCAGTTTCCCAGATTCAACAACATGATCTATTGTATACCCTTCATCCATTCCTCCAAAACCAGGCCTTTTTTTTATCTTGCATCAGGAGCTTAATAATTAACTGCAATAAATCTTAAGATTGCTATTATTAACTTAGTTCATATTCTCAAACAGTATATATACTATTAAATCGATTCATAGGATTACCTTAACATTGTTTTTCTTTAAGAATTATTGTGTGTAGTCTGGACCCCACAAAAAGCCAATACAATGGTTTCAGCTTATTATCCCTTTGATTCCCATTTGATGAGATATGTTTGGGATTTATTCGTCCTATATTTATGAATAAATTTGTCTATTTCATATAATTTTTGATTTTTTTCAGGTTAACTTACTATGCAGATAATGGATGTTCTGTCACAACTAGCAAATTAGGGTTAAATCTTAATCCGTGTACGAGATGATTCCTCCATGTAAACTTAAAATGACTCAGCTAGTAAAATTCAAACTATGATGCCATTTAAGTTTATACTTTCATATATCGTGATTCAAACCAAAACTCGATCCAATAAGCCAAGCCCACTCATTTTTGGGCCTTAACCCATAAATTCTCAACCTAAAATCCTTATTGGACCGAGACTTCTTTATTGGGCCCTATTGGGCCGATAATTTCTTCTTTTGATGTTATTGGGCCAAAAACCGCTCTTTGGGCTCTAATTGGGCCGAAAACTTTTATTAAACATTATTTTGGGCCGAAAACTCCTCTAATGAGCCTTTTGGGCCGAAAACACACATAAGGGCCTTAGTTGGGCCGAGAATTAATATTTTTGGGCCCTTTGAAACCAAAAACCATTTGCTAAACTTTGATGGGCAAAAAATGAACATATAATATGAGGATAATACAAGTGACACCTCATTTATATACAACAAATATCAAGGCTATTACACTACATACATCTAGGAAAGGTCACAAGAAAATCAATATATTCTCCCACTTTCTCTCTCATTCGGCCAAACCCACACAAATACATCTCACATTTTCATTTCCACACATACATTATTCTCAAGCACATCCTTTCTACTTCTCCAAAGATCTCGACTTCATCATCATCAAAAACCAGATTCTAAGCTTCTTGCAACCACCATTTCTAGATCTTTCCAAGAACTCAAGCTAGTTTCAAATTTTCATCTTATTCTTCGTCTACATCTTGAAAACCCCAAGATGAGTTCATACTGTAACGCCCGTAGATCCGGGCTAGTCAATTTAGAGGCAATAAGTGTCGAAAATGACTTTTTGGCAAGATATTATTTAGAATAAATAATCTTAACCAAGTTGTAGTATATTTTACAAGGTTTCCGTACATATAAAGACCGCCGAAATCCGAGTTATAACGAAGAAGTTATGGCCCGTCGAAGTTTCGCGACGGAACCGGCACGACACCGGGAAGCGTAAATAGTGAATTTACGATAGAGCGAGATTTAACCTTAGCGATCTAAACAAAAGTGGTAGAATAGGTTAACCTAAGGACATCGATAAAAAGAACGCCCAAATCTGACTTCGTATGAGGAAGTTATGATTTTTCAAAGTTTCGGATTAGCAGTGTACAACCCGAAATTCGAATATTAGATCGAGCAGTTTTTAGCTGACACGACCTAAACGAGAATCGAAGATCTTGTTAAAAGTAGCGTAACGAGAAAAATATGGGCAAAAACGGACGTCGGATGAAGAAGTTATGAGCATTTAACGGACCAATCCTGTCCCGGCCTGTTAATAATATAAAATTTAAAATAAAGTCAAAATTAGCTGATGGAGTCTAAACGAAAGTTGTAGAGTACGTTCCCACCTTCGCTTGGATATAAAGAACGTCGAAAACGGAGCTTGTATGTGAAAGCTACGACTTTTAGAAGTTGAGAGTGCAATTTGCGAAGCTGGTGATGACGTGGCACGATCCTAGCCTTCCCTTGCTCCCCATGGTCTCGCATCCGATGACCGACGCGTCACCCTCGCTTTACACCCTACGTCCGAGGTGAGTACGCCCCGTGTACCCTCGTGTCTTATCCATCTGAAGAAGGTGCGAGCCAGATGTGCGAAGCTGGCAATCCTGTCCGAGACTACGCCCAGCGTAATCCGAGGCCTCGCTGGGTATAAATGGAGGACGAGGGTTCCGCATTTTCCACACCTTTCTTCACTCTCTATCTAACTTCTTTCTCTCTCTAAGTGTTCTAAACACTCCTAAACCCTAGGGAACCTCCCTAGCACCCGAGGGAAGCTTCAAGGCTCCCGGAGTCTCGAGAAAAAGAGTCTTTCGGTTTCGAAACGCTGCTCCAAATAAAGTTCTGGTTTTTGTTAAAATCCATTGTAAGTAAGCTACGCTTACACAATTTTTAATATAGCTTTCAAATAATTATAGGAATGTTATTAGGTCCTTAAAATAATTATTTGGGCTATTATTATGAGTTATATTGAGTGTTATTTAACGCTTATATAATAGTAATAATAGTCAGGCTATTAATTTGTCGTGGTTATCGTTAGACTAAACCCTAGTGGTATTGGTACTAGGTTTTATCGAAGGAAATTGTTTTGAGAATATCGGAGCGCTGTCCGAGTACTGAGTCACCACCTTTCAGGTGAGTGCATAGTTACTTTCAGCTTACACATAGATATGAAGTATTTTATATAAATTACGTGCTATGTGTGCATATTATCTGAATACTTGTTATCTATGATGGGTGAACGATTCTATACACATTTTAAATGATTTAAATTGTATATGTATTTTATATCTACGAAAATATTGGGGTAAGACATGAGTAGATGTAATAGATGAAATATGAGTTGGATGAGGAGTTGAGAGGTGAAATAGACCGTGAGGTGAGGGTGAGAGGTTGACGATGTGAGAAGCCTTTTTCCCAAATGATGGCCCTGTTATTCAGCAGAGTATGGATGACAACCACGGACTATTCTAGACAGTTCAGTGGAGCACTAGCAGGCTCGCAACCTGTAGGTGTTGTGAACGACGTGTTCACTGGTCTACTCTAAAAACCTATTGATATGTATTGCGAGTGGACTCTCGAAAATGATACTGTCAATAAAACCCAGCAGAAACGCCTAAAAGACTCTACCAGTAGAAGCGCTTAATAGAGAACCTCATAATCCCGGCAGATGCGCCTTAAGGACTATTCCGGCAGATGCGCCCCATAGAGAATGTCACAATTTTGGCAATTGCGCCCTAGTGACAGAACTAGTAGTTGTGCTTGACAGATGGGTCATTTACAATGATGGAATTCATACCTATTCCTTAGGATACTCCTTAGGAATGAATGAACAAGAAATAGCTGATTCTTAGGGTAGATCCTTAAGAATAAAGAAGATAATGGGGATGGGTAATTGGGTTAACTGTTTGATGATTAAACATAATAATTATATTATTGTGGGTTGAAAACCCTATGTACTCACCAGGTTTCCCAACCTGATCCACTCAGTTTATTTATATCACGGGTGTCGATACGAAGTCACATTACACTGAGAGATTAAAGAGATGTAGATCACTAGTGTAAATAAAAGTAAGTTCTGTTTATGCTTATGTTTCTGTATTGACGATGACATCCCAAACGTTTTGAAATAAAATACGTTCCTTCAAAAATGTTTTAATAACGTATTTATCATGTTTTTCTGGTAACGAGTCCCACAACGTTTTTATGAAAAGAAGTACTCTGATTTTTATAAACAAAATCGGTCTTTTCTGGCCGTGAAAAATGGGGATGTCACAGTTGGTATCAGAGCATTAGTTTTAGCAAACTAGGAATATGGATTTATTTCTAGACTTAAACTTAGAATGCTAAGCAATGATTGTGAGGAGTGTATCTAATAAAATTTAGGTAATACACTTGAATAGACACAAGCACTAGCTTATTTAGGGAAAATTCCTAACATGCTTTTATGTGCTAAATGTTTTATGATATGCATTATATGAACGGATCTATGGTCTGTTGTCAACCGGATCTGGAAACTTTATGTGTTTTGGTTTCTAAACGTTTAATTATGGTATTAGAATTGGCATGTAATTTTTCGGAGAGATAAGGAGAATTACACGTCGATCGTAAATAAAATCTTCTCTATCTAAATTCTCGTCACTCTACACTGGACATCTAAATTCGATGTATAGATCGACATGATGAACGCTCAAAGCGGATTCAGAGATAGTAACCCACAGCCTAAGCCACAAGTGATTGAACGTACACCAGAAGTAGCAGTTGCACCCGAGCCAATCACGATGGAAGGAGTACAAGCAATGATGCGGATGATGTTGGATCAACAGATGAGAGAAACAAGGTGCTTAATTCAACAAAGTAAGGACAAACTTACTG
Source organism: Lactuca serriola (assembly GCF_051521515.1). Lineage (NCBI taxonomy): Eukaryota > Viridiplantae > Streptophyta > Magnoliopsida > Asterales > Asteraceae > Lactuca > Lactuca serriola. The sequence continues at coordinate 237,597,744 of NC_136415.1, read as the reverse complement.
TGCCAGTACGCCAGGTACCCGCTCTTGAGGCAACCATCTGGGTTGCTAAGTCTGTCGAAGAAAAGATCAACGATAGGATCGCCAACAAGGTTGAAGTTGGCAAGAAGAGGAAATTTGAGGGATCTTCAAGGTCCAACAGGAAAAACTTATTTTCACAATCTAGAGGAGGGATAGGTAAAGCAAAATGGTGTAACAGGAGATGCCCTAAGGAAGTGACCTGCTTCAAATGCGAGAAGATTGGTCATAATGCCCATAAATGATCAACCAAGGAGGAAGTTTGCCTTAAGTGTAGTGGAGAGGGACACTTCAAGCAAGATTGTCCGATGAGAGCAACGACGCCAAATGTACTGCTAAAGCACTATGAGGGATACAATAAGAAGGTGGCTTGCTACAAATGTGGAAGGATAGGGCATTACGCCAGCAAGTGCACGTCTAAGAGTAAGGTGTGCTATGGATGTAACAACGAAGGACATTTATCTAGGGACTGCCCGAAGAAAAATGTAGCAGTAGGAGCGAATGCACCTCCAAAGCTAAGGAGCATCCTTGACAAAGCAGCTGGCAATGCAAGGAATCAAGAGTAAGGACGGATGACCGAAGATGAAGTTATGAAGTAGTCATGTAGATAGTACCACGTAGTGTAGCCTATTAGAGGCATAGTCTAGGATGAACTTGAACACCTATGTAATAGTTTCAAGGAATAATATAAAACCTTCGTTTTGTTATCTAGTGTGTTAAACTATTATGTGATTTTCTTGTATGGTGAATTGGGTACTGCGAGACAATACTTGAGACGAGTATGAGTATGTGTGAAAGGTAGTAGATGCATATACTACCGGAAGCACAGGACTCCCGCTTGGATCAGGGAAAGTCACAAGGTTACCAAGAAGCCAATAATTGATTCCGTTTTATTCAAGCATGTCGTTACCATCGTTTCGGTAATGCCTAAGAAGATTGTTGTTATTCTAACCCTAGTGGTCATATCAAATTGAGTCCGACTACGATGAGTATGTTACGAGGTTCAGAGAACCAAGTTCGATGTAACATCTGACTTAAGCCATAGGATCGAAGTAAAAGATAATAGAAGTGATCGGTAGAGATATCGTGACGGTTGCTGGTAGCTAGAAATACTACCTTTTAAGATGTGATTAGAACATGAAGTAAGGTATAGCCTATTCTGGAATTTGACTCTAAAAGACCTGAGTCCAAGCATCGCAACATACGATGATAGGTCATTAGAATATGAAACAACGTTCCAATGTAGTAATAAAAGAACTTATCTTAAGCTTGTATCCAGTAAGGATCGAGATTGTGACTTGAAGGTCATAATTTGGAGTCTAACCTGAGATAAAGAGCAGGTGTAACATCGAGTACTGCTTGCAGTCAATAAGTCTAAGAGATTGCTCCGAAGGAATATAGAACTTATAATTATTACCTAGGATGAAGATATAACGAATGGTGTCATTATACGAGCCCTGTTTCATTGATGATTCTGGGACGTAATCATCCTCAGAGGGAGATAATTGTAACGCCCGTAGATCCGGGCTAGTCAATTTAGAGGTAATAAGTGTCGAAAATGACTTTTCGGCAAGATATTATTTAGAATAAATAATCTTAACCAATTTGTAGTATATGTTACAAGGTTTCCGTACATATAAAGACCGCCGAAATCCGAGTTACAACGAAGAAGTTATGGCCCGTCGAAGTTTTGCGACGGAACCGACACGACACCGGGAAGCGTAAATAGTGAATTTACGATAGAGCGAGGTTTAGCCTTAGCAATCTAAACAAAAGTCGTAGAATAGGTTAAACTAAGGACATCGATAAAAAGAACGCCCAAATCTGACTTCGTATGAAGAAGTTATGATTTTTCGAAGTTTCGGATTAGCAGTGTACAGCCCGAAATTCGAATATTAGATCGAGCGGTTTTTATCCGACACGACCTAAACGAGAATCGAAGATCTCGTTAAAAGTAGCGTAACGAGAAAAAGATGGGCAAAAACGGACGTCGGATGAAGAAGTTATGAGGATTTAACGGACCAATCCTGTCCCGACCTGTTAATAATATAAAATTTAAAATAGAGTCAAAAATAGCCGATGGAGTCTAAACGAAAGTTGTAGAGTATGTTCCCACCTTCGCTTGGATATAAAGAACATCGAAAACGGAGCTCGTATGTGAAAGTTACGATTTTTAGAAGTTGAGAGTGCAATTTGCGAAGCTGGTGATGACGTGGCACGATCCTAGCCTTCCCTTGCTCCCCACGGTCTCGCATCCGATGACCGACACGTCACCCTCGCTTTACGCCCCGCGTCCGAGGTGAGTACGCCCCTGTACCCTCGTGTCTTATCCATCTGAAGAAGGTGCGAGCCAGCTGTGCGAAGCTGGCAATCCTGTCCGAGACTACGCCCAGCGTAGCCAAAGACTACACCCAGCATAATCCGAGGCCTTGCTGGGTATAAAAGGAGGACGAGGGTTCCGCATTTTCCACACCTTTCTTCACTCTCTATCTAACTTCTTTCTCTCTCTAAGTGTTCTAAACACTCCTAAACCCTAGGGAACCTTCTTAGCACCCGAGGGAAGCCTCGAGGCTCCCGGAGTCTCGAGAAAAAGAGTCTTTCGGTTTCGAAACGCTGCTCCAAATAAAGTTCTGGTTTTTGTTAAAATCCGATGTAAGTAAGCTTCTCTTACACAATTTTTAATATAGCTTTCAAATAATTATAGGAATGTTATTAGGTCCTTAAATAATTATTTGGGCTATTATTATGAGTTATATTGAGTGTTATTTAACGCTTATATAATAGTAATAATAGTCAGGCTATTAATTTGTCGCGGTTATCGTTAGACTAAACCCTAGTGGTATTGGTACTAGGTTTTATCGAAGGAAATTTTTTTGAGAATATCGGAGCGTTGTCCGAGTACTGAGTCACCACCTTTCAGGTGAGTGCATAGTTACTTTCAGCTTACACATAGATATGAAGTATTTTATATAAATTACGTGCTATGTGTGCATATTATCTGAATACTTGTTATCTATGTTGGGTGAACGATTCTATACACGTTTTAAATGATTTAAATTGTATATGTATTTTATATCTACGGAAATGTTGGGGTAAGACATGGGTAGATGTAATAGATGAAATATGAGTTGGATGATGAGTTGAGAGGTGAAATAGACCGTGAGGTGAGGGTGAGTGGTGGACGATGTGAGAAGCCATTTTCCCAAATGATGGCCCTGTTATTCAGTAGAGTATGGATGACAACCACGACTATTCTAGATAGTCCAGTGGAACACTAGCAGGCTCGCAACCTGTAGGTGTTGTGAACGACGTGTTCACTAGTGTACTCTAAAAGTAAGTTCTGTTTATGCTTATATTTCTGTATTCACGATGACATCCCAAACGTTTTGAAATAAAATACGTTCCTTCGAAAATGTTTTAATAACGTATTTATCATGTTTTTCTGGGAACGAATTCCGCAACATTTTTATGAAAAGAAGTATCTGATTTTTATAAACAAAATCGGTCTTTTCCGGCCGTGAAAAATGGGGATGTCACACATACCCCCCCCCCTCCTATTTCGGTTTTTACTTTGTTTGGTGGGAGAATACAAGTTGCTTTGTGTAGATCTATGTGTTAAGCATGATTATGTGTGTTTTTCCATGTTATATGTTGTGCTTATGTGTTGGAACTTCATAGTTTTCGAGAGATCTACTAAAATATGGTGATTTTTGTAAACTAAAACACTTTAATGCAACTTATTATGAAGATGAAAGGATTAAAATGTGACAACCCCAAATCTATTGATGTTACAAATCCCATCTTCACTAACGGAATGCATCGCTATATGTTATTTTTCCGTAATGTTTGGAGTCGTCAATAAACAAATATCTAGTTATTTATATGTCCCGATATTATCATAAGTAATTATAACTTGTAAGTGTTAACCCCGTTTAACTAAATAGAGTTATATTACTTTTCAACCACTTCACCCGGGTAAAAAGTTTTAACCCCGTTAAACTTTAGCATCGGGTAGCCGTGTATTGGGTGCAATACCCGAGACATATATAAGCAAATGAACACCACTTTTAAGCCCTTTTACCACTCATTCACTCTCTCTCACTACTTTCTCTCTCTAGACCCGAACCCGACTCCAAAACCGCGAATTTCGGCTTCCAAACGTAAGGGTTTCTTCCCTATCTTGTTCTAATCATAGTCCATAGCATATTGAGGCCAAAAATCAAAGGATTTAGTAGATTAAAGGGAGTTTACGGCCTACGAAGCCCCTTAGGCCGTAAACACCCAAAAACTTGGCCAAATGTCCCATTTTTTTCCCATAAGCTTGTACAATAATTAGGGAAATAGCCTAAATGAGTTGGGACATGAAAACATAAACTTTTATGACCTAAAAAGGAGTTTACGGCCAAAGCTTGTGCTTAGGCCGTAAACACCAAATTTTCCATGCCATTTGCTCCAAAAACTCATCTAGGGCATGTAGTAATTTAGCTATGACCCTAGGAAATGTTTTAGGCCATTAAACAACATCATTTAGAGACAAGAAGAGGAGTTTACGGCCAAGTCTAAGCTTGGGCCGTAAACACCCAATATTTATGCCAAAAAGTCCCTAAAACTCCACCTAAGGCCTTCAAAAATTTATCTAAGGTGTAGGGAAGTGTTTTGGACCATTTAAACATCCATTTTGAGGGACTAAATGGAGTTTACGGCCCAAGCACAAGCCTGGACTGTAAACTCCCCAAAATGCCACAAAATGAGGGTTTAAACCCTCCAATTTAGTCCAAGACACTTGCTAGGAAATTAGGGAAGGGAAATAAGGCCTTAACTTACAATTTTGGAGGGATACATGAGTTTATGGCCAAGCCTAGGGGGCTTACGACCGTAAACTCCCAAGGAGTGGCCTTTGGGCCGTAAACTCCAAGGGAGTGAACTCATGGACTCCCCCGCAAACCCCTCTTGGCTTTGTACCACTCCCGGGAACCCCTTCTAGGCCCTAAAACCCCGAATTGATGCTAGAATGCCTAAATACTTTAATGAAAAGCATAAAATGATTAATTTCTTGTAAAATACATATTTCATATGACATTAGTATCCTAAAAGGTGCACAAGTCATTATTTGGTACAAAACGCTCAACTGACACTTTTACCCGATTCACCCGACTTACGCGATTTCAGGTGAGTTCATACCCCTTTAATGAACCTTTCAAATGTTTTATATGTTTTAGGGGGGGATACAAGTTAATTATACATGTTTATGGAAAGTTATACAAGACAATTATTCATGTTACGGGAATTAATCACATGTGATTCACTATCCGTAGTTCAAATCACCTGTGATTTATCACTATGCCTTATAAATAGATTCTACGTTTTCAAAACTATTTTGTATAAATAAACAAGTTTTTAAATGTTTCTTTTAGAAAATACTTTTATTTAACAAATCTTCTTATAAAATGTAACCCCACTAATATATTTATATAAGTAAGACTTGAAGGACTTAGGACCGATAGCTCGCCTTATTTCCTGTTCTTGTTTGATTGTGGGCTTAGGGTAATGGTTATCCGTCCGACTGTCGTTGATTTCTTAGTTATATATCTTGTATATTAGTATGGGATACGAGTATTTCTCAATTCATTAGAAGCCTAAATCACTAACGTGACAAGAACCATACATACTAAGTTAACTATAATAGGTATAGCTAATGCTGCTACTACTCACTATAGTCACTACTCTCTACACTATAATACACACTATTGCCAGACAATACACTAGTAAGAGAACACACTATGTGTAACACCCCAAAGTTTGGAAAGCCAAGAAAAGAAAGAAAACCTCAAGTTTAGGGGAGACTCGGCGAGTCCATGGAGGGACTCGGCGAGTCCGAGCGGGATCCGGGTTGTGGTGAAAGCGACCGACTCGGCGAGTCGGCCAAGGAGACTCGACGAGTTGGGTCTGATCGAGGAAAACCCTAAATCCGGGACTTGGAGCCTATTTAAGCGTCTCATTCTCTTTCCTAGGGTTCCTTTACTGCCTCTCTACCCCAGAACACCAAACCCTAGCCGCCATATCCGTTTTTGAGCTAGATCTTGCCTTGAAGAATGCACTAAAGCTTGGAGGAGGAAGAAAGACCTTGGAGGTGAAAGAAGGGACTGTGGATCTGGGATTGTGGAGTCATTTCAGACCTATTGGAGGTAATAAGCTGTTGCTTGGACTCCCTTTGCATCTAGATCTATTCTTATGTGTGAGTTTTGGTCATTGTTGGTATGATATGTAACCAATTCGAGTTGGAGGTTCAGATCTGAGATTGCTACCTCAGATCCATGTTGGTTTTGGTCTTGAATCCCCTAAAGTATCAACCCTTGGTATGTTGAAGAAGCATGTTTGCCATAAACCCTAGTTTAGTGTGTTTTGAGCATAGATCTCTCAATCTACACGTAAAGTTTGCCACTTTACGTGGGGATTAGGCCCTGGAAGTATGGATCTATGAGTTGGAAGTTCTGTTTGGCTCGAAAAGCCACTGCATGGATTGAGGACTGGATAGACTCGGCGAGTCCTTCGAGTGGACTCGGCGAGTAGCTTGAAGATGAGGAGGAACTCGACGAGTAGGATGAACAGCTCGTCGAGTCGGTTGAAGTTAGGCATGGACTCGGCGAGTTGGACGAGCAACTCGACGAGTTGGTTGAAGATTGTCTTGGACTCGGCGAGTCTGTTCTTGGACTCGGCGAGTCAGATCGCGAAACCCTAAACCCTTTGAGTTGAGACTCGAATCAGTGAGTTGGGTGGTGACTCAGCGAGTTGGACAGGACAGGACTTGGAACTAGTTGGACTCGGCGAGTCATGGACTGACTCGGCGAGTCGGGTCACGAATAAGAAAGACCCTGAGCTTATGAACTCGGCGAGTCTTTAGGAAGACTCGGCGAGTAGGGTTGACCTGGAAGGTTGACTTTGACCAGAGTTGACTTAGTTGACTGTCAGACTAAGTGTTATATGTATATTGATAGCTCAGAGAGCTAGAGGAGCAGCGGTTCAGGGGATTGTCGAGTAGCAGCCAGAGGTTTATCAGCAGGGCTCAGCAGTTCAGGTGAGTTTCCTTCCAGTAGGAACGGGTCTAAGGCCACAATGCCGGCCCGTTTAGCTAGCCGTAGTTTTCGGATGTTGATCTGATTCAGTAGTTAGTATGTTTGATGCCTTTGTGGCTCAAACAGGATTTATGTGTTATGTGTTCCGGGCTACGGCCCGATGTAGTATGCAGTATATGTGAGTTTATGCCAGTTGATATGTTATGATATGCTATGTTCAGTTAGCTTCGGACTTCGGTCCGATGGAGGGGACAAGGTCCCAGACAGTTAGCTTCGGACTTCGGTCCGATGGAGGGGACAAGGCCCCAGACAGTCAGCTTCGGACTTCGGTCCGATGGAGGGGGCAAGGCCCCAGTCAGTTAGCTTCGGACTTCGGTCCGATGTCAGCTTCGGACTTCGGTTCGATGTAGGGGGCAAGGCCCCGTTAGTCCGGACTTCAGTCTGATGCAGTGGGCAAGGCCCAATATGTGCTTTATATGTTTTTGTGTGATATGTGGTAGATTGGGGGAGCTCACTAAGCTTCGTGCTTACGGTTTTCAGTTTTGGTTTCAGGTACTCAGTTTTCAAAAGAGGAGCTCGGGAAGATTGCAGAGCACACACCATAGTCAGTTAGCCTGGGAATGTTTGACTCTGATAATGATATTATGTTTTGAATTTAATACTCAAAATTTATGTTTGACTTATGATACGTTGTTATAAATCTATTTTAGTAATGTTTTAAAAGAAATTTTTAGTCATGATTTTTGGGTCGTTACACTATGAACTATACTAAAAGACTACTACGCTATAACAAAATAGAAAGCACTAAATAGACGATAACACACTAACCCACTACGAGATACTCTATTCATTACCCACTACGCCCAGAGTTTTCCGATAGGAAGACGACGCTATATGTATAGATCTATACGGTGCAGACGCTATTACATCCCGACTGTTAATTTCAGTCCGAGCCGCACAGGTCCAGGGATGCCACTACTTCACTACATTGTGCATGACCGGGAAGGTCATGGGGTCCGCTATTACTCGCACTAACATACAAGAAATACACTATAACCGTACTAAAATACTAAACTAAAGGTTAAGTTAATATCCCGAAGTAACCAAGTATCTAACACTAAAGGAAGTTGGTACCACTATTATTGACTTCAGGCATAACTTACCATATTGCATTACTTATTTGAGAGTCACTATTATACTTTTACGATAAATGGTTTCAAAGATGAAAATGACATGCTTCTTAAAGGTTTTCACTTACAATGTATTTCTAGAAAATATAGGATTTTCTAGGTTTTACTACTACTTATGACTGTAAATTACACCTTTTCATACTATTGGTTCTAGTGCTATTTATACAAAAACTCACACTAAACTCTTATGAACTCACCAGCTTTATGCTGATATTCGTTTTCAAAATAACTTGTATCCTCAGGTCACAGATAGACAATTGCAGGTGCAGCTTTTTGGAGAAGGTGGAGTTTACAAGATCCATCTCTTATTTTTGATTTACTTTTGATGTTTGTTGAACATTAAAAACACACTTGTAATTAAACTCTATGCAATGCAATGGTTGTATGTTTCTTGTTTTTACTATTATGCAATTATGATGATACTATACATGACGTCCTCCACCCCGAAACGTATTCCGCCATTATCGGTTTTGGGGTGTGACAGATTGGTATCAGAGCATTGTTTATAGTGAATCAAATATATCAACCTATAAAAGATATACAAAGTATAAACACTTCGGGACTAAAACACTCTGACCAAGAATATATACTGTTAAGTATCTAAAAGATCTAACTAAGTATATATATATACACATCACTATAAAACACATAAATCTGTATCACACTAGAACAAATAAAAAGTATTAAGATTGTTGGGCAGTGCAATTGGGCTTAGAGACATATAGTCACATTCGGGGTGATGTAGCCTGATCAACTACGTTTTCCTGAGAGTGACTAGCATGTGCCTAAGTTTGGTTGTGGTGTTGCAACAAGTCTAAAACTTACCAACACTACCACAACAACGTTACCATAAGAATACTATAGGAGTATTCTGTATCTCTAGAATATACGTATGTGATAACAAAAAGGGTCATTACTAGTAGGACAATAGTTGCTAAGTGGATACACCACGGTTACATGTGACTAAGGCGCTATAGACTCAGAATCTGAAGCCTTTGCTTCATTCCCTGTTCTTGTTTGATTGGGGGTCTGAAGTTAGGGTGGCTTACTCAAAGGACTATCTTGCTTCGGTTACATGTAATCGGTATTCACTACGCAAGTATTGGGTCGACTAATAACGATTCATCCTATAAGTATCTTAGAATAGTACGTCTATTAACCTTTCCTTTCCCCTTTCTCGCGTAGATAGCATGGCTGGCTTCCACCATCCCGGTGATCCGTACTTTCCGAACCAGGGCAATGGGGGATGGCTCGAAGAGGATTCAGACGATGATCACCCGATCCCTTTGGATGATCATCATGCTGAAGGCTTCTCGAATAGCTCGAGCTCCGAACCAGAAGTTAACAACCAACCTCCTGAAGCCCCGAACCCTAACCCCTGTCCAACATTTCAGGGTCCCACTCCTATGTGGGCAATATCCTTGCACCGATGGAGCGAGGAGCAGGGTCAACCCTTGCCATACAATGGAGACTGAAGCTTCTACAACATAATCGAAGGAGGATCAGCAGATTGGGTTCTGCCCATCATGATCCGAAGGATTACCAGGAATGTCGAGCAGGGTCAAGCTGCTATAGGTCGAGTTGTAGAAGTGGATGCCAACTCGAACCTCAACACGGTTCGCATCCGCCAACTCGAAGAAGCCATGGACAGGACAAGGAGGACCAACGAGGCTCTGCAGCATCAGCTGGCTGCATCCCGAGCCGAAGTTAGGGAACTCCGAGCACGCCAAAGGACTCATGATCGACACCTTCAAGAAGTTATGCGTCAGCTAGCGGATCTGAGGATTCGCCCAACAAGTAACCGTCGCCAGTAGAAGACGTCTAGTTACCTCACTCTTTTGTTTAAAGGACTATCCTTTTTCTCTCTATGTTCCGTAGATCTCTTGTCTGTAAACATTCCTAGCTTAAAAGTACTCTAGTTAAACCTCTAAACTGCCAACATTTTCTCTATGGTATGATGTAAGACCTACTGTTAGGTCAATTTTCATGAACTTGTGTTGCACCATTAATACCCGTATATTGGCAGTTGACTACTCTATTGCTATGACTCTCATTCTGATCTTGGATTATGTTGATTTAATCCACGAAGGAATTCTGGCATTATCTAGATCTCGGGTGATGCGAGCGGTGGAAATTCTAGATTTGGTGAAGTCGACCAACGAGTGCAGGGATGCACTTATAAGGATTTCATGAACTGTAAACCTACCTTCTTCGATGGTACCGGAGGAATTCTGGCATTATCCCAATGGTTCGAAAGAACCAAAGCTGTATTTGAGATGTGCTCTTGCCCCGAAGAGAGCAAAATCAAGTTCGCTACTGCTACCCTCACTAATAGGGCCTTGACATGGTGGAATGGCCATGTCAGTGCACTCTCCTTGGTCACAGCCAATGCCATGGGCTGGGACACTCTAAAAGATCTCATGAGAGGGGAATACTGCCCTAGGGGCGAAGTTCAGAAACTTGAGGAAGAACTCTGGAACCTCAAGATGAAAGGGACTGACATAACAGCTTACACGGCCAGGTTTTGCGACTTGGCGACTATGTGTCCCAACATGATCCCATCCGAAAGCAAGAAGATTGAACGATACATCTGGGGTTTAGTGCCCCCGTATCGAGGAAATGATCTAGCCTCACGCCCTACCACTTTTGACAGCGCCAAGGAATTGGCCCAGAGTCTGATCAACCACGAAATCTCCTCCACTCCAGCAACAGCAACCACAACAACCACCGCACCGCCCGATTCATCTGCTAGAAAGAGGAAGCGATGGGATAAGAAGAAGGGCAAGAAAACTCAAACCTCCTCCAAGGACCAGCAAATCGTGGCGGTCCATGCTGCCACCACCCCAGCCACTCCAGCCGCACCAGCCCCGCCAAAAGCTTATAGTGGGAATCTGCCCAAGTGTCCCAAGTGCCCTTTCCACCACAACGGCCCCTGCCGTGAATTGCAGTGTGCCAACTGTGGATAGAAGGGCCATACGGTGCGATTCTATAAGGCCCCTCCCAAACCTATTTCTCAAGTTCCGGGTTCGGGAGTGACCCCGACGTGTTATGGCTGCGGCGAAGCTGGCCATTTCAAGAAGAACTGCCTGAAGGCTACAAATGTTGGGGGAACTGGAAGGTTACTCGCTATCGGTCAGAATGAAGCGGTAGCAGATCCCACAGTGGTCACGGGTACGTTTCTTCTCAGCAACTCTTATGCCTGTGTCTTATTCGATAGTGGTGCAGAAAGAAGCTTCATAAATCAAAACTTTAAACACTTACTCAAACAAATCCCTCAACCACTAAAAGAAACATTTGTCGTAGAAATGGCTAATGGGAAGACCGAACGCTCTAAAGAAATCTACCTAGGTTGTACTCTCACGTTAGATGATCACCCATTTTCAATCGATCTTATACCAGTCTCAATCAAAAATTTCGATGTCATTGTTGGTATGGATTGGTTGAGTCTTCATCGCGCCAATATCCTATGCTCCGACAAAGCCATTCGCCTGAACCTTCCGAATCACGAAACCCTATTGATATATGGAGATAAGCCGAGTACGAGTCTTCGTATCATCTCCAGTATTCAGGCTCAGAAATACTTGCGCAAGGAACATCACGCCTTTCTTGCTCACGTTGTCGACACTAACCAGAAATCGAAAGATCCAAAAGACATTCCCGTTGTATGTGAATTCCCTGACGTATTCCCAGAGGATCTTCCAGGCCTACCTCCCAAACGACAGGTTGAGTTCAGAATCGACCTAGCCCCTGGAGCTACTCCCGTACCTAAGTCGCCCTATCGTCTAGCGCCCGCCGAAATGTAAGAACTATCCGGTCAACTCAACGAGCTACTCAGCAAGGGTTTTATAAGACCGAGCTTCTCACCTTGGGGAGCACCGGTCTTGTTCGTAAAGAAGAAGGATGGATCGTTTCGGATGTGCATCGATTATAAGGAACTCAATAAACTCACGGTCAAAAATCGCTACCCTCTCCCTCGTATCGACGACCTATTCGACCAACTACAGGGAGCAAGTTATTTCTCCAAGATTGATCTTAGATCCGGGTATCATCAGTTACGGGTACTTGAGGAAGATGTTCCGAAGATAGCCTTCCGAACCCGCTATGGGCATTTTGAGTTCGTAGTGATGCCCTTTGGACTGACTAACGCCCCCGCAGTATTCATGGACTTGATGAATAGGGTGTGTCGTCCATACCTGGATCATTTTGTCATCGTCTTCATTGATGATATACTCGTCTACTCTCGGAGCGAGGAAGAGCACAGGGATCATTCACGACGAGTCCTGGAAACGTTGCGATCCGAAAAGTTATATGCGAAGTTCTCTAAGTGCGAGTTTTGGATCCGAAGAGTTGAATTCTTGGGTCACGTGGTTAGTGAAGAACGAATCCACGTGGATCCCTCCAAAATTAAAGCTATTGAGAATTGGTCAGCACCACAGACGCCTACAGAAATTCGTCAATTTCTAGGCCTCGCTGGCTACTACTGCAGATTCATCCAAAACTTCTCTCGGATTGCGAAGCCTGTCACTATGCTAACACAGAAGGGTGTATCATTCGACTGGGAAGAAAAACAGGAGAAGGCATTCCAGACCCTGAAGCGAGCCCTATGCACCGCACCAGTATTATCCCTTCCCGAAGGGACAGAGGACTTTGTTGTATATTGTGATGCATCCAATCAGGGGCTCGGTTGTGTCTTGATGCAATGAGGTAAGGTTATCGCCTATGCCTCGAGGCAGCTAAAGACCCATGAAGTGAACTACACTACTCACGACCTCGAGTTAGGAGCCGTCGTCTTCGCACTAAAAATCTAGAGACACTACTTGTATGGGACGAAGAGTGTGGTGTACACTGATCATAAAATCCTCCAACACATACTGAACCAAAAAGAACTTAACATGAGGCAGCGTCGATGGGTCGAGCTACTTAACGATTACAACTGTGAAATTAGATATCACCCAGGGAAAGCCAACGTAGTAGCAGACGCCCTGAGTAGGAGGGAGTATTCTGGTCGAAGGACCAAGTCATTGATGATGACTATCCATTCGCATCTATCCACACAAATCAAAGAGGCTCAGCTGGAAGCCTTAAAGCCTGAGAACGTGACAGGAGAATCCCTGCGCGGAATGAATAAAAATCTGGAGGTTAAGGGTGACGGAACCTACTACTTCATGGACCGAATCTGGACTCCACGTCATGGAGGTTTCAGAGACTTGGTCATGAGGGAAGCACACAACACTCGCTACTCCGTCCACCCGGGTTCCGATAAGATGTATCCGGATCTCAAAAAGCTATACTGGTGGCCGAACATGAAAGCGGAGATCGCTACCTTTGTGAGTAAGTGCCTTACTAGCGCGAAGGTCAAGGTCAAATATCAAAAGCCATCAGGACTCCTCCAACAACCTGAGATACCGGAATGGAAGTGGGAGCGGATCACAATGAACTTTATAACCAAACTGCCCAAGACAGCGGGTGGATTAAATACCATTTGGGTCATCGTTAACAGGTTGACCAAGTCCGCACACTTCCTACCCATCAAAGAAACGGACAAGATGGAGAAACTCACAAGAACATACATAAAAGAAATAGTACGACTGCATGGCGTCCCTATATCTATTATCTCAGACAGAGATAGTAGATTCACCTCTAGGTTTTGGCAATCATTGCAAAAGGTACTAGGGACAAGGCTGGACATGAGTACAGCCTACCATCCGCAGACCGACGGACAAAGTGAGAGGACGATCCAAACCTTAGAAGATATGATGCGAGCTTGTGTGATCGACTTCGGGAAATCGTGGGATACACACTTGCCTCTTGTGGAGTTTTCCTACAACAATAGTTATCATACGAGCATCAAGGCAGCTCCATTTAAAGCCCTCTACGGCCAGAAGTGCAGATGTGACATCCCCATTTTCACGGCCAGAAAAGACCGATTTTGTTTATGCTTTATAAAAATCAGAGTACTTCATTTTATAAAAATGTTGCGGAATTTGTTCCCAGAAAAACATGGTAAATACGTTATTAAAACATTTTCGATGAAACGTATTTATTTCATTTTAAAACGTTTGGGATGTCATCGTTAATACAGAAACATAAGCATAAACAGAACTTACAATTATTTACACTAGTGATCTACATCTCTTTAAATCTCTCAGTGTATTGTGACTTCATATCAACACCTGTGATAAAAATAAACTGAGTGGGTCAGGTTGGGAAACCTGGTGAGCACATAGGGTTTTCAACCCACAATAATATAATTATTATTTTTAAACATCAAACAATCAACCCAATTACCCATTCCCGTTATCCTCACATTACGTCCCTAAAACATCTAACACAAGGGACCTAGTCAAAGGACTATCATTGGGATGGAGTATATCTGGTGAGCACACAGTTCACACAGTTCGAATAAACACACAGTTCGAATAAACACACAGTTCGGTTAAACACAAAGTTCGAATAAACACCTACAGGTTGCGAGCCTGTTAGTGTTCCACTGGACTGTCTAGAATAGTCTGTGGTCGTCATCTATACTCCGCTAGATGACTAGATCATCAAGAACATCTATAACGAGGCATCTCATTATTTCATTTTATCACACAGCAACTAATACATCTACCCATGTTTTACCCAACACATTTTGTAGATATAAAATACATATACAGTTTAAATCATTGAAAACATGTATAAAACGTTCATCCAGCATAGATAGCAAGTATACAGATAATATACACACACAGCACGTAATTTATATAAAATACTTCATATCTATGTGTAAGCTGAAAGTAACTATGCACTCACCTGAGAAGGTGGTGACTCGGTACTCGGACAGCGCTTCGTTTACTTTAAAATAATTTCCTTTGACGAAACCTAGTATTATCACCACTAGATTTTAGTCTAATATTACCGTGACTAATTATTAGTCTTATTATTATTATTATTATTATTATTATTATTATTATTATTATTATTATATAAGCGTTTAAACAATACTTTCCAACTACTATGTACAGACAGGGGCCAAACATAAAACACCGGAGGGCAGGACCATTTTGGCGTATAGCACTTCTGAAATCCAACAACCCTATGCGGCCCTTTAAACCAGATTCCCCGTACCGCGAGTAGTTAAAAGATATTATAACGACACTTATATAAGTCATAATAATAGCCCAAATATTTATTATAAATTTATAATAACAATACTAATTTTAAATATAAAATATATTTAAAATAGGGTAAACATAACTTACTTTCAAGGGGATTTTAGCTAGGAGTCGGGCTCTGCAGGAGCAGAACTTCGTCGCTGAATCTTTCTAAGAAAGATTCGTGCAGCGCTTCAGCGCTCACCTTACTATACTAAAACTACAGAAAGAGAAGTCGAATCACGAGGGACCGAAATGCTCGGGGGATAAGGAGAGAAAGACTCTTGAATCAAGAGAATGGTGCAAGAAATATGAGAGCCCAAGGCTCTTATTTATACTAATTGAATTTTCAAAAACTACCCTCCATAATTACTTAATGACCTTTTAGTTATATAAACAACTAAACACCCCTCTATAATACTATTTTAAATGGATTTAATGATCTTTGTACTAAACTAATGTCGAAAGAACTCAACATTAGTTTTATAATAACCGCATCGTCGATACCTTTCTAATGATATATACATATGTATATATATGTGTACGTATACATGATTTATACTTTATTTTAATACGTAAATATACTACTATAATTTGTAACTCGCTCATACGAACTCCGTTTTTGACGTTATTTATATCCACGCGTAGGTGGAGACATACTCTACAACTTTCGTTTAGACTCCGTTGGTTAATTTTGACTTTATTTTTAAAGTTATATTTTTAACAGGCCAGGACAGGATTGGTCCGTTAAAATCTCATAACTTCTTTATTCGATGTCCATTTTCGTCTGTATTTTTATCGTTACGCTACTAATAACGAGATCTTCGATTCTTGTTTAGGTTGTGTCGGCTAAAAATCAATCGATCTAAAATTCGAATTTCGGGTTGTACACCGCTAATCCGAAACTTCGAAAAATCATAACTTCTTCATACGAAGTCAAATTTGGGCGTTCTTTTTATCGATGTTCTTAGTTTAACATATTCTACGACTTTTGTTTAGAGTGCTAAGGCTAAATCTCTATATATCATAAATTTACTATTTACGCTTCCCGGCGTCGTGCCGGTTCCGACGCGAAACTTCGACGGGTCATAACTTCTTCGTTATAACTCGGATTTCAGCGTTCTTTATATGTACGGAAACCTTGTGACATATTCTAAAAATTGGTTAAGATTATTTATTCTAAATAATCTTTTTGTCAAAAAGTCGTTTTCGACCCCTATTGCCTCTAAATTGACTAGCCCGGATCTGCGGGCGTTACAATTATCTCCCCCTTAGGATGATTACGTCCCGGAATCATCAACGAAACAGGGCTCGTATAATGACTCCATACGTCATCTTTTCATCCTAGTTAATAATTATAACTTCTATATTCCTTCAAGTCTATCTCTTAGACTCATTGACTGTAAGCAGTACTCGATCGTGCACCTGCTCTCTACCTCGGGCTAGACTTCAAATTATGACCTATCATCATGTGATGCACATTTAGACTTAGGTCTCTTAGAGTTAAATTCTAAAATAGACTATGCCTTCCTTCATGTTCTAATGTGATATAATCACACTTTAACATGTAGCGTTTCTGGCTACCAACTTCTTTAACAACGAACGCGATACTTCTATTGATTGCTTTGATTTCAATCGTTTGGTTTAAGTCGGACGCTACATCAAACTTGGTTCTCTGAACCACGCAACATACTCATCGTAGTCAGACTCAATTCGGTATGACCACTAGGGTCGGAAATCAACAATCTTTTTAGTCATTATCGAAACGATGGTAATGACATACTTGAAAAAAAAAACAGAATCAGTTACTAGCTTCTTGGTAACCTTGTGACTTTCCCTGATCCAAGTGTGAGTCCTGTGCTTCCGGTAGTATAGGCCTCTACTACCATTCACACCTACTCATACTCGTCCCAAGTATTGTCCCGCAGTCTCTCCAAGTCACCATACACGAAAAAAAACAACTTAACACATCAGATAACAAAACAAAGGTTTCATATTATTTCTTGAAACGATTACATAGGTGTTCAAGTTCACCCTAGACTATGCCTCTAACAGGCTAAATCATATGATTCTATGGCTACATTATAACTCGATCCTTGGATGTCAAGCCGTCATTCCTGAATCCTCGCATTGTCATCTGCTTCGTCTAGGATCATATGGAATGCTCTTGCCTTCGGTTTTGGCGGAATGTTTGGTTTTTCCGCCTCTTTCTTTTTCGGGCAATCCTTAGCAACATGCCCTTCTTCACGGCATTCATAACACACCCTTTTGCACTCGTTGGCGTAATGTCCGGTCTTCCCACACTTGTAGCAAGTCACTTCTTCGCTACATTTCCCAAAGTGATTCTTTTTGCACTTCTCGCACCATTTCACTTTGTTTCCTCCTCCGCTAGACTCCTTTGAACCAGACTTGATCTTCTTATTGGGCCTCGTAGATTCCTCAAACTTCCTCTTTTCGCCAACCTCAATCTTGTTGGCAGCTCTTCCCTTAATCATATCTTCCACAGACTTGGCAGCCCAGATAGCTGCCTCCAGAGTAGGAGCCTGGCGCACTGGCACCGCGTACTCCCATGGAAGTCCCTTTGCGTACTTGTCAATTTTCGTCAGCTCATCCGGAACAAGACGCAAGGCAAACTCCATCTTTTCTGTGAAGTTGTTCGTGTATTCATCGATTGACATGCTTCCCTTCTTCAGGGTTAGAAACTGGTTCTCTAGCTCAAGCAGGTTTTGAGCTGAGCAGTACTTTCGTTTGAATTGCACCAAAAATTCTACCCATGTCAGTTGCAGGGGCTCATTAGGGCTCAGAGTCTTCCCCAAGGTATTCCACCAACGTACAACACTTCCTCGAAACTGACGCACTGCAAATGTGGTCTGTAGCTTCCCTCTGCAACCGCATGTCATGAAGGCTAACTCCATCTCCGAGATCCAATCCATGACCCCGATCGGATCCTCCTTTCCAGTGAAAGTCGATGGCTTGCAAGTCAGAAAATCCTTGTACTTGCATCCATTCCTCTCGACTTTGTCATCTTGGTTGTTTTGTCGAACTATTGGTGGGTTGACTTGACCAACAGTCCCACTGTAGTTTCCTTCCTCAGTCTGCCCTTCGTTCAACTCGGGCTGTTCGATCTGAATAGTGGCTTCCTCACGATTTTGCTGGAGCAAACGTCTAGTTTCCTCCATTTGACGATCCAACATTGCCTGGATCATCGCTTGCACTCCGGCCATCGTTATTGGTCCGGCAGCGGCTTCCACAACTGGTATTTGCTCGATCACGGGGGGTTGGTGTCCGTTCCCATTTGCATTCACGTTTCCACTACGGGTTCTTGCCATCTTGATCTATACACCGAATAAGGTGAATCCAGATCTTTACTTAGGATTGACGGTTAAATCATCCTTATCACTCCGAAACGTTTATATGCTAGTTCTAATATCGTAGTCGTACGTTTAGAATCCTAAACACATAAGGTTTCCAGATCCGGTCGGCAACAGACCATAGATCCGAACAACTAACAGCATATCAGGCACAAGTATTTAGCACATAAAAGCATTTTAGGCACAATTCCTAAAATAAGCTAGTGCTCACACCTCACAATCATCGCTTAGCATTCTACGTTTAAGTCTAGAAATAAATCCATATTCCTAGTTCGCTTAAACTAATGCTCTGATACCAACTGTGACATCCCCATTTTCACGGCCAGAAAAGACCGATTTTGTTTATGCTTTATAAAAATCAGAGTACTTCATTTTATAAAAATGTTGCGGAATTTGTTCCCAGAAAAACATGGTAAATACGTTATTAAAACATTTTCGATGAAACGTATTTATTTCATTTTAAAACGTTTGGGATGTCATCGTTAATACAGAAACATAAGCATAAACAGAACTTACAATTATTTACACTAGTGATCTACATCTCTTTAAATCTCTCAGTGTATTGTGACTTCATATCAACACCTGTGATAAAAATAAACTGAGTGGGTCAGGTTGGGAAACCTGGTGAGCACATAGGGTTTTCAACCCACAATAATATAATTATTATTTTTAAACATCAAACAATCAACCCAATTACCCATTCCCGTTATCCTCACATTACGTCCCTAAAACATCTAACACAAGGGACCTAGTCAAAGGACTATCATTGGGATGGAGTATATCTGGTGAGCACACAGTTCACACAGTTCGAATAAACACACAGTTCGAATAAACACACAGTTCGGTTAAACACAAAGTTCGAATAAACACCTACAGGTTGCGAGCCTGTTAGTGTTCCACTGGACTGTCTAGAATAGTCCGTGGTCGTCATCTATACTCCGCTAGATGACTAGATCATCAAGAACATCTATAACGAGGCATCTCATTATTTCATTTTATCACACAGCAACTAATACATCTACCCATGTTTTACCCAACACATTTTGTAGATATAAAATACATATACAGTTTAAATCATTGAAAACATGTATAAAACGTTCATCCAGCATAGATAGCAAGTATACAGATAATATACACACACAGCACGTAATTTATATAAAATACTTCATATCTATGTGTAAGCTGAAAGTAACTATGCACTCACCTGAGAAGGTGGTGACTCGGTACTCGGACAGCGCTTCGTTTACTTTAAAATAATTTCCTTTGACGAAACCTAGTATTATCACCACTAGATTTTAGTCTAATATTACCGTGACTAATTATTAGTCTTATTATTATTATTATTATTATTATTATTATTATATAAGCGTTTAAACAATACTTTCCAACTACTATGTACAGACAGGGGCCAAACATAAAACACCGGAGGGCAGGACCATTTTGGCGTATAGCACTTCTGAAATCCAACAACCCTATGCGGCCCTTTAAACCAGATTCCCCGTACCGCGAGTAGTTAAAAGATATTATAACGACACTTATATAAGTCATAATAATAATCCAAATATTTATTATAAATTTATAATAACAATACTAATTTTAAATATAAACTATATTTAAAATAGGGTAAACATAACTTACTTTCAAGGGGATTTTAGCTAGGAGTCGGGCTCTGCAGGGGCAGAACTTCGTCGCTGAATCTTTCTAAGAAAGATTCGTGCAGCGCTTCAGCGCTCACCTTACTATACTAAAACTACAGAAAGAGAAGTCGAATCACGAGGGACCGAAATGCTCGGGGGATAAGGAGAGAAAGACTCTTGAATCAAGAGAATGGTGCAAGAAATATGAGAGCCCAAGGCTCTTATTTATACTAATTGAATTTTCAAAAACTACCCTCCATAATTACTTAATGACCTTTTAGTTATATAAACAACTAAACACCCCTCTATAATACTATTTTAAATGGATTTAATGATCTTTGTACTAAACTAATGTCGAAAGAACTCAACATTAGTTTTATAATAACCGCATCGTCGATACCTTTCTAATGATATATACATATGTATATATATGTGTACGTATACATGATTTATACTTTATTTTAATACGTAAATATACTACTATAATTTGTAACTCGCTCATACGAACTCCGTTTTTGACGTTATTTATATCCACGCGTAGGTGGAGACATACTCTACAACTTTCGTTTAGACTCCGTTGGTTAATTTTGACTTTATTTTTAAAGTTATATTTTTAACAGGCCAGGACAGGATTGGTCCGTTAAAATCTCATAACTTCTTTATTCGATGTCCATTTTCGTCTGTATTTTTATCGTTACGCTACTAATAACGAGATCTTCGATTCTTGTTTAGGTTGTGTCGGCTAAAAATCAATCGATCTAAAATTCGAATTTCGGGCTGTACACCGCTAATCCGAAACTTCGAAAAATCATAACTTCTTCATACGAAGTCAAATTTGGGCGTTCTTTTTATCGATGTTCTTAGTTTAACATATTCTACGACTTTTTTTTAGAGCGCTAAGGCTAAATCTCTATATATCATAAATTTACTATTTACGCTTCCCGGCGCCGTGCCGGTTCCGACGCGAAACTTCGACGGGTCATAACTTCTTCGTTATAACTCGGATTTCAGCGTTCTTTATATGTACGGAAACCTTGTGACATATTCTAAAAATTGGTTAAGATTATTTATTCTAAATAATCTTTTTGTCAAAAAGTCGTTTTCGACCCCTATTGCCTCTAAATTGACTAGCCCGGATCTGCGGGCGTTACAGCAGATCCCCTCTGTGCTGGGCTGAGGTGGGTGACACTCAGTTAGCTAAAGGATGAGTTCCTGACAGCGCCCTCACTGGTCCGGAGATCATTCGAGAGACGACCGAGAAGATTGTACAGATACGTGAACGACTAAGAGCCGCTAGGGATCGACAGTAAAGCTACACCGACAAACGAAGAAAACCCTTGGAATTCCAGGTGGGAGACCGAGTCCTTTTGAAGGTCTTGCCCTGGAAGGGCACGATACGCTTTGGAAAGCGTGGAAAGCTGAACCCAAGGTACATAGGGCCTTTCGAGATTCTCGCCAGAATCGGCCCCGTAGCTTATAAACTCAACTTACCCCGCGAGCTAAGTAACATACATCCTACCTTCCACGTCTCAAACTTGAAGAAATGTCTATCTGACGAGACTCTCGTGATCCCCCTCGACGAGATCGAGGTCAATGAGAGCCTCAACTTCGTGGAAGAGCCTGCGGAGATTATGGATCGGGAAGTAAAACGAACAAAACAAAGCCACATCCCAATTGTGAAAGTTCAGTGGAACGCCAAGCGAGGACCGGAATTCACTTGGGAGCGCGAAAACCAAATGAAACTCAAATATCCCCATCTCTTCGCTTAGTAGTATTGTAATTCTTATCTGTATGAATTCTAAATTTCGAGACGAAATTCCCATAACGGGGGGGATGATGTGACAACCGCAAATCTATTGCCGTTACAAATCCCATCTTCACTAACGGAATGTGTCGCTATATGTTATTTTTCCGTAATGTTTGGAGTCATAAATAAACAAATATCTAGTTATTTATATGTCCCGATATTATCATAAGTAATTATAACTTGTAAGTGTTAACCCCGTTTAACTAAATAGAGTTATA
Organism: Lactuca serriola; assembly: GCF_051521515.1. Lineage (NCBI taxonomy): Eukaryota > Viridiplantae > Streptophyta > Magnoliopsida > Asterales > Asteraceae > Lactuca > Lactuca serriola. The sequence goes on along the minus strand of NC_136415.1, from coordinate 237,575,297 downwards.
TTACTTTTCAACCACTTCACCCAGGTAAAAAGTTTTAACCCCGTTAAACTTTAGCATCGGGTAGCCGTGTATCGGGTGCAATACCCGAGACATATATAAGCAAATGAACACCACTTTTAACCCCTTTCACCACTCATTCACTCTCTCTCACTACTTTCTCTCTCTAGACCCGAACCCAACTCCAAAACTGCGAATTTCGGCTTCCAAACATAAGGGTTTCTTCCCTATCTTGTTCTAATCATAGTCCATAGCATATTGAGGCCAAAAATCAAAGGATTTAGTAGATTAAAGGGAGTTTACGGCCTAGGAAGCCCCTTAGGCCGTAAACACCCAAAAACTTGGCCAAATGTCCCATTTTTTCCCATAAGCTTGTACAATAATTAGGGAAATAGCCTAAATGAGTTGGGACATGAAAACATAAACTTTTATGACCTAAAAAGGAGTTTACGGCCCAAGCTTGTGCTTAGGCCGTAAACACCAAATTTTCCATGCCATTTGCTCCAAAAACTCATCTAGGGCATGTAGTAATTTAGCTCTGACCCTAGGAAATGTTTTAGGCCATTAAACAACATCATTTAGAGACAAGAAGAGGAGTTTACGGCCAAGTCTAAGCTTGGGTCGTAAACACCCAATATTTATGCCAAAAAGTCCCTAAAACTCCACCTAAGGCCTTCAAAAATTTATCTAAGGTGTAGGGAAGTGTTTTGGACCATTTAAACATCCATTTTGAGGGACTAAATGGAGTTTACGGCCTAAGCACAAGCCTGGACTGTAAACTCCCCAAAATGCCACAAAATGAGGGTTTAAACCCTCCAATTTAGTCCAAGACACTTGCTAGGAAATTAGGGAAGTGAAATAAGGCCTTAACTTACAATTTTGGAGGGATACATGAGTTTACGGCCAAGCCTAGGGGGCTTACGGCCGTAAACTCCCAAGGAGTGGCCTTTGGGCCGTAAACTCCAAGGGAGTGAACTCATGGACTCCCCCGCAAACCCCTTTTGGCTTCGTACCACTCCCGGGAACCCCTTCTAGGCCCTAAAACCCCGAATTGATGCTAGAATGCCTAAATACTTTAATGAAAAGCATAAAATGATTAATTTCTTGTAAAATACATATTTCATATGACATTAGGATCCTAAAAGGTGCACAAGTCATTATTTGGTACAAAACGCTCAACCGGCACTTTTACCCGATTCACCTGACTTATGCGATTTCAGGTGAGTTCATACCCCTTTAATGAACCTTTCAAATGTTTTATATGTTTTAGGGGGGATACAAGTTGATTATACATGTTTATGGAAAGTTATACAAGACAATTATTCATGTTACGGGAATTAATCACATGTTATTCACTATCCGTAGTTCAAATCGCCTGTGATTTATCACTATGCCTTATAAATAGATTCTACGTTTTCAAAACTATTTTGGATAAATAAACAAGTTTTTAAATGTTTCTTTTAGACAATACTTTTATTTAACAAATCTTCTTATAAAATGTAACCCCACTAATATATTTATATAAGTAAGACTTGAAGGACTTAGGACCGATAGCTCGCCTTATTTCCTGTTCTTGTTTGATTGTGGGCTTAGGGTAGTGGTTATCCGTCCGACTGTCGTTGATTTCTTAGTTATATATCTTGTATATTAGTATAGGATACGAGTATTTCTCAATTCATTAGAAGCCTAAATCACTAACGTGACAAGAACCATACATACTAAGTTAACTATAATAGGTATAGCTAATGCTGCTACTACTCACTCTAGTCACTACTCTCTACACTATAATACACACTATTACCAGACAATACACTAGTAAGAGAACACACTATGAACTATACTAAAAGACTACTACGTTATAACAAAATAGAAAGCACTAAATAGACGATAACACACTAACCCACTACAAGATACTCTATTCATTACCCACTACGCCCAGAGTTTTCCGATAGGAAGACGACACTATATGTATAGATCTATACGAGGCAGACGCTATTACATCCCGACTATTAATTTCAGTCCGAGCCGCACAGGTCCAGGGATGTCACTACTTCACTACACTGTGCATGACCGGGAAGGTCATGGGGTCCGCTATTACTTGCACTAACATACAAGAAATACACTATAACCGTACTAAAATACTAAACTAAAGGTTAAGTTAATATCCCGAAGTAACCAAGTATCTAACACTAAAGGAAGTTGGTACCACTATTATTGACTTCAGGCATAACTTACCATATTGCATTACTTATTTGAGAGTCACTATTATACTTTTACGATAAATGGTTTCAAAGATGAAAATGACATGTTTCTTAAAGGTTTTCACTTACAATGTATTTCTGGAAAATATAGGATTTTCTAGGTTTTACTACTACTTATGACTGTAAATTACAGCTTTTCATACTATTGGTTCTAGTGCTTTTTATACAAAAGCTCACACTAAATTCTTATGAACTCACCAGCTTTATGCTGATATTCGTTTTCAAAATAACTTGTATCCTCAGGTCAAAGATAGACAATTGTAGGTGCAGCTTTTTGGAGAAGGTGGAGTTTAAAAGATCCATCTCTTATTTTTTTATTTACTTTTGATGTTTGTTGAACATTATAAAATACATTTGTAATTAAACTCTATGCAATGCAATAGTTGTATGTTTCTTGTTTTTACTATTATGCAATTGTGATGATACTGTACATGACGTCCTCCACCCCGAAACGTATTCTGCCGTTATCGTTTTTGGGGTGTGACATAAAACATGTTAAGGATGTTTGAAACTAAGTAAAATCATGTAAAGGACAGAAAGTTGACAAAGTAAACAAAAAGTGAGGATCTTTTTGTCAACTCACGGTTTTAAGAGGACTAAAAGAGTCGTTTTTAAATAAAAATGGATCTTTATGATATTCATGGTTTTTAAAGGGGCCAAAAGTGACAGTTTTCACAAATGGGCTTTTATTTGGGCTTTCACGGTTTTAATAGGCTAAATATGTCAATTTTCACAAAATTGGTCTAACTTTGAAACTCATAGTTTTCATGGGCCTAAAAAGGAAATTATTGGCTTTTTATGGATTAAATTGTCATTTGAAACAAACATAGATGAAAAATGTAAATTTTTCGGTCAAATGGGCTGAAAATGTCGTTTCTATTAAAAATAGGGCCGAAAATGTTACTTCTATCAAAAGTGGGTTGAAAATGTCATTTTATACAAATTGAGCCCTTAAAAGTAAACTTTCGGTCTTAATAGGCCTAAATTGTCATTTTTACAAAAAATGTGTCTTAATTGTAAATTTTCGGCTTAATGGGCCAAGTATGTCATTTTTATAAAAAGTGGCCCTTTTATGTCATTTTCATAAATAATTGAGCTAAAACAAGCAATATAATAACAAACGGGCTAATTACGTCATTCTCACTTTTATTGGGCCTTAGTGACCCATTTATATGCTTGATAGGTCATGTATACTCTTTACATGTTTATTGGGCCTTGTTGACCCATTTACATGCTCGACATACCTTGTATACACATTTCATGCTTATTGAGCTTCATTCATTCATGCTGTAACGACCCGTGTCCGGTATGGTAATTCCTTGGTATTTATTTTGTGGTTTTGCAAGAGGGACTCGGCGAGTTCATAGCCTGACTCGCCGAGTAGGGGCGCGACTTCGAGCACGTGTGAGCCGGGGACTCGGCGAGTCCATATCCCTGACTCGGCGAGTCCATCCGACTGGGTGAAACCCTAAATCCCCGGCTTGGCCACTATTTAAGTCACCTTATAGCCCCATTCTCGCCTCCCTCACCCTGAGAACACTATGAGAAAGAACCCTAATCCACCCTTGTGTGAGCTAAGTGTTTTGTGCCATTTTGTGAAGGTTTGAAGAAGAAGAAGAAGCAAGGAGCTAGGAGAAGAGGTGTAGTGCAAAGATCCAAGGACAAATCTGAGTTATTTGAGGTATTTTCGGATTTCCCCTCTTGTTTTATGCTTTAAACCTCCATTAGAGCCCTCCTAGGATCTAGTTGATGCTTATTCCAAGCCTTATGTTTGCATGAATGCCTTAATAAGTTGAGATATCTTTAGATCTGAATGATTGGGGGTTGTAGAGCCCAGATCTACTGCCTTTTTGGAGTTACTTTGCATTATAACCATAGATCTACCCATTTTGTGCATCTTTTAGCCTTATTTCCCTTATTCATGAGGTGGTACACGTAAAGTTGGAAACTTTACGTGGTAAATAAGCTTATTGGACTCAGATCTATCAATTGTATGTGTGGGATTCAAACAAAATCGAGTAAAAATCAGTTGCATGGCGGCAACTCGGCGAGTCGGGAAGAACGACTCGGCGAGTTGGGTCGCGAGGCCCCGATTCCTTCGTTTTTATCAGTGTCGAGTGGATCCAGTGAGTTAGAGAGTGGACTCAGCGAGTTGAGAGTAGACTCAGTAATGGAGGGACTCGGCGAGTTGTTCATACAACTCGGCGAGTCCAAGGCAATCTTCTTAAGCTCAAGAACAACTCGTCGAGTTGTTCATAGGACTCAGCGAGTCGGATGAAGATTGTCTGAGTTCTTGGATCGGGAGAGTACTCGTCGAGTCGATGCCATACTCGACGAGTAGCAGCGAGTTGAGTCGAGGAGTGAGGTTAGGGACTCGGCGAGTTGGCGGCCCAACTCGGCGAGTCAGGTCAACTATGAGTTGACTTTGTCTGAGAGTTGACTTTGACCTGGGGTAAAAGAGTCATTTTACCCAGTGCAGTGTTTAGTATTTGATTGAGTATGTTTATGGACTTGTAGCCGGGGAGATACCGGAGCAGCAACAGTTAGCCCTCAGAGCTATTCACTCAGCAGCCAATTCACGAGGTGAGTTCCCTTTCAGTAGGAACGGGTCTAAGGCCACAATGCCGGCCCGTTTAGCTAGCAGTAGTATCCGGATTTTTATCCGATGCAGTAATTAGCATGTTTGATGCCTTCGTGGCTCAGACAGGATTATGTGTGTTCATGTTAAGTGATACGTTTATGTTATGATCAGTCAGCTTAGGACTTCGGCCTGATGTCAGCTTCGGACTTCGGTTCGATGTAGGGGACAAGGTCCCAGTCAGCTTCGGTCTTCGGTCCGATGTCAGCTTCGGACTTCGGTTCGATGTAGGGGACAAGGTCCCAGTCAGCTTCGGACTTCGGTCCGATGTCAGCTTCGGACTTCGGTTCGATGTAGGGGACAAGGTCCCAGTCAGCTTCGGACTTCGGTCCGATGTCAACTTCGGTCTCCGGTCCGATGTAGGGGACAAGGTCCCAGTCAGTCAGCTTCGGACTTCGGTCCGATGGAGGGGGCAAGGCCCCAGTATGTGCTTGATATATTACTGTATGGTATGTGGTAATTTGGGGGAGCTCACTAAGCTTCGTACTTACAGTTTCAGTTTTGGTTTCAGGTACTTCCGCCAGCAGAGGAAAGAGCTCGGGTTGATGGCATCGCACACACCACAGCTTCAGTTTTTATCCTGGGAGTTGATTTAGTTCTTGATTTTTATATAACATGGATATGATACAGTTTCCCGCTCAGTGTTTTATTATTATTTGAGATATAGCATGTATGGTTTCACGATATGACACTCAGGTTATGGTTTTTGGTTATGTTGAAAAATGAAATTTTTGGGTCGTATTTTTGGGTCGTTTCACATGCACATACACATTGGGCCTTATAACCTAAATACAAACACGGAAACAATATTTATAACATTAAATAGTGTGTTACTGTCACACCCCCGAACCAAACGACGGAAACGTCCGACGGCTCGCGTGACTTAATTTGAATATCATCACAATGAATATACATGAATCATAACATAAACATCACCATGCATCAATATAATACAACTTACATTGTTCACATCAATTACATTGTTTTAACATTACAATTCCATACATAAATTGTTTGATAGTTTTCAAAAGCAAAACACACTAACATTCTTGGTACTTACTCCTTAGCTTACATGTTACCTGAGAATACAAGTTATTTTGAAAAACGGTCAACATATGGAATGTTGGTGAGTTCATAAGCAGGTTTGATATGAAAAATGTTTTGTGTAGTTTGAACGAAAACAACCCAGAAAATCCGATATTTTCTGAAAAGACCATTGTTTATAAAAAGTGTGGAGATCCGTAAATATATGCATGATGATTTTAAAACATGTATAATTGAAAAACTTTGTATTAAACGTGCAAGTGAAAAATGTTGAACTTTCTCGGAAAACCCGATGTTTTCCAAAATAAAAATATCATATACGGTTCGAATTGTTATCCCATCACGTGAATGATTTTGAATTACCTTGATTACTTGATTTATATCGGGTTTATTTATGTGAGTCGCTATAACCATGCATGATAATGACTAGTTCGTCTGTCTTAGCATTCTGGTGAACGCCGGAATTGATCTTAAGATTTTGTCACCCTAGACCGGCCGAGTCTAACTGTAGCGAATAGCTGAGGTATGGGGGAGTCACCCCCGTATAGATCTATACACAAACTCTCGCTCTCCCTCCGGGAGACTTTGATTATAACTACAGACTACGACCGACACACGTTGGTGTCACCCGTTATTACTCACTAAATCCCAATTGACTTGATTACTATTGATTATCGACCTGTATTTGTTTACTTGGACCTTACTAGCAGTACTAATGGGCCACTAAGGCCCAATAGCACTTAAAAGCCATTGAGGGTCCCTTAAATATGAAATTGGGTCGTAGGAGGCCCAATAACATTTATTATTATTCCTTGGGCCCAAAATCATGTTAATGGGTCACAAAGGCCCAACAAGCATGATTGGGCTTTCAAACCCAAAGTTTGTGTTGTTTACCTGTTTTTAGGAATTGTGTACTTGTTGGAAGGTTTGATTGGATGATTGTTATTTTGAATTGGCACGAGGGCGCTTGGTTATTGTTAACGATTTTTGGGATTTTACATATGTTCATCTTCATGAGTTGTGATTTTATATTTTTGACTCAAACATCTTAATAGTAAAAGAATTGATTCAACATATTGGTTTGACCCATTTCAACCATTCTTTAATAAAGATGACAATTTTAGTCCCTTATATAAAAAATAGACATTTTAGCCCTTAAACCATTTTCTTGACACATTTGACCCATAGACTTGTTCAATTGATATTTTTAGCCCAAAACTCATTCTTTGGACTTTTCAGCCCTTCCAGAAAAGTGTTTTTCGGTTAAAGCCCAAACTTTTGCAACTTTTAACAATTTTGGCCCAAAATACAAAAACTTTACATTTTTTATCCTTTTTGGTAAAGAAAAGCATTTTTAACCCTTGAAATAATTTTGTTTAACTCTTTATCCCCTGTTGTGAGGAATTTATCATTTCAGCCCTTTGAAAATTATGTTTTTCGCAACTTTGGGCTTAATGGGCCAAAAAGCCCAAAAATTGGCCCATTGAGCTAATATTTACATTTCAAGTCCTTTGAAAAGCATAATTTTCATAAAAACATTTATTTTAACTGTTTTGAGTCTTTTGACCCTCAAAAAAACTGTGAATGGAAACTTTTCACCCAATATTTGTTTATTTGACAATTTAAGCCCTAAAAATTTGTTTTATGTTACAATATATCTATTTTAATCTTAGAGGGTATTTTTCTTGACTTGTTTAGTGTATTATACCTTAGATCATGTTTGTTTTCCTTCTTATGTCATAGATCTTGAGAGTTCTTCTCTTTTTGTTGCATATTTACCACATAAACAATTACAATCACACATACATGCGTAAAATCATACATAGCACACACATACACATAGATCTACACATTTTACTTGTATTCTCCCCCATAAAACTTGTAAAAACCGAAAAAGAGGGGTATGAACTCACCTTGAGTTTTTGGGTTTGGTTTTGAAGAAGAATGGAAGAAGTTTGATGTTATTCTCGGCCTAGCAAACTTCTTGGAGGATCTTTGTCTTAGATGTGCTCTAAGATGCAAGATCACGAGTTTGAATAGATTAGGATGAGATTTTTGATGAAATGAAGTAGTTAGATCATGGATTTAAGCACCAACTTTCTTGAATGTTGATTTTTGTGGAAGAAACTTCTTGAAAAGCTCTAAATCTCGAAAATTTTGGTGGAGAAGGAAGGGGTTGTTGTGAGTTCTTGAGATATGTTGAAGTGATTTGTGTGTGTGTGTGTGTTTCCCCTTGGCCGAGAGTAATAAGAAGAGAAAAGAAGAAGAAGAAGAGAGAGAGAGAGAGAGAGAGAGAGAGAGAGAGAGATAGTTGCATGGATGTATGGGATGGTGCATGGAAATCCATAAGGTAATAAGGAGGTGGCTAACGCTCCTTATTTCACTAGTTTCTCTTTTTTTTTATTCTTGGGCCAAGAAAAGTGAGAAAAGGAAAGATTTTTAGGCCCTTTTGTGCTTAAGCCTATATTATGATCCAATTAGATGATTTTTGGCCCAATTGGTGTTTGGAGACGGTTCACGACCCAAATAGATCAAGGAATGATTTTTATGGCCCATTAGGGCTAATTAGGTTAGTTATGGCCCAATAGGGTCCATTAGGGTATTTTATTTCATTCTAGGCCTAATATGGACCAAATTATTAAAATAAATGGAATTGGATCCAATTAGAGCCCATTTAAGAGTTCTAAGCCCAAAATAGTCAAATTGGAAGCTTATTGGCCCATTAGGCCCAATAAGGAAGTCCTAGTCTAAAATGGACTTAAACTGGGATTTCTAGGGTTTCCAATTCTTTGTTGACTATTTGCAGTGCTTGTATAAAGTGTTTGATGGAAGTTTTGTTGTTATTGAATAAGCATCATACATCCTTTCACATTTTTGGTTCACAATTGTTATCGTTGTTGTTGTTACAAAGCATCAAAATTCCTAGTTGTGACATCATCCCCCCGTTAGAGGGAATTACGCCCCAAAATTCTTTTGAAAGCTAGATTTGAGAATGCAAGAATAGGTGAGGGTACTTCTATTTCATCTGGTCTTTGCGTTTCCATGTGAATTCTGGCCCACGCTTCGCGTTCCACCATACCTTCACAATCGGAATGCGACTTTGCTTAGTACGTTTCACCTCCCTGTCCATGATTTCGACTGGTTCTTCGATGAACGGGAGATTCTCATTGATATCTATTTCTTCAAGGGGAATGACGAGGGTTTCTTCGGATAAACACTTTTTCAAATAGGAAACATGGAACACAGGGTGTACACTGCTGAGCTCAGTGGGTAGCTGCAGTCTATACGTCACTGGACCGATTCGAGCAAGAATCTTGAAAGGTCCGATATATCGTGGATTCAACTTTCCCCGTTTTCCAAAACGAATAACCCCTTTCCAAGGAGCGACTTTTAACAACACCCGATCCCCGACTTGAAACTCCAAGGGCTTCCGCCTTTTATCAGCGTAGCTCTTCTGTCGGTCGTGTGATGCTTGTAGTCATGCTCTGATTTGAACTATCTTTTCCGTCGTTTCACGTATTATCTCTGGTCCCGTTATCGCACCGCTTGATGTCAGTTCTCTCGCTAGCTGGGCGTCACCTACCTCAGCCCAACACAACAGTGATCTACATTTGTGTCCATACAACACCTCGAAAGGAGCAACTTTGATGCTCGTGCGATAATTGTTGTTATACGAGAATTCGATTAAGGTTAACTAGGTATCCAATGGCTTTCCAAAGTCTATCACACACGCGCAAAACATTTCTTCAAGTGTCTGAATGGTTCGTTCGCTTTGACCATCCGTTTGCGGATGATAAGCAGTGCTCATGTCGAGATGTGTTCTCAGTGCTTTCTGAAGTGATTGCCAAAAACGTGAAGTGAATCTACTATCTCTATCCGAGATGATAGATGCCGGCACTCCGTGAAGTCTCACAATTTCCTTGATGTAAATCCTCGTCAACCTCTCCATCTTGTAGGATTCTTTTATTGGCGGGAAATGAGCAGATTTCGTCAATCTTTCGACTATTACCCATATGGTGTCCAATCCATCTGTTGACTTGGGTAATTTGGTCACAAAGTCCACAGTAATCCTTTCCCATTTCCACTCAGGAATTACTAGTTGCTGTAATAATCCCGAGGGCTTTTGATATTCCACCTTCACTTTAGTGCAAGTAAGACATTTGCTAACATAGGTGGCAATCTTTGCCTTCATGTTGGGCCACCAATAATGTTGCTTAATATCCAAGTACATTTATCTGAACCCGGATGGATGGAGTATTGTGTCTTGTGGGCTTCATTCATGACTACCTATCTGAATCCCCCAAGTTTAGGGACCCAAATGCGGTTCATGAAATAATATGCTCCGTCCTCTTTCACTTCGAGATTCTTTTCCATTCCACGTAACTCTTCGCTCGTTCTATTTTCTGCCTACATGGCATCCGACTGGGATGTTCTGATTTGCGAGTTCAGGAGGGATTGGATGGTTATCGAGAGAGTTTTCACACGACAATTCGAGTATTCTTTCCGAATCAAGGCTTCAGCTACCACTTTAGCCTTGCCTGGGTGGTACTTAATTTCACACTCATAATCGTTTAGTAGCTCAACCCATCTTTGTTGCCTCATGTTCAACTCTTTTTGATTTAGGATGTGTTGGAGGCTCTTGTGGTCCGTGAAAATGGTGCACTTTGTACCATAAAGGTAGTGTTGGGTTTTTAGCATTCTAACACTCCTAAGTGTACATGCAACCCTAAATACCGTGGATCTATGTTTTCTCTATTATACATGCAAATATGAACATCCAAGGTATTATCCTAATCTAGCATACAAAACAATTAATATAACAAGATAGAATACATACCTCTTTGATGTAGAAAGTCTTCATGAAGCTTGAGTGCCTAGTGCCCCAAGTGTGACACCTCAAATGGTTCACACAACACCAAATACACTTGGAATAACTTGAGAGAAACTTGAACACTCCTTGAAATCGTCTAGCCCTCACACTCACACATAGTGCACGATTTCTTGAGCCATGGGATTCTTTTATATGGTGGCTATTAGGGTTACACCATGTAACTCATGACTTTACCCATTCCTTATGCTCCATGGATTTTAACCTCCATGGAGCATCCATGGGTCACCCCATGGACTTAGTCCAACACAAGGAATCTTGGATCACAAGCCCACATATATAAGAATGAATGATTTACACAATCAACCCATATATTTAATTAGTCTCCTTTTGATCACTTAATTAATTCCAAATTAATTCTTGATCAATACTAATTAAATAACCTTATTAATGTATTAGAACTTATAATATATTAACAAACCTTAAGTGTTATTTCTCTCATTTTAGTCTATGCAAATGCATGATGCCATGCAACCCAAATGGACCATGCCGGGTCGGGTCAAGTCTTACCAATTATAGTTATGGACTTAGACATTAATCCAACAGTCTCCCACTTGGATAAGTCTAAAACTATTATTGCGTATGACTTCAAGAACTGACTGGCAATCGTAGCTCTCAAAAGCTTCTGTCGAACTCTGACCTTGTAGATGAACTCTGACCTTTGTCAATGACTTGTCCATTAGATAAGGGATCATATATTCCTCCATTCTAGATATCATATGGACTGAGACATGGATTATAATCATTCTCTCTGTCCATTTGTTGTTTCCCGATTTCCGATTTATGACAACTGACTAATTGAACGAATCAAATCAGTCCTGGCCCGGCCGAACACTTCCATTTGTCATCATCAAATCATCGAGGGGCCCACAGATATCGCTTTTATCCCGAAGGTAAAAGGAATGGATAAACTTCGACTCATATGGCTTGTTCTACTACTTGTTGAATCATACACAAAGACACGTTTTATAACATCGAGTTACCAATGTGTTTTCGTGCAATCGATGTACTATCAACTCATAGTAACAACTCATATCTCTAGGTTTGAAGAATATAAGATATTATCGTCTCATGATCACTCGTGATAAAATCCATGAAGTGATTCCAATGAGTGCGGGTTGAATCCAATACTCAGAACTTATGTGCACTCATGAGTGTTGTAGCCCTTTGTCCAACATCTTAGACCTCTACAAGTCAACCCATGACAGTCTTGATTCATATCTACTTCCAACATATGACCGATTGTGGATGGTTTGAATAACTTAGTCATTCTGGAAGAATAACCTAGTTTATTCTGGAAGTCAAAACATGCAAAATGAAACACAAGAATAATTGAATCCAATATGGTATCAAAACCTATGAACATAAATAAAACACCTTTTATTTATCACCATATGATTACACATTATTCATTGTATACTGTTTCAGCTATCAACTTTATTCTTGAATTTAAAACAATAGTTGACCCATGCTCCAAGCATGTACACTATGTTTTCTAAACACTAGTCATGCCATACACCAAGTATGCATACTATGTTTGTCTATTATCTTTACTTTGTGAAATAGATCAATTGAACATAACTCCAATGATCCTCTTTTCACAGTCCCAAATCGTTACTGCAAATGCAAAAATTCCAAATTCATGCGATTTACTAAAATCTATTAGATTCTAAACCTATATGCATTGATCCTCTTGTAATGATTATGCACAAAGTCACAAGGACTTGACAACAAACATTACAAAGTATTCCAAAGGAGATCAACTCCTTGGAAACATCCTTCTTGCATTAAGTTTCCTTAATCTTACATAGATTGAAATTTCTAACTTTGAAACATTTCCAGATTCATTTTGACTATCACTTCTGAACAAGAGTTGCCTCCTTACAGATTATGTCAATATGGTCCTTCCAGAATTATCACTATACTTCCAACTGTTCTTGAGCAACCAATCTTTGGTAAACCTTAGATTGTCCTCGATAATTGATTAATCCTTTTAGTCATATCCAATTCTAGACCTTTTCCCTTCTTAATGCCGCAGGCATTTGGAAAATTTTAGAAAGGATGAATATAGCACATGTAATCGATCCTATATCCGAAGCATATGGGACACGATTCATGATGTCTCACATAAAGACTAAACCAGTCTTTTGCTATAACATTTCCATTTCTATTTGCCAAGCTCTCATAATTCAGATTATGAAAAGGGATGCCGTAATCATAATCGAATTTTAGAACGCAAATAATGGACCCATATACAGAATTTTCTTATGTTGAGCCATTCCAACATGAAATTGATATATATATCCTTGACTAAATGATTAAAACCTCACGATCTAAGCTTATAGATTTGAGATGAAGTATAATTTCCTCTCCCTTAATTATAGCAAAACAACTTCTTCCCAATTGAAACCTTTTGTTTTCTATAATTAACATTGCTAACTTGAAACCTTTATCATAATTATCATGCTCCCACTAACATGATGATTATTAGCATAACACTTATGCTCCCACTAGCTTTGACATGTACTCAGAAATTACCTGACTTTCTTACCAAAGTTCAGATTTCTAATACTAGATTGTTTTGATAAAACTTTATCAAAATGATACACCTTCCCTTGGATAGCACACTTGTGTGTCTAAACAATTATGAATAGGTATGCCGTAATCATAATGGTTAGACCTTTTTTCCACTTCTCACAAGTCCAGGTTAGTGTGTCGGTTAAACACACACGCTCCACTAACGACTTTGAGAATGCAAATATCGCAATTGCTATCTAGATAAAATCTACTTAGTGAAAGTGTTTCCTCACCATCATTTTCATGAATCGGAGAGAAACCTTATGACACTTATATTTTTATGGTGTATGAGTTCCTACCCATATGAATTTGTCAAAACCATAAACACAAGACAAGGATAATGACAAATCTAAACTCATATGGATTGAACTCAATCTTAATTTCTTGCCGCCTGGCAGCTCAAGGGCCTGCCATTGCTTCCAAGTTGTTGTGCAACCAATTGAGAACTCTAAGAACTTATATGCAAAGCCAACTTTAACTGGAATGGGCACAAAATATGTCAACATGATAGGTTATAAACCTCAAGTCGTGTGCTAGTGAAGAACTTTAGGTTTTATTCTTGATTAGTTGTTGAGACTTTCAAGACTTTTAAGACTCCCACTGTCCTCTTGACATATAAGACTTTCTTGTCAGATATTCAAGAGATAGTGTGGATTCTAATCAAGACAAACACTTCACACAATTGGCCTTAGTTGGTCTTTGTTTTATCCAAAACATCACAACTTACCAATTTCAAATGTACAAGAGTAGAAAACTTTACTCTTACATTTACCATGTGTTAACAAACCCTTTTAAAGATATGTCACTCAAGTTACAATCTTGGAGTATGACTCTAAGAATTGTTTTGGAACGATGTATAAATCATCTTCTTGATTTAACCACTTCAATAATTCATAGCTCCTCTTCTTAGCTATCAGAATGCACTTAGAGGATGAATTGTGATAAGGTCTCTAAATCATTAAGGTGATAATATAACATGATACTAAAGTACTCTCCCATCTTTTCAGATTTGAGAAACTTTTATCTTTCTGCCTAACTTGATTCTTCTTATTCGCTCTGCTTTACATTAGAACCTTTTCCAATGTCTCAGAATTACACTTAAGCTTGTAAGTATAACCATATTTACTGAGCTTTAGTAAATTATGACGAATAATCTTATCGATCTTTTGTGGTGGACTTGACCAGTGCACAAGAATGTGTACTCGATCCCTTAGTCCTTCCCTTATTCACATAAGGAATCAGTCTTAATTTTCAAAGCTAAAAGTTCTCATTCATCATACTATACAACTTGCATGATTCCATGTTTCGGTCAGATTGAACCTTGGGTGATGAAAATCTTTCCTTATTTGGTAAATTTAGACATTACCACAAATGAAAGAATCAATTTCATATTTCCACTCTTGCTATTAATGGAATCATATAAGCAACAATTTTTTCTCAAATGCCATTGTAAGGATATTTTAAAATAAATAAAATCAAAAATTTTCTTTTATTTTAAAACTTTGCGGAAAAACTTATCCTTACAATCCATATGAAAACTTGTTGTTATCTATTCCTAAGCAATATCTCATAACTCCTAAGAAGCGGCTCAAGAATCTGATCTTCAAACTACGCGATAGAAATCCATCTATGCGATCAGATTCAGCATATTCTTTCTTTAAGTTTCTTCACTTTTCTTTGATTCTTAAAACATGACCATGTGACCCAGTCACATCATGTATCAAGAATCTCATAATAGAAACATAGCAGAGTTAGATAGTGGACTTTACCTGAAGTAGAGTCAAACTTATTGACTTTAACATCCTTAGGTAAATTTGGCAGCTTTGCAACCAATGCCCCTTCCTTTGGCAATTTAACATATGGACGCTTTGGTAATGGTACTATCTCAGACTTAGTTTTTCTCTTTATCATTTGGTCAACCTAGTTGACTATGGTCAATCCCTTTCCTTAGGAAGAGAATGCTTTTTCTGGATTTCCAGTGTCACCATTGTCAATGTCCATAAAGTTTTAGGAAGTTGATCTTACCAAAGATCATTAAGGGTCTTGTCATAGTCTATTTCATAGGAATCCCAAAAGAACTCACTATGTGACTTAGAAGGTGATTGAGCCACCAACTTTCTCAAGACTTTGACACCCAACTCTCCCGGCTTGTCAATATGTGACTACATCTCCAAGATGTGACCACACCTAGACCTTGCCTTGCCAATAGGGCTTGAGTGACCTTAAACATTTCAAGAACTTATGGGTTAGGGAGAGTAATTGGAGGAGGTGAATGAAGTATGATTTCCATGGGACATCATCTTCATTTAGGAAAGCTTGTTTCAAGAGATTTGGGAAGATCATAAATGTCTAAACCAGACATCTTTTGGGAGATATTCAAGATAGTTGATCTAAAGTCCTTAATATGACGCCCAATATGAAATATTACGGCTAGGACCCAACAAACTATTTTATAACTTAGAAGAGGGATGTCGTAATCCAAGCTATAAAATATTTAAAGGTAGGTGAATGACGATTCACCAATTTCCACCAAGATAAACGAAATGTATTATTAGGTTTTAATTGGATTTGAAAATCCTAGATCTTTTGAGATTCATTGAACTTTTCAATGACATGTTTCAATCTCGAGTGTGCCCTTCAGGTTTTGTGACTGGGATGCCAAGGATCACAAAGCAAGGTGTGAAGTAACCATGCAAATTACTTGGTACCCTTAAGTGTTTACCCCTCAATCGATGTGTCGGTTAACCACACACGCTCCACCGATACTATGATAAACATTTAGTTACCCTTTGCCTACCTTGTTAAATATGAGTTAGTGTGCCAGTTAACCACACACGCTCCACTAACCGACTTAAACAAAGTGCAAAGTGTAATTTCATGGATTAGCACCTTATTCACATTTTCCTAAGTAACTAAGATTGGGTATTAATAAAAGGTTTAGTTACTTAGTATTTATCATTAATACTTTTAATGAAGGGAGAATTCTAGTCCTTTTCCTATCCGTTCGGCTAACGACCCTCCACCAGTCAAAGAAGCGGTGGGTGAGAGTGGACACCCATTAAACTGCCATTTTATAGGCAGTAACCTTATACCCCCCCCCCTTATAGACCGGCTTCGTGAATGAGGCCTACTAACGGTAAGACTGACTTTACTCTTATACATACATACACATATATATATATATATATATATATATATTATTAACTTATAATATTATAAAGTATAAGGGTTGAATTTTAACTTTTAAAATTCTAAGGGCTAACTTGGAATTAAAGTATTCATGGGGAAAACTTTACAAATTCCAAAACTTGAGGGCAAGTTTTGAAACTATTCAAAACTCTTGGATTTTCATAACTTATGAGTTTAATTAAAGTTTTAAAAACTTTAATTAAGTGACTCTTGAACATCCATAACTTGAGGACAAGTTATGGAGTCATAAAACAATTTAATGAGAAAAAAGACTCTTCATTTTGTAACCTATGGCAACTTTTATGAGTTTTAAGATTCATAAATGTGACTTATAATTTACATAAACACATTTTATGAACTTCTTTTAGATTAATTTGGATTAAAACCAACTATAACATAATTTTATTCATTAATCTAAATTCACTCATAAAACAAGTTAACACAAAAAAACTTTTGGTGATCCATAACTTATTCTTAAGTTATGGAATCCTTTAAAACATTAACACCAAATTTTGTAACTCCATAAAAACTTTGAATCAATTTTTTTTTAAAACCTTTTCATATCCATAACTTATGGAGGTTTCAAAAAATAAAACTCTTTAGATCAAACTTTTAAAACTAATAAAATCATATCATTTTATCTTTTATTAAATTTTACCTAATTCAACTCATAAAGCAAATTATTCAAATTTTACAAATAATTAGTTTTTCACAAGAACAAGTAATTATCTTAAAATTTGACAAACTTCATGTTTTTTTTCTTTTTTTTCAACTTTGAAAATAAAATATTTGCATCAATATAACAGAAAACAACTTGTGGCTCTGATACCACTGTTGGGTTTTTAGCATTCTAACACTCCTAAGTGTACATGCAACCCTAAATACCGTGGATCTATGTTTTCTCTATTATACATGCAAATATGAACATCCAAGGTATTATCCTAATCTAGCATACAAAACAATTAATATAACAAGATAGAATACATACCTCTTTGATGTAGAAAGTCTTCATGAAGCTTGAGTGCCTAGTGCCCCAAGTGTGACACCTCAAATGGTTCACACAACACCAAATACACTTGGAATAACTTGAGAGAAACTTGAACACTCCTTGAAATCGTCTATCCCTCACACTCACACATAGTTCACGATTTCTTAATCCATGGGATTCTTTTATATGGTGGCTATTAGGGTTACACCATGTAACTCATGAAT
This sequence comes from Lactuca serriola, assembly GCF_051521515.1. NCBI lineage: Eukaryota > Viridiplantae > Streptophyta > Magnoliopsida > Asterales > Asteraceae > Lactuca > Lactuca serriola. The sequence continues at coordinate 237,557,491 of NC_136415.1, read as the reverse complement.
TTACCCATTCCTTATGCTCCATGGATTTTAACCTCCATGGAGCATCCATGGGTCACCCCATGGACTTAGTCCAACATAAGGAATCTTGGATCACAAGCCCACATATATAAGAATGAATGATTTACACAATCAACCCATATATTTAATTAGTCTCCTTTTAATCACTTAATTAAGTCCAAATTAATTCTTGATCAATACTAATTAAATAACCTTATTAATATATTAGAACTTATAATATATTAACAAACCTTAAGTGTTATTTCTCTCATTTTAGTCTATCCAAATGCATGATGCCATGCAACCCAAATGGACCATGTCGGGTCGGGTCAAGTCTTACCAATTATAGTTATGGACTTAGACATTAATCCAACAGGTAGTGCCTCCAAATTTTCAAGGCGAAGACCATAGCTCCCAATTCCAAATTGTGGGTTGTATAATTCACCTCATGTGTCTTTGGTTGTCGGGATGCATAAGCTATCACCTTCCCACGCTGCATAAGTACGCAACCTAGACACTGATTCGACGCATCGCAGTAAACTACGAATTCCTCTGTTCCTTCTGGTAATGATAGTATCGGTGCATTGTAGAGTGCTTGCTTCAGAGTTCAGAATGTAACCTCTTGCTTATTTTTCCATTCAAAGGGAACACCCTTTTGTGTAAGCATGGTAAGTGGCTTGGTTGTCTTAGAGAAGTTCTGGATGAACCTCCTGTAATAGCCTGCAAGGCCTAAAAATTGGCGAATTTATGTGGGTGTCGTTGGGATTTCCCATCCTTCGATGGATTTGACCTTAGAAGGATCCATGTGTATCCCTTCTTGACTAACAACGTGACCCAAAAAATTCACACTATGGAGCCAGAACTAACACTTAGAGAGTTTTGCGTGTAACTTTTCGATTCGCATGGTTTCTAGGATTCGTCGGATATGTTGGCCATGCTCCTCCTCGCTTCGAGAATAGACTAGAATGTCGTTAATGAAAACGATGACAAAGTTGTCGAGGAATGGTCGGCAGATTTGATTCATTAGGTCCATGAATGCAGCAGGGCCATTCGTTAGACCGAAGGGCATTACGACAAATTCATAATGTCCATAACGAGTTCGGAAAGCGGTTTTGGTGATGTCCTCTTCTCGAACTTCAAGTTGATGGTACCCAGATCATAGATCTATCTTAGAGAAATAACTTGCGCCTTGAAGTTGGTCAAATAGATCGTCGATTCGCGGGAGTGGATAGCGATTTTTGACAGTGAGCTTATTTAGTTCCCTGTAGTCAATGCACATCCTAAAAGATCCGTCTTTCTACTTAACAAAGAGAACCGGAGCTCCCCAGGGTGAGAAACTGGGTCGGATGAATCCTTTTTCCAAAAGTTCACTGAGTTGGCAAGACAATTCTTGCATCTCTGTAGGAGCCAATCTGTAAGGCGATTTGGCAATGGGAGTAGCTCTTAGCACAAGATCAATTCGAAACTCGACTTGTCTTTCTGGGGGTATCCCCGGAAGATCTTCAGGAAAGACATCCGGCAACTCACAAGCTATTGGAATGTCTTGAATATTGATCTCTTCCTTGGATTTATCCAATATACGAGCCAAAAACGTCAAGTCTTTCTTTCGCAGATACTTATGTGCCTTAATGCACGATATAAGACGAAGGTTTGTTCTAGGTTTGTCTCCGTATATAATTAGGGTTTCACGATTTGGAAGGTGAAGGAGAACGGCCTTCTCGTGACACACAATATCAGCATGGTGGGGGCTTAACCACTCCATGCCAATAATCACATCAAAACTATTAATGGAAACAAGCATTAAGTTTATTCGAAAGACGTGTTGGTTTAAGGCTAGGGTACATCCGATATAGATTTCCCTAGTGGATTCTGTTTTCCCATTGGCCATTTCCACCGTAAAGGTTTCATTAAGCTTCTGGGGTTGTTGTTTTAACAAGTGTTTAAATTTATTGCTCACAAAGCTTCGTTCTGCTCCGATATCAAATATGATGCATGCATAAATGTGGTTTAGGAGAAACGTACCGGTGAGAATAGCGAGATCCTGAACCGCTTATCCCTGACCCATGGTCAGCACTCTTCCTATTCCTCCATTACCATGGTTGTTGTTGTTGGTTAAATTTCGACGGAAATGCCCAGTATTTCCACATCCATAGCAGGTGTGGCTCGGTCTTGCATTGTTGCCGCTGTTGTTGGTGTTGTTGTTGTTGTTGCAGTTTTTGCTGTTGTTGTTTCCTTGCTACTGATTCTGAGGAGGATAGGTCCTGCAATATTTTTCTGTGTGACCCTTTCAATTGCATCTGGTGCAATGCATCTCTCTGCATTCTCCATTATGACGGAGACTGCACTTGTTACACTTTGGAAGAATTCCAGAATACTGCCTAGGAGCACTTAAAGCAGCTGGGGCTGGAGCATGTGGTGCGGAGGGAACTTGGGTGGTTGCAGCATTGATTGTCACTGTTTGTTGCTTCTTGGACGATTCCGAGCCTTCACGTCCCTTCCTCTTGTTATTATTTCCCTTCTTGTTGTCACTCTCTTTCTTGCCTTCAGCCTCCACCATCTTCTCGCCTTTCTTGTTGTTGTGGTCGTACAGTTTCTTGGCCAATCTCTTGGCACTGTCGAAGGTTTTGGGATTTTCTGCTATCACATTTCCTTGGATTGGGGAGGTTAATCCCCAGATGAATCGTTCGATTTTCTTTCCCTCCAAAGTAATCATGTCAGAGCACAACAGAGACAGTTCGCTAAACCTTGATATGTATGCTTCAATGTCGGAATTTCGGACGTGAGATTCCACAATTCATGTTCCATCTTCTGAATTTCACCTCGCGGGCAGTACTCGGCCATCAGCATTTCTTTCATCTCCGCCCACGGCATAAAGTTGGCTACGGGAAGAGTCGTGGCTTCTGCGTGTCCGTTCCACCAAGTGAGAGCTTGATCAACGAACGTGCATACGGCAAACTTCACCTTCATCTCCTCAGGGCATTCGCATATCTCGAACACCGATTCCACCTTCTCAATCCATCTTTTCAGGGTTAACATTCCCCCAGTGCCATTAAAGGTTCGTCGCTTGGCATTGGTGAAATCTTTATAGGAGCATGTCTTGGTGGGTCCTTGATTTATCCCGTTGTTTGAACTTCCAGCCCCTTGTCCATTGACTCCACCATTATTCCCTTGGTGGATTTGCGCCATGGCTGCAGTGACCGCAACAGATACAGCTGCTTAGAATGCAGCTGAGTTGACTTCGGGTGGGGTTGGCCCAGGGTTTCCGCGGGTTGGTCGTTGAGGCATCTTTCTGTCATGGAACGGAAAGATGTTGAGTACCTATGGTTTTTGTGAGATTGTGGTCCTATAAACTAGGTGTGTGGCACGAACTTAAGTAATTTCACAAATTAGCATACAATCATGGATATATAACACATAGCAGATTACAACATCACAGTAGAACACATAAAATTTTCCATTAATATTATCCGCACTTTGATACATGAAAATTTTGCTCGAAAGAGCATACATAATTGGTGCAAGTTCGACAGCGTAACGACTCTATGAGTGGTGTAATCACTTAAACATAGAGTCGATGGTACATAGAATAGATCATAGTAACATATACTAAAGACGGATACAACTAGTCCTGGTCATGGTGGGATGTGCCAGGGGTGGTGTCGAGGAAGTGGACGTTCCTTGAAGGCGAGCCACCTGTCGTTCCGCATCTCGGAGTCGAGCCTCCCACCTTACCTGCCTCATGTAGAACTCTCAGATAACCTCTCTTGTCTTCTACTCTACATGCTCGACCCTAGTCCGCATCTGGTGCATCTGATCGGTGGTGCTCTAAGCTAGATCGCCAGTGTCCGCCATCGCCTCACCATAACCGGAAGTGCACGATTAGCCGGTCCTCCTTCCCTCAATTCATAGAACTCGTGTGACATGCTGAACGGGGGTCACTGTCCTTGCTGTCTGCTCCACCTCCAAAGGTCGATACCCCAGGGGGGTGTAGGACCAGTGGGGCCCATCCGATAAGCGGGCACCCTAATCGGATAAGGGGGTTGATGACTTCAGACTCCGCGTCCGAATCACCATCTTCATCATCGTTGGGTTCCTCCTCAAGGCCTCCTTCGGCTTCCTATTCTTCCTGGTCCACCACTGGCTTAGCAGGTCCGCCCTCGACTTCCGCCTCAGGTTCCCCTTCGGATTCCTCCTCGGGTTCCTCTTCAGACTCCTTCTTAGGGTCCTCTTCAGGTTCCTCTTCGGATTCTTCCAACCATCCATTATTCCCCTGATTAGGGAAATAAGGATCTCTGGGGTGATGGAAACCAGCCATGCTGTCTGCGAGAGTGTATAAATATGCTAATATTATTCCTAAGACGTTTTAATTATTGTATGAATTGAGTTGATGTTCTCTTCTTGGTAATAAAGGGGTATGTTTTTAGGTTTACCTACCATCGCGATTTCCTCGGGACATGTGATAGTTGTACCTCTGACGAAATGTAGTTGATCAGGCTACATTCACTCCTTAATACGACTATGAACAGTCCCGGCTTAACCGAGATGCTAGCATTATCTTATTAGATTTGGTATTATGTTATTTTTCATATGTCTTACGGGTAGGGGTGTTTTATCGTTGTGTTTTATTTGCTTTGTTTTGTTCAGAGTTGTTTTGTCCCTCTTTGGTTTATAGTTGCATATCAATGTGTGGTTAGATATGCTAGTTCACTATAAACAGAGCTCTAATACCAACCTGTCACACCCCCGAACCAGACGGCAGAAACGTCCGAAGGATTGCGTGACTTAAATTGAATATCATCACAATGAATATACATGAATCATAACATAAACACCACCATGCATCAATATAATACAACTGGCATTGTTCACATCAAGTACACTGTTTTAACGTTACAATTCCATACATCAATTGTTTGATAGTTTTCAAAAGCAAAACACACTAACATACTTGGTACTTACTCCTCAGCTTACCTGTTACCTAAGAATACAAGTTATTTTGAAAAACGGTCAACATATGGAATGTTGGTGAGTTCATAAGCAGGTTTGATATGAAAAATGTTTTGTGTAGTTTGAACGAAAACAACCCAGAAAATCCGATATTTTCTGAAAAGACCATTGTTTATAAAAAGTGTGGAGATCCGTAAATATATGCATGATGATTTTAAAACATGTATAATTGAAAAACTTTGTATTAAACGTGCAAGTGAAAAATGTTGAACTTTCCCAGAAAACCCGATGTTTTCCAAAATAAAAATATCATATACGGTTCAAATTGTTATCCCATCACGTGAATGATTTTGAATTACCTTGATTACTTGATTTATATCGGGTTTATTTATGTGAGTCGTTATAACCATGCATGATAATGACTAGTTCGTCTGTCTTAGCATTCTGGTGAACGCCGGAATTGATCTTAAGATTTTGTCACCCTAGACTGGCCGAGTCTAACTATAGCGAACAGCTGAGGTATGGGAGAGTCACCCCCGTATAGATCTATACACAAACTCTCGCTCTCCCTCCGGGAGACTTTGATTATAACTACAGACTACGACCGACACACGTTGGTGTCACCCGTTATTACTCACTAAATCCCAATTGACTTGATTACTATTGATTATCGACCTGTATTTGTTTACTTGGACCTTACTAGCAGTACTAATGGGCCACTAAGGCCCAATAGCACTTAAAAGCCATTGAGGGTCCCTTAAATATGAAATTGGGTCGTAGGAGGCCCAATAACATTTATTATTATTCCTTGGGCCCAAAATCATGTTAATGGGTCACAAAGGCCCAACAAGCATGATTGGACTTTCAAGCCCAAAGTTTGGATTGTTTACTTGTTTTTAGGAATTGTATAATTGTTGGAAGGTTTGATTGGACGATTGTTATTTTGAATTGGCACGAGGCCGCTTGGTTATTGTTAACAATTTTTGGGATTTTACATATGTTCATCTTCATGAGTTGTGGTTTTGTATTTTTGACTCAAACATCTTAATAGTAAAAGAATTGATTCAACATATTGGTTTGACCCATTTCAACCCTTCTTTAATAAAGATGACAATTTTAGTCCTTTATATAAAAAATAGACATTTTAGCCCTTAAACCATTTTCTTGACACATTTGACCCATAGACTTGTTCAATTGATATTTTTAGCCCAAAAATTATTCTTTGGCAGTTTCAGCCCTTCCAGAAAAGTGTTTTTCGATTAAAGCCCAAACTTTTGCAACTTTTACAATTTTGGCCCAAAATCCAAAAACTTCACATTTTTGATCCTTTTTGGTAAAGAAAAGCATCTTTAACCCTTGAAATAATTTTGTTTAACTCTTTATCCCCTGTTTTGAGGAATTTATCATTTCATCCCTTTGAAAAATATGTTTTTCGCAACTTTGGGCTTAATGGGCCGAAAAGCCCAAAAATTGGCCCATTGAGCTAACATTTACATTTCAAGTCCTTTGAAAAGCATAATTTTCATAAAAACATTTATTTTAACTGTTTTGACTCATTTGACCCTCAAGAAAACCGTGAATGGCAACTTCTGACCCAACTGTTGTTTATTTGACAATTTAAGCCCTAAAAATTTGTTTTATGTTACAATATGTTTATTTTAATCTCAGAGGGTATTTTTCTTGACTTGTTTAGTGTATTATACCTTAGATCATGTTTGTTTTCCTTATTATGTCATAGATCTTGAGATTTTTTTCTCTTTTTGTTGCATATTTACCACATAAACACTTACAATCACACATACATGCATAAAATCATACATAGCACACACATACACATAGATCTACGCATTTTACTTGTATTCTCCCCCATAAAACTTGTAAAAACCGAAAAAGAGGGGTACGAACTCACCTTGAGTTTGTGGGTTTGGTTTTGAAGAAGAATGGAAGAAGTTTGATGCTATTCTCGGCCTAGCAAGCTTCTTGGAGGATCTTTGGCTTAGATGTGCTCTAAGATAGAAGATCACGAGTTTGAATAGATTAGAAGGAGATTTTTTATGAAATGAAGTAGTTAGATCATGGATTTAAGCACCAATTTACCTTGAATGATGATTTTTGTGGAAGAAACTCTTTGAAAAGCTCTAAATCTCAAAAATTTTGGTGGAGAAGGAACTGGTTGTTGTGAGTTCTTAAGATATGTTGAAGTGAGTTGTGTGTGTGTTTTTCCCCTTGGCCGAGAGTAATAAGAAGAGAAGAAGAAGAAGAAGAAGAAGAAGAGAGAGAGAGAGAGAGAGAGAGAGAGAGAGAGAGTTGCATGGATGTATAGGATGGTGTATGGAAATCCATAAGGTAATAAGGAGGTGGCTAACCCTCCTTATTTCACTAGTTTCTCTTTTTTTTATTCTTGGGCCGAGAAAAGAGAGAAAAGGAAAGATTTTTGGGCCCTTTTGTGCTTAAGCCTATATTATGATCCAATTAGATGATTTTTGGCCCAATTGGTCTTTGGAGAGGGTTCACGGCCCAAAATAGATCAAGGAATGACTTTTATGGCCCATTAGGGCTAATTAGGTTAGTTATGGCCCAATAAGGTCCATTAGGGTATTTTATTTCATTCTAGGCCCAATATGGCCCAAATTATTAAAATAAATGTAATTGGCTCCAATTAGAGCCCATTTAAGAGTTCTAAGCCCAAAATAGTCAAATTGGAAGCTCATTGGCCCATTAGGCCCAATAAGGAAGTCCTAGTCTAAAATGGACTTAAACCGGGATTTCTAGGGTTTCCAATTCTTTGTTGACTATTTGCAGTGCTTGTATAAAGTGTTTGATGGAAGTTTTGTTGTTATTGAATAAGCATCAAACATGCTTTCACATTTTTGGTTCACAATTGTTATCATTGTTGTTGTTACAAAGCATCAAAATTCCTAGTTGTGACAGTTACACAGTTTGCCTATGTTTTGTTAACGACTCACTTAGAAATTAACTCCACTGTAAAATTTACGAAATACATAAACGATTCTAAAATTACAATTCTATACAAACACCAACTTACGGTCTTCGGGTTTTAATACTACAACACTTTTACAAGCAAAAAATATCGAATTTTCTGGGAAAACTTACATTATACATCACCTTCTACTTGAAAAGAAAAATAGGATTTTCTAGAATACTCTCTTTGTACGTTTTCAAAACAGAGAACCCACATGCTTTAATAGAAGATTTTATACAAAGCGTTCAAACCATTTACTTCTTTTACAGAAAATATCGGATTTTCTGGTGCTTACAAAGTTTTCACAACTAGCATTTTAGCAAGGAAATTCTATTCTCATGTAAGCATTCATCTAGTGTAATAACTTGTACTCTAAATGAATATCATACTCTATGCTAATTCAAATACATCTCATATGTTCCATTAAGGTTTGGAAACCCTAGAAATTCCGGTTCTAGATTAATACGAGCTAGGATTCTCTTATTGGGCCTAATGGACCAATAAACCTTTCAACCTCACTATGTTGGGCCTAGGAACTCTAATTGGGCTCTAAATAGACCATATTCATAAAACTTTAGCATTTTGCACCATGTGGACCTAAAATAATCCAGTTTTATCTTTAATAGGTCTTGTTGGGCCATAAATGGTCTCATTTGCATTAATGGACCGTAAACTCTTTTTATAGGGGTTCATTGGGCCGTGACCCATAATAAGGGCCCAATGGGTCGGAAATTTATTTTTGGGTTCCATAAATTCGAATAATTCAAGTAAAAGCCCAAATATCGGCCGAACCCACATAAATAAATATATATATATATATATATATATATATATATATATATATATATATATGTGTGTGTGTGTGTGTGTGTGTGTGTGTGTAAAGGAAAAGAGAGAAATTTTCATACCTTGACACCTCATATTTGCATGGTGGGTATCCATGCAACCATCACTTCAATCTTTTCTTCTCCTCCCCTCTTCTACCTCTTGGCCGAACCATCCTCCCTCACCATCTCTATTTCTTTCAAAAATCTCTCAAGAACACCTCCTTCCACCTCTTGGTTTTCGAGATTTTATGTGTGTCTTCAAGAGGATTTTTCATCAAGATCATCATCCTAGGTAAGATCTTACAAACCTAAGTTGATTTACTACATCTTTACACTTAAATCACTCCTCTTGCACCCACGTTTTTGTGGATCATGTTTCTTAGAACCATCCAAGTTCGAAAACCTCCTCAAGAGGCTTGCTAAAGCCGAGATTTTCTCATTTCTCCATCCTAAAACCAAATCCAAACCTCAATGTGAGTTCATACCCCTTGTTTTTCGATTTTACTTTGTATTTGAGGGAATACAAGTTGCTATGTGTTAGACCTATGTATTTGTGCATGTTTATGTATGTTTTCTAAGTGTATGTTGTGATTGTGTAAAGAACTTCATAGATCTAGATAGTATTTGGAAACTACAACACTTTATACAACTTACTATAAGGATAAATGTGCTAAACATGTGAAGATTCATAAGAAACTAAACAAAATCTTGGAAAAGGGTCATTTTTGACAAATAACCAAAAAGATGAGACTTTCTTGGCATTTACGGTTTTACAACGACTAAAAGAGTCATTTTTATAAAAGAAATGGGTTTTTACAATATTTTGGTGATAAAGGGGCCAAAAACGTAAATTTTTGCATAATGGGCCTTAAAAATGGGCTTTTCGGTTTTAGTGGTCCAAAGTTGTAAAATTTCCAATTTCATGGATTAAATTGCTATTTTACACAAGTTTGCGGCTAAAATGTAAAACTTATGGTTTTATGGGTTGAAAGTGCCATATTATTTGGATTTGGGCTAAAAATGCAAATTTTTCCAAAAACTTGGACCGAAAGTTTCATTTTTATCAAAAATAGGCTGAAAATATAAATCTTGGTAAAAATGGGCCGAAAATAATATTTTATATATATTTGGACCAAAAATGTCAATTTTTATAAAAATAGGCCAAAAATAATATTTCATATATATTTGGGCCAAAAATGTCAATTTCTATAAAAATGAGCCAAAAATGACCTTTATTACAAAATTTAGGCCTTTTATGTTCGTTTGGTAAACAAATGAGCTAAGACATACAACGAAATGACAAACGAACTAAAAACATCGATTACTCGTTTATTGGGCCTAACATATTCATTACATGTTTATGGGGCCTTTGTGATCCATTTACATGTTTATTGGGCCTAATTTATTCATTTCATGTTTATTTGGGCCCTAGTGGTCCTTTTACATGCTTATTGGGTCTGGATTATACATTTTATGTTTATTGGGCCTTAGTGGCCCATATACATGCTTACTGGACCTAAAATATACCTTACATGTTCATTGGGCCTTAGTGGTCCTTTTACATGTCTGTTGGGCCTCGTACATTCATATACATACTCGTTTGGTTTTTCAAACATAAAACATACAAGTAAACATTATATATTCCAAATACAGAAAACACACATGCATTAATACTTGATTTCGATACATCACGTTCAAACCATTTTCAAAAAATATCAGATTTTCTGGTGTTTACAAACAATTCAAAACTTTTCATTCAAATATGCTTATGAACTCACCAACATTATATATGTTGACGTTTTTCAAAATAACTTGTATTTTCAGGGAATCGTTAAGAAGAAAGGTCAGTAGGAATTGGTGGAATTTGTTATATTTTGTTATCATCATACATTAAATATTTTGAACATGTAATTTATGATATTATACTTGATGTAAACAATGTTGGTTGTATTTGATATGTATGATGATGGTGTTGTCTTGTTTCAATTATTTACATTGTGATGATATTACAAGATGACACGCGCAAGCCCCTGGACGTTTTCGCCGCTGGTTCGGGGGTGTGACAGATTTGTATCAGAGCATTGTTTATAGCTAACTGACATATCTAATCATACTTGATATGCAACTATAAATACAATGGGACTACAACACTCTAAATAAAAGGCATACGTAGGTATACATTAAAACAATAACACTAAAAGTTTCTGGAGGAAATGGAACACCGTGATTAAACTAGGGCAGTTATGTAGTCTTAGGGATAAATATAGCTTGATCAACTATATTTATTCAAAATATGACCAACATGTGTTTGGGGGTAATCATGGCGGGAAATTGACCAAGAAACATACCTCGTATCCAAAACTTCTCAGGAATTCAAACACAAGTAATTAAAATACTATAGGAGTATTTTGGAAATACTATATGCATACATTATTTTTTTACAACATCTTACACCCCTCGTGCAGACTCTATGGACGGATTCATCATCTTGGAGATCCCTATTTCCCCAATCAGGGAAATGGTGGATGGTTAGAACCCGAGGAAGAACCAGAAGAAGAGCATGAAGAGGAGCCCATGGAAGGACCGGCAGAACTGGTAGCCGACTCGGACGAGGAAGAGGCACAGGGAAGTGACATAGATGACTCGGAAACGGGGTCCGAAGTCATCAATCCTCCGTACATAGCCAGGGTGCCCCCATACCGGATGGGCCGCAATGGACCTATGCCCCCATGGGCACACGACATTTAGAGATGGAGCAGCTAGAAAGGGGTGCGGCCTCCATTTGGTATGAACCGGGACTACTACGACCTGAGTCATGGTGGACCCACCGATCGAGCCTTGCCTATGATAGTGAGGAGGACTCACGACATCGGCGAGCAAGCGCAGGCGACCGCTGGCCAAATGGTGGCCATGAGAGCCGCAATGAAGCGCATGGAGAGGATGACACATCAGGTAGTCAGGGACTACCATATGCGTCAGGCAACATTGGAAGCCCGGCTTCGGGACGACAAGCGCCACCTGGCTAGACTTCAAGGTCACACTGCAAGGTACTGCAGAACATATCCACAACAAAACCAACAGTCAAACAACAACAACAACCGCAACACCAACAACAATAACAACAATGTTGGGGCCAGTTTCACCTACTATGGGTGTGGAGAAACCGGCCATTTCCGGCACAACTGCCCCAAAACAAACAATTAGGGGGCAGGAGTAGCAGGAAGAGTGTTGACAATGGGTCAGGGCGAAGCAGTGGAGGACCCAACAGTTGTTACTGGTACATTTCTACTTAACAACTCGTACACATGCATCTTATTTGATAGTGGGGCAGAGCGAAGCTTCGTTAGTAATAAATTCAAACACTTACTAAATCAACAACCCCAGAAGCTCAACGAAGCCTTCACGGTGGAAATGGCTAATGGGAAAACTGAAACAACCAAAGATATCTATGTAGGGTGCACATTAACACTAAACAATCACTCCTTTCAAATAGACTTGATGCCCGTAAATATTACGAGTTTTGATGTGATAATCGGCATGGATTGGTTAAGCCCCCACCATGCTGATATTATGTGTTGCGAGAAGGTTGTTCGCCTTCATCTTCCCAATCACGAAACTCTAATAATATATGGTGATAAACGTGGCGCAAATCTACGCCTTATCTCGTGCATCAAGGCACAAAAGTGCCTACAGAAGAAGAACTACACATTCCTCGCTCATGTGGTGGATAAGACCAAAGAAGAAGTAAACATTCAAGACATTCCAGTGGCATGTGACTTCTTGGATGAATTTCCAGAAGATCTTCCGGGAATGCACCAAGAAAGACAGGTCGAATTCCGAATCGACCTAATACCAGGAGCCACACCAATTGCCAAATCACCCTATAGGTTAGCTCCCGCTGAAATGCAAGAGTTATCCAACCAACTAAGCGATCTGCTAAGCAAAGGATTCATCCGACCAAGCTTTTCATCCTGGGGAGCTCCGGTCTTGTTTGTCAAGAAAAAGGACGGATCCTTCAAGATGTGCATCGATTATAGAGTATTAAACAAGCTCACCATCAAAAATCGGCACCCACTTCCATGAATCGACGATCTATTTGATCAGCTTCAAGGAGCTAGTTATTTCTCTAAAATAGATCTAAGATCCGGTTATCATCAACTTCGAGTTCGGGAAGAGGATATTCCCAAAACTGCTTTTCGAACACGATAAGGTCATTACGAATTTGCCATGATGCCCTTCGGTCTAACAAATGCCCCTGCTGCATTAATGGACCTCATGAATCGAATTTGTCGCCCATTCCTTGATAAATTCGTGATTATCTTCATCGAGGATATTCTCACTTATTCTCAAAGCAAAGAAGATCATGGTCAACATCTCCGTCAAATCTTGGAAACCCTAAGAGCTGAAAGACTTTATGTGAAGCTTTCCAAATGCGAATTCTGGATCCTCAGTGTAAACTTTTTGGGTCATGTAGTCAGCAAAGAAGGGATTCACGTAGATCCTTCCAAGATAAAGGCCATTGAAGGTTGGGCTATCCTGAGAACCCCAACGGAAATCTGTCAACTCCTTGGTTTCGCAGGCTACTACCAGAGGTTTATCCAGAATTTCTCTAAGATAGCCAAACCCCTTACCACGTTGACACAAAAGGGTGTGTCTTTCAACTGGACAGAAAAGCAAGAAACCACCTTCCAAAATCTAAAGCGATCCCTTTGTAGTGCACCTGTGCTATCCTTACTAGAGGGAACCGAAGATTTTGTGGTCTACTGCGATGCTTCGATTCAAGGGTTTGGTGGTGTCCTCGTGCAGCGTGGAAAGGTGATAGCCTACGCATCCAGGCAACTAAAGACACACGAAGTAAATTACACCACTCATGATCTCGATCCGGGAGCGGTGGTCTTCGCCCTAAAGATTTGGACGCACTACCTCTACGGTACAAAGTGCACCATTTTCGCTGACCACAAAAGCCTCCAGCACAATTTGAATCAGAAGGAATTAAACATGAGCCAATGAACATGGGTTGAGCTGCTAAATGATTACGAATGCGAGATCAAGTACCACCCGGGTAAGGCTAACGTGGTAGTCGATGCCTTGAGCAGGAAAGACTACTCAGGTCGCTGGGTGAAAAACTTAACAAAAACAATTCAATCCCACCTAACCTCGCAAATCAAGGAAGCCCAAACAGATGCATTGAAGCCGAAGAACGTCGCAAGTGAAACGTTGTGTGAGAGGGACAAGAACTTTGAAGTCAAGGAGGACGGAGTTTATTACTTCATGAACCGAATCAGGGTCCCTAAACATGGAAAATTCAGAGAAATGATCATGAACGAAGCCCACAAGACGCGATATTCGATCCATACGGGTTCAGATAAGATGTACTTGGACATAAGGCAGCATTATTGGTGGCCAAATATAAAGGCAGAGATCGCCCCTTACGTGGGGAAGTCTCTCACTTGCACCAAGGTGAAAGTGGAATACCAAAAGCCCACAGGGCTATTGCCACAGCCAGCGATACCCGAGTAGGAATAGGAAAGGATTACTATGGACTTCGTGACCAAATTTCCAAAGACAGCAGACGGATTGGATGCTATCTGGGTAATCGTTGATAGGTTAACAAAATCCACTCATTTCCTGCCAATAAAAGAAACTTACAAGATGGAAGGGTTGACGCGAATCTACATCAAGGATCTCATAAGACTTCATGGAGTGCCAATGTCTATTATCTCGGATCGAGATAGTAGGTTTACCTCACGGTTTTGGCAGTCACTTCAGAAAGCAATGGGAACACAATTGGACATGAGCACCGCTTATCACCCTCAAACCGATGGCCAAAGTGAACGAACCATACAAACACTCGAGGAGATGCTACGAGCCTGTGTGATTGAATCCGGCAAGTCATGGGATACCCACTTGCCCTTGGTTGAATTATCATACAACAACAGTTATCACACAAGCATCAAGGTTCGTCTTTTTAAGGCTCTTTGTGGCCGTAAATGCAGATCGCCTCTATGTTGGGCTGAGGTGGGTGAAACCCAACTAGCAAAAGGACAATCACCAGCATCACTCTCACAGGTCCAGAGATAATTTGGGAAACAACGGAAAAGATAATCCAAATCAAAGCCCGGCTTCAATCATCACGAGACCGACAGAAGAGTTATGCCGACAAACGACGAAAGCCTCTAGAATTCCAAGTCAAAGACCGGGTACTATTAAAATTCTCTCCCTAGAAAGGAATGATTCACTTTGGTAAACGGGGAAAACTGAACCCGAGGTACATCGTATTGTTTGAGATTCTTTCCCGAATTGGTCCGAAAGCCTATAAGTTGCAGCTACCTTCGGAGGTCGACAATGTACACCTCGTGTTCCACGTCTCGAATTTGAAAAATTGCTTATCAGATGAAACTCTTGTCATTCCTTTGGAAGAGATCGAGATAAATGAGAATCTCCTATTCTTCGAAGAACCAATCGAGATATTGGATAGGGAAGTGAAGCGTACGAAGCAGAGCCGCATTCCGATTGTGAAGGTTCGTTGGAACGCTAAGCGTGGACCAGAATTCACATGGGAACGAGAAGACCCGATGAAGCAGAAGTACCCTCATCAATTCTCTCATTCGTGAACCTATCTTTCGAAAGAATTTCAGGACAAAATTCCCTCTAACGGGAGGATGATGTCACAACTAGCATTTTAGCAAGGAAATTCTATTCTCATGTAAACATTCATCTAGTGTAATAACTTGTACTCTAAATGAATATCATACTCTATGCTCATTCAAATACATCTCATATATTCAATTAAGAGTTGGAAACCCTAGAAATCCCGGTTCCAGTTTAATACGAGTTGTGATTCTCTTATTGGGCCTAATGGACCAATAAACCTTTCAACCTGACTATGTTAGGCCTAGGAACTCTAATTGGGCTCTAAATGGACCACATTCATAAAACTTTAGCATTTGGGACCATGTGGGCCTAAAATAATCCATTTTTATCTCTAATAGGTGTTATTGGGCCATAAATGATCTCATTTGAATTAATGGGCCGTAAACCCTTTTTATAGGGGTTCATTGTGCCGTGAACCATAATAAGGGCCCAATGGGCCGAAAATTTATTTTTGGGTTTCATAAATTCGAACAATTCAAGTAAAGGCCCAAATCTTCTTAATTTCTTTCTTCCTAGCCTAAATCTCGGCCCAACCCAAGTAAACATATATATATATATATATATATATATATATATATATATATATATATAAAGGAAAAGAGAGGAATTTTCCTACCTTGAGACCTCATGTTTGCATGGTGGGTATCCATGCAAACATAGCCTCAACCTTTTCTTCTCCTCCCCTCTTCTACCTCTCGGTCGAACCATCCTCCCTCACCATCTCTATTTCTTTCAAAAATCTCTCAAGAACACCTCCTTCCTCCTCTTGGTTTTTGAGATTTTGTGTATGTTTTCAAGAGGATTTTTCATCAATATCATCATCCTAGGTAAGATCTTACAAACCATCCAAGTTTCTTAGAACCATCCAAGTTCGAAAACCTCCTCAAGAGGCTTGCAAAGGCCGAGATCTTCTCATTTCTCTATCCAAAAACCGAATCCGAACCTCAATGTCAGTCCATACCCCTTGTTTTTTGGTTTTACTTTGTTTTTGGAGGAGAATACAAGATGCTATGTGTTAGATCCATGTATTTGTGCATGTTTATGTGTGTTTTCTAAGTGTATGTTGTGATTGTGTAAAGAACTTCATAGATCTAGACAATATTTGGAAACTACAACACTTTATACAACGTACGATAAGGATAAATGTGCTAAACATGTGAAGATTCATAAGAAACTAAACAAAATCATGGAAAAGGGCCACTTTTGACAAATAACCAAAAAGATGACACTTTTTTGGCATTTACGGTTTTACAAGGACTAAAGGAGTCATTTTTATAATAGAAATGGATTTTTACGATATTTTGGTGATAAAGGGGCCAACAACATAAATTTTTGCATAATGGGCCTTAAAATGGGCTTTTCGGTTTTAGTGGGCCAAAGTTGTAAAATTTCTGATTTTCATGGATTAAATTGCTATTTTACACAAGTTTGAGGCTAAAATGTAAAATTTACGGTTTTATGGGTTGAAAATCCCACATTATTTGGATTTGGGCTAAAATGCAATATTTTTCAAAAACATAAACTGAAAATGCCATTTTTATCAATAATCGGCTGAAAATGTAAATCTTGGTAAAAATGGGCCGAAAATAATATTTTATATATATTTGGACCAAAAATGTCGAGTTTTATAAAAATAGGCCAAAAATAATATTTCATATATATTTGGGCCAGAAATGTCAATTTCTATAAAAATGAGCCAAAAATGACCTTTATTACAAAATTTAGGCCTTTTATGTTGGTTTGATAAACAAATGAGCTAAGACATACAATGAAATGACAAACGAACTGAAAACATCGATTACTCGTTTATTGGGCCTAACATATTCATTACATGTTTATGGAGCCTTTGTGGTCCATTTACATGTTTATTGGGCCTAATTTATTCATTTCATGTTTATTTGGGCCCTAGTGGTCATTTTACATGCTTATTGGGCTTGGATTATACCTTTTATGTTTATTAGGCCTTAGTGGCCCATATACATGCTTACTGGACCTAAAATATACCTTACATGTTGATTGGGCCTTAGTGGTCCTTTTACATGTCCGTTGAGCCTCGTACGTTCATATACATACTCGTTTGGTTTTTCAAACATAAAACATACAAGTAAACATTATATAATAAAGTATAATACAATACTCGTGTAAACTCAGTCAAGGTTGCTAGTGAGACATGCCGGTTGACACCTCTAGAGTGTATGATCGTAGCCTGTAGTTACAACCAGAGTCGCCTGGAGGGAGAGTGAGAGTTTATGTGTAGATCTATACGGGGTGACTCCCCACACCTGAGTTGTTTGCTACAGCTAGACTCAGCCAGTCTAGGGTGACAAACCTTACCGTAAATTTAACCGGCGCCTAAGAACGCCACGACAGGCGAACTCATCAAAAATCGAGTATGGTTAAAACGGCTCACTTAGAAATCCTCTTCAACATAATTTTATAGAATACCTATAAAATCTTGTGGATACAAAAACATACATATACTGTTATTCGGTCTTAGGGTTGAGACGACAATGCTTTTATAAATAGAAAATATTGGATTTTCTAGGGTAATACCCGATAAACAATATCTTTTACGTACTACAGAAAATACATGGTTTTTATCTGGATTACCTTTTTATACATTCCAAATACAGAAAACACGCATGCATTAATACTTGATTTTGATACATCACGTTCAAACCATGTTCAGAAAATATCGGATTTTCTGGTGTTTACAAACAATTCAAAACTTTTCATTCAAATATGCTTATGAACTCACCAACATTATATATGTTGACGTTTTTCAAAATAACTTGTATTTTCACGGAATCATTAAGAAGAAAGGTCAGCAGGAAATGGTGGAATTTGTTATATTTGGTTATCATCATACATTAAATTTTTTGAACATGTAATTTATGATATTGTACTTGATGTAAACAATGTTGGTTGTATTTGATATGTATGATGATGGTGTTGTCTTGTTTCAATTATTTACATTGTGATGATATTACAAGATGAAGTCATGCGCAAGCCCGCAGACGTTTCCGCCGTCTGGTTCGGGGGTGTGACAAAAGTGATACAAACTTTTCATACAAATATGCTTATGAACTCACCAACATTATTATGCTCACCATTTTCAAAATAACTTGTATTCTCAGGAAATTGTTAAGCAGGTTGGCCTTCAAGAACTCATGGAATTTGATGTATTTTGCTACCATCGTACACTTATATTTTGGGAATGTAAATTGTAAACCAGCACACTGATGTAAACAATGACGGTTGTATTATTGTATGTGTGATGATGATGTTGTCGTGATTCAGTTATATACACTGTGATGGTATTACAAGATGAAGTCACCCAAACCTCTAAACGTTTCTGCCGTTCCGGTTCGGGGGTGTGACAGATTGGTATCAGAGAAATGTTTATAGTAAAATTGACATATCTAATCATACAAGATATGCAACTATAAATACATTGGGACTAAAATACTCTGAACAAGAATAAAGTACATACCTATGTGTGCAATATTACAATAACAATAAAAGTCTTTGGAGGAATTGAACATCACGGTTAAACTCGAACAGTTAGGTAGTCGTATTGGGGATAAATATAGCCTGATCAACTATATTTGTTCAAAATACGACCTACATGTGTTCGGGAGTGATCATGGTGGACAATGAATCTAGAAACTTACCAACCTCATATCCAAAAAGTTTTTAAGGAACTCAAACATAGACCATTAAAGTACTATAGGAGAATTTTATGATAAACATAGCATTCGTACAATGTCCATTTCTACTCTTACCACAAATACATCATCAGGATGTAGGTTGAAGCATTTAGAATCATACAACCACACGTGAAATTTATATGCGAATATAAATAGATGAATACAACTAGAACTGACCTTGGTTACTCACACACTCGTTTCTTCTCATACAATAGAATTATGTCCTCCCGTGGAAACATCCAGCCAACCGACGAAGCACCGATCCTACGAATAGATTCCGCTACCTTCCAAGCCGCAGTGACAGCTGTCATAGCACAACTCAACAACACAAAGTGAAATGAAAATGAAAATGGTATCAACAACTCCAAGTGCAATAACAACCAAGGGCACCAACGAGGGGCTGCCGACAGGAACACCCTCGACCAAAGACCTAAGAGCAAGAAATGAAAGTCCCGATGTAACATCCCAAAAATCATTATTAAAAATTTCTTTTAAAACATTACTAAACCATAGCATTAAATCATTTCAAACATACTAAAAAGGGTTATATGACCGATCATAGTATTTTTCCCAAAACACTAATTCATTTTATCAGAGTAAACATCCCAGGCTAAACTTCTTGGTGTGTACCATGCGATCATCCCAAGCTCTTCCCTCTGCTACCGGAAGTACCTGAAACCAAAACTAAAAACCGTAAGCACGAAGCTTAGTGAGTTCCCCAACCTACCACATACCATACATACCTACTGATTCATACATGCCATACATAACCCTGAGTACATAACAACATACTAGGCCCCCCGCTCGCTGCATTGGGCCTCGTCTGCCATTGGACCCCATTCGTCATCAGGCCCCGCCTGGCATCAGGTCAGGCCTGGCATCGAGCCCCACTCGGTATACAGATCTATTTCCCTTAGGCCCTACCTGTGTCTGGGCCTCGCCCGCCATACACATACATACGATCAAATAACATACTGAAACATACATAAACATTCCCTAACCATACCCTGATCTAAGGCCTCACCTAACTTGGGCCTCGTCCCTGGTATGCCACTGAAGTAGTAGAACCCCGTCCACACTCCTACCAGTAATGAGATACGGGCCCTCGCCCACACTCACATCCTTCCTATCACGGGCCTCGCCCCTGTTCTAGCTAATATCGAGATATGGAACCCCATCCATACTCAGCTAGTGATGAGGTACGGGACCTCGCCCACACTCACCTCCCTACCAAGCACATACAACTATCACGAAGACAGCAAGTATAATCTAATGCACTACATAAGAATCTTCCTTGGGAATACCCCGACATCGGACCCCCGACCTGGAAACATACTATTATCTAACGTACTTCAGGCTTACCCCGACATCGGACCCTCGGTCTGGATCCTATCATATCGACACATGCAAGAATCACAAAGACCTCTACCATCCTAACATTCCTCAGGCCTCGCCCGACATCAGGTCATAACCCGGAACATATATTAATAAGTGCCTAGGGCTAACCCCCGGGTCTTCCTTCTATACATAAGCATAAACATGAACATGAACATAATAGGCCGACATTATGGCCGTAGACCCATGCACACAGTGATGAGTAGGGATGAGAGTGGGTCCAAACCCAGACCCAAAAAACCAGGGAACCGGTTAAAAAGGTTTTTTAGGACCGGAAACTGGACCGATATATATAGGAACCAGTTCCGGTTCGGTTCCGGGTAAGGTACCGGGTAAAGTGGGTCTAGAACCGGTAAACCCGGAAATATCAAAGTGGGTCGAATGGAACCGGGTAAAGTGTGTCTAAAACCAAAAACCCGGGGAACCGGGTAAAGTGGGTCGAATGTATGTTTTAAGATTTCACAAAATACAAAAATAAAGCTGAGAAAAAAAAAATTCATAGCTTTGATATCCCAACTTTGGGAGACTATAAATCAAGGAATATGAAACCAATAATGACAAAATTATAATCTAAAATCATGTAAAAACTCTATATTACACTTTGGAAAAAACCGCATGCTATTCCGAATTCAAACGAATTAGATATGCATGTTTTAAATCTATCACAAAATACAAAGAAAGCTGAAAAATATAAAATTTTCAGCTTTGACATCCCGACTTTGAGAGACTATAAGTCAATGAATAAACACCCAAAAATAACAAAATTATAGTCTAAAATCATGTAAAAAATATAAAATACACTCTGGAAAAGACCTCATGCCAATCCGACTTCAAACGAATGAGATATGCATGTTTTAAAACTATCACGGAATATAAAAAAAAGTTGAAAAACATATAATTTCCAGCTTTGATATCCCGACTTTGAGAGCCTATAAGTCAATGAATATAAACCCAAAAATGACAAAATTATAGTCTAAAATCATGTACAAACTATAAATTATACTATGGAAAAAATCTCATGTCAATCCGACTTTAAACGAATGAGGTATGCATGTTTTAAAACAATCACAGAATACAAAAAAAAAACTGAAAAACATAAAATTTCTAGCTTTGATATCCCGACTTTGAGAGACTATAAGTCGATGAATATAAACCCAAAAATGACAAAATTATAGTCTAGAATCATGTTAAAATTATAAACTATACTATGGAAAAAACCTCATGCCAATCTGACTTCAAACGAATGAGATATGCATGTTTGAAACTTTTCATAAAAAACGGTTCCGGCCCCTAAAACCGCTTCCAGTTCCTAACACGGTTTTGGTTCTTAAACTCGGTTTACCCAGACCCGAAGGACCCGAAACCCGGATAGATCCATTCTTTAAACCCGGGACCCGGACCGATTTTACATATTCCGGTTCTAACGGTTTCGGTTCTAGTCCAACTCTGGTTCCGGTCCGGTTTTCTAGTTCTAAATCTCATCCCTAGTGAGGAGACTGTCACACCTCGAAAACCAAAGGCGGAAACATTTACGGGGCGGACTCCATGTTGTGTATCAAATCCAATGTACATATTAAAACAGTAAACACAAAACATTACATTACATAGAATTGTTTACATCTGTTTGTAAGAAAAGTTATACAAGTGTTATATACATATATCATATCATCAAAAGCAAAGACGAGTCTTCTAACGCTCCGTCTTCTCCAAAAGATGGCGATGTACCTGTCTAATGCTGACCTGAGAATACAAGCTGTTTGAAAATTAGCATAAAGCTGGTGAGTTCATAAGCGGTTTAGTTTTGAAAAGAACGAGTTCCTTTGTTTTCTGAAAAAGTTGTTATCCAAGAAAATCCCATATTTTCTTATGAAAATAGTTTAGTTATCCTTTGTTACCAATTCAAAAACAGGTTGTTATGTTATTCCAGGAAAATCCCATATTTTCCTAATAGTTTAGCTATCCATTTGTTACTTAATTCATTTACATGTTGTTACATTATCCCAGGAAAATCCCATATTTTCCTATGTGTTGAGGTTGGTTCTTAGTTTAGATTTCGAAGTACTAGTAACTACCATACTTGTAGTATTAGTTAAGTATTTTGATATCTTAGTTATCCTACATTCGAATGTCTATTATCTACTATACTTAGTTGTATTTTCGAATATTTGGATTCACTCAGAAGCGTACATTACAGTATTTTCGAAGTTCTGATGATTTCCAAAAGAGTACATTAGACGTGTTTTTCGAATCTCTGGCGACATTCTAAGGCGGATGTATTCGAAACTCAGTAGAGGTCCAGAGGCGTACTTTCGAATTAATTTCGAAACTCTGGTGACACTCAAGGCATACATAAACTGTATATTCGAAGTCTTGGCGTCATCCAAAGGCGTTATTTCGTATTCGTATTCCTATTTCTATTCGTATTCGTATTCATACTATCCTATTGGTTATATTTGTATTCGTACTCGTATTCGTATTTGTATTTGCATTTGCATTCGTTCTATCCTAATGGTTATCTTAGTATTCGTATTCGCATTCGCATTCGTTCTATCCTAATGGTTATTTTAGTATTCGTATTCGTATTCGTATTAATCTTAGTTTATGATTAGTATGATTTCTTTTGCAAAATGTAATATAGTTTATAACACTTTTTAAAGAAATCTGCATTTAGTCTAACAGTTTACCCTGCAATTCGAACCATTAGTTAACACGGTTTTCGATATTAGAAGCATACATAAAATGAAACATTTGAGCTGAAAACAAGTTTAAGTACAAGATTTCCTTGTACTTTTTGCTTGTATTCCCCCCTGAAATCATTTGAAAAACATTTGAAAAACACGGAAAAATGGTAGGGGTATGAACTCACCGGTTGAGAAACACGTCAGTTTGAATCCTAAACATCAGTTCCGGGTTCGCAAATGCACAAGTTCCCATATGATTAGAAGCCTTAAATTGATGATTGTGGACCCTTAAACTTGATTTTAGGAGAGAGGTTAGAGAGAGTAGAGAGAGAGAGAGCCAAAGCTTCAAATGGAAGCTTAAACCTCTTTAAATAGGTTCCAAAATTTGAACACGGTGGAATTCTACCCGATACCTGCATTAAACGGGGCTTTTGGTCGCACCCGATTAAGTTTTCGTAATCCGGCGGAATAGAATTAAGAAATTTTCAAAATAATGATTTTGGGCCATTTTCATGAGTTTCTAAGGGATTTGGACACTTATTAGATTAAAATAAACATATAATTTTAAATAACTTAGTCCAAAAATGAAAACGGGGTGAATCGATAAAGGCGGATTTTACGGGCGGAACGGGTTTCGGCGATGGACAACTTTGGGTTGTTACATTATCCCCCCATTAGAGGGAATTTCGTCCCGAAATTCAAAGATTAAAATACAGATCATGAAATGAACAGAGATGAGGATGGATCTGTTGCTTCGGGTCTTCACGCTCCCAAGTGGAATCGGGTCTCCGCTTGGCATTCCAGCGAACCCTCACTATCGGGACACGTCTTTGTTTCATACGTTTTATCTCCCAATCCATGATCTCAATTTGTTTTCCCATAGAGATTCAGACTTTCGTTGACTTTGGTCACATGAAAGGAATTACTAGGGTTTCGTTGAGTAGATGTTTCTAAGGATCCGAGACGTGAAAGACAAGATGGATACTACTAAGTCCTTGAGATAATCGAAGTTTGTAGTTCACGGTTCCGATTCTGGCGGGGATTTCGAAAATTCCGATGTACCACGGGTGAAGTTTTTCGCGCTTCCCAAAGCATATCACGCTTTTCTGGGATAAGGCCTTCAACAGAACGCAAGCTCCAACAAGAAGGCACATCTTCATGTAGTGGAGTAGCTATGGGTCTGATGGTTCTAGAAGAAATTTTTGGGTGGGTCTGCGATAATAGCCAACGGGACCCAAGAATTGGCGGGTTTCTATGGGTATCTTCGGTGCCGGCTAATTTTCTATCGCCTTAGTATTTGGAAAGGTCCACGGGTATGACTGCTTTGCTTATCTACATAACCAGGGAAACTGGTTTGACCGAAGGGCACCACTACGAACTCGTGGTGATCATATCAGGCCCCGGTCGCGGTATTGGACACATCATCCTCACGGAGGTTCGGCTACGAGGTAGTTCCAGGGATTAGGTTGATACGAGACTTGACTAGACGTTCAGAAGGAATTCTCGGGAATCTTCGGGAAAGGCATCGGGGAAAGAGTTGCAGACTTCCCGTTTCCCGATAATCACACGGACGAGGAATCCATGTGAAACGTTCTAAGCTTTGATGCACGAAATGATGCGAAGGTTGGATTTAAGTTTGATGCCGAAGATCATGAGAGCCGGGTCAGAGGAAAAATTCAGACGGACGACCCAGGAATAACAACATGAATGAGACTCGGCCATTCCAGGCCAAGATCGCATCAAAGCTTTTCATGAAAAGTTTTTCATTTAATCGAATGAAACAGAATAATCGTCCAGACTGAGGATAAGATCTATGGATATGATGTTAGCGTTCTCTTGCTCACTGGTTAGCCATCTTGACGGTACACGTTTCGGTTACTAACGAAGGACTAAGTTTAGAAAGGTGTTTTAATGGATAGCTAGCAAATTTCCTTTAGCATTAAGATCGAAAAGGATCACAGGTATAAGATTTATCGAGAGAAAATATACCTGTGGCAACGGTGGGGTCGACGGCTGTCCGTTCTTGTCCCATAGTTAAGACTCTCTCAGTGTTGCCAGATGTTACTGCCTTAGGGCAGTTTCGTTTGTAATGTCCAACTTCTCCACAACTGTAGCAGGTTTGACCGATACCAGCTCCGGAAACTTGACTAGTTGATCCGGTTGGGGTTCTGCAGCTTCGCGCGAGGTGACCTTCCTGGCCATAGCTTTTACAAAACTTTGCACGACAAGGACCAGGGATACGATGGTGGTAACTGCATCGGTTACACCACGGGAGGATACCGGCATATCCGGTGATAGGTGCTTGGGCTGAGGAACCTACAACAGATACAACAACAGGGGTAGTGGCAACGTGGACTGCCACTATATGTTGTTTCTTCGAGGGTTCCGAGGAAGACTGACTCTTCTTCTTCTTTTTCCATAACTTTCTTTTCTCGCCACTCTTTTCTGTTGGCTCGGGAGTGGTGTCTACTTCTTCTTGGTCATCATTGTGATCGATCAGGGTTTGCGCTAGACATTTGCCGCTGTCATAGGTATCCGGATTCGTAGCTAAAACACTCCCTTTTGTTGGCTGGGTTAATCCCTAGATGAACCTCTCAATCTTTTTACTCTCTGGGGTAACCAACCCCGGGGCAGAGCAGTGCTAAGTCATCAAATCTGGATGTGTAGGCGGCGATATCAGAACCTTTCATCTTCAGGTTCCAGAGTTCATTCTCCAGCTTCTGTATTTCACCCCGAGGGTAGTATTCTGCAAACAGAAGTTCCTTCATAACTTCCCAACCCATAGCATTTGCTATAGTTAGAGTTAGGGATTTGACTCGGCCGTTCCACCAAGTCAGAGCTTTATCGGTGAGAGTGCAGGCGGCAAATTTCGCCTTGTCGGATTCTGAACAAACACAGATCTCAAAGATAGATTCAATTTTCTCTAACCACCTAGTTAGAGTAATGACACCTCCTGTGCCATCGAAGAACATAGGTTTCGTACTCATGAAATCTTTACAAGAACCCTCTTTTCGGTGTCTCTGGCTATCATCTAGGTTTTGGGGCTGGGGACCACCTCCTGAACTACCAGGGTTCATTTGTGACATGGCGGTTGTCACTGCGGCAATAGTGGCTGCCTGAAGTGTTACCAGATCGATTTGAGGAGAAGGTGGTGGTGGAGGGTTGTTATTCTTTGAAGTGGGTCTTTTCCTCGAAGGCATCTTGATCTAGAATTAGTCATGAAAGAGAGGATCATAAGTCCTCTGAATTGAATCAAGAGATATGGAACAGGGGATATCTCATTACGACAGATATAGCATTCTATTAAGCGATAATGCAGGAAAGAGTTACCAAAGCAGATAAATTATCGCTAAAGGAATGATCAAGGAACAACGCTTGAATGGGGATTTCATCAACGGATTGGTTCGAGAAATACTCCCATAGTATTTCATGATTCGCTGCAACGACGGCTCGTTGTTTAGGGTATTGGGTAAGTTTTAGGTATGCTGCGTACCACAGTCACTCCCAAGCACATGTTGGTCGTGTCTCGAATGAATATAGTTGGCCAGGCTATATTGATCCTAGACACGAATACATAACTGCCCAGGTTTAACTGCAGCGTACAACACCCATTTACCTATATTTTGTTCTACTTGTAGCTACGGATTTCGACGGTTAGGTATACTTGTGTACTTTCGAAAATACTTATATTTTAGGGTATACTTTTAGTTCAGAGCACTTAGGCCCCTTAATGTTTATAGTCTTATACCATGTAAGATTTGGTATACTAGTTCACTATAAACAAGGGCTCTGATACCAATCTGTCACACCCCAAAAACCAAAGGCGGAAACATTTCCGGGGCGGACTCCACGTTGTGTATCAAATCCAATGTACATAGTAAAACAGTAAACACAAAACATTACATTACATAGAATTGTTTACATCTGTTTGTAAGAAAATTTATACAAGTGTTATATACATATATCATATGATCAAAAGAAAAGACGAGTCTTCTAACGCTGCGTCTTCTCCAAAAGATGGCGATGTACCTGTCTAATGCTGACCTGAGAATACAAGTAGTTTGAAAATCAGCATAAAGCTGGTGAGTTCATAAGCAGTTTAGTTTTGAAAAGAATGAGTTCCTTTGTTTTCTGAAAAAGTTGTTATCCAAGAAAATCCCATATTTTCTTATGAAAATAGTTTAGTTATCTTTTGTTACCAATTCAAAAACGGGTTGTTATGTTATTCCAGGAAAATCCCATATTTTCCTAATAGTTTAGCTATCCATTTGTTACTTAATTCATTTACATGTTGTTACATTATCCCAGGAAAATCCCATATTTTCCTATGTGTTGAGGTTGGTTCTTAGTTTAGATTTCGAAGTACTAGTAACTACCATACTTGTAGTATTAGTTAAGTATTCTGATATCTTAGTTATCCTACATTCGAATGTCTATTATCTGCTATACCTAGTTGTATTTTTGAATATTTGGATTCACTCAGAAGCGTACATTATAGTATTTTCGAAGTTCTGATGATTTCCAAAAGAGTACATTAGACGTATTTTTCGAATCTCTGGCAACATTCTAAGGCAGTTGTATTCGAAACTCAGTAGAGGTCTAGAGGCATACTTTCAAATTAATTTTGAAACTCTGGCGACACTCAAGGCGTACATAAACTATATATTCGAAGTCTTGGCGTCATCCAAAGGCGTTATTTCGTATTTGTATTCCTATTTGTATTCGTATTCGTATTCGTATTCATACTATCTTATTGGTTATATTCGTATTCGTACTCGTATTTGTATTCGTATTCGCATTCGCATTCGTTCTATCCTAATGGTTATCTTAGTATTCGTATTCACATTCGCATTCGTTTTATCCTAATGGTTATCTTAGTATTCGTATTCGTATTCGTATTAATCTTAGTTTATGATTAGTATGATTTCTTTTGCAAAATGTAATATAGTTTATAACACTTTTTAAAGAAATCTGCATTTAGTCTAACAGTTTACCCTGCAATTCGAACCATTAGTTAACACGGTTTTCGATATTAGAAGCATACATAAAATGAAACATTTGAGCTGAAAATAAGTTTAAGTACAAGATTTCCTTGTACTTTTTGCTTGTATTCCCCCCTGAAAACATTTGAAAAACACGGAAAAAGGGTAGGGGTATGAACTCACCGGTTGAGAAAAGCGTCGGTTTGAATCCTAAACATCAGTTCCGGGTTCGCAAATGCACAAGATTCCTTGATGATTAGAAGCCTTAAATTGATGATTTTGGACCCTTAAACTTGATTTGAGGAGAGAGGTTAGAGAGAGAGTAGAGAGAGAGAGAGCCAAAGCTTCAAATGGAAGGTTAAACCTCTTTAAATAGGTTCCAAAATTTGAACACGGTGGAATTCTACCCGATACCTGCATTAAACGGGGCTTTTGGTCGCACCCGATTAAGTTTTCGTAATCCGGCGGAATAGAATTTAGAAATTTTCAAAATAATGATTTTGGGCCATTTTCATGAGTTTCTAAGGGATTTGGACACTTATTAGATTAAAATAAACATATAAGTTTAAATAACTTAGCCCAAAAATGAAAACGAGACGAATCGATAAAGGCGGATTTTACGGGCGGAACGGGTTTCGGCGATGGACAACTTTGGGTTGTTACATTATCCCCCCGTTAGAGGGAATTTCGTCCCGAAATTCAAAGATTAAAATACAGATCATGAAATGAAAAGAGATGAGGATGGATCTGCTGCTTCGGGTCTTCACGCTCCCAAGTGGAATCGGGTCTCCGCTTGGCATTCCAGCGAACCCTCACTATCGGGACACGTCTTTGTTTCGTACGTTTGATCTCCTAATCCATGATCTCAATTTGTTCTCCCATAGAGATTCAGACTTTCGTTGACTTCGGTCTCATTAAAGGAATTACTAGGGTATCGTTGAGTAGACGTTTCTAAGGATCCGAGACGTGAAAGACAAGATGGATACTACTAAGTCCTTGAGATAATCGAAGTTTGTAGTTCACGGTTCCGATTCTGGCGGGGATTTCGAAAAGTCCGATGTACCACGGGTGAAGTTTTCCACGCTTACCAAAGCATATCATGCTTTTCTGGGATAAGGCCTTCAACAGAACGCAAGCTCCAACAAGAAGGCACATCTTCATGTAGTGGAGTAGCTATGGGTCTGATGGTTCTAGAAGAAATTTTTGGGTGGGTCTGCGATAATAGCCGACGGGACCCAAGAATTGACGGGTTTCTATGGGTATCTTCGGTGACGGCTAATTTTCTATCACCTTAGTATTTGGAAAGGTCCATGAGTATGACTGCTTTGCTTATCTACATAACCAAGGAAACTGGTTTGACCGAAGGGCACCACTACGAACTCGTGGTGATCATATCAGGCCCCGGTCGCTGTATTGGACACATCATCCTCACGGAGGTTCGGCTACGAGGTAGTTCTAGGGATAAGGTTGATACGAGACTTGGCTAGACGTTCGGAAGGAATTCTCGAGAATCTTCGGGAAAGGCATCGGGGAAAGAGATGCAGACTTCCCGTTTCCTGATAATCACACGGACGAGGAATGCATGTGAAACTTTCTAAGCTTTGATGCACGAAATGATGCAAAGGTTGGATTTAAGTTTGATGCCGAAGATCATGAGAGCCGGGTCAGATGAAAAATTCAGACGGACGACCCAAGAATAACAACATGAATGAGACTCGGTCATTACATGCCAAGATCGCATCAAAGCTTTTCATGAAAAGTTTGTCATTTAATCGAATGAAACAGAATAATCGTCCGGACTAAGGATAAGATCTATGGATATGATGTTAGCGTTCTCTTTCTCACTGGTTAGCCATCTTGACTGTACACGTTTCGGTTACTAACGAAGGACTAAGTTTAGAAAGGTGTTTGAATGGATAGCTAGCAAATTTCTTTCAGCATTAAGATCGAAAAGGATCACAGGTATAAGATTTATCGAGAGAAAATATACTTGTGGCAACGGTAGGGTCGGCGGCTGTCCTTTCTTGTCCCATAGTTAAGACTCTCCCAGTGTTGCCAGATGTTACTTCCTTATAGCAGTTTCTTTTGTAATGTCCAACTTCTCCACAACTGTAGCAGGTTTGACCAATACCAACTCCGGAAACTTGACTAGTTAATTGGGTTGGGGTTCTGCAGTTTCTCGCGAGGTGACCTTCCTGGCCATAGCTTTTACAAAACTTTGCACGACAAGGACCAGGGATACGATGGTGGTAACTGCATCGGTTACACCACGGGAGGATACCGGCATATCCGGTGATAGGTGCTTGGGCTGAGGAACCTACAACAGATACAACAACAGGGGTAGTGGCAACGTGGACTGCCACTATCTGTTGTTTCTTCGAGGGTTCCGAGGAAGACTGACTCTTCTTCTTCTTCTTCCATAACTTTCTTTTCTCGCCACTCTTTTCTGTTGGCTCGGGAGTGGTGTCTACTTCTTCTTGGTCATCATTGTGATCGATCAGGGTTTGCGATAGACATTTTCCGCTGTCATAGGTATCCGGATTCGTAGCTAAAACGCTCCCTTTTGTTGGTTAGGTTAATCCCCAGATGAACCTCTCAATCTTTTTACTCTCCGGGGTAACCAACCCCGGGGCAGAGCAGTGCTAAGTCATCAAATCTGGATGTGTAGGCGGCGATATCAGAACCTTTCATCTTCAGGTTCCAGAGTTCATTCTCCAGCTTCTGTATTTCACCCCGAGGGCAGTATTCTACAAACAGAAGTTCCTTCATAACTTCCCAACCCATAACATTTGCTACAGGTAGAGATAGGGATTTGACTCGGCCGTTCCACCAAGTTAGAGCTTTATCGGTGAGAGTGCAGGCGGCAAATTTCGCCTTGTCGGATTCTGAACAAACACAGATCTCGAAGATAGATTCAATTTTCTCTAACCACCTAGTTAGAGTAATGACACCTCCTGTGCCATCGAAGAACGTAGGTTTCGTACTCATGAAATCTTTACAAGAACCCTCTTTTCGGTGTCTTTGGCTATCATCTAGGTTTTGGGGCTGGGGACCACCTCCTGAACTACCAGGGTTCATTTGTGACATGGCGGTTGTCACTGCGGCAATAATGGCTGCCTGAAGTGTTACCAGATCGATTTGAGGAGAAGGTGGTGGTGGAGGGTTGTTATTCTTTGAACTGGGTCTTTTCCTCGAAGGCATCTTGATCTAGAATTAGTCGTGAAAGAGAGGATCATAAGTCCTCTGAATTGAATCAAGAGATATGGAACAGGGGATATCTCATTACGACAGATATAGCATTCTATTAAGCGATAATGCAGGAAAGAGTTATCAAATCAGATAAATTATCGCTAAAGGAATGATCAAGGAACAACGCTTGAATGGGGATTTCATCAACGGATTGGTTCGAGAAATACTCCCATAGTATTTCATGATTCGCTGCAACGACGGCTCGTTGTTTAGGGTATTGGGTAAGTTTTAGGTATGCTGCGTACCACAGTCACTCCCAAGCACATGTTGCCCGTGTCTCGAATGAATATAGTTGGCCAGGCTATATTGATCCTAGACACGAATACATAACTGCCCAGGTTTAACCACAGCGTACAACACCCATTTACTTATATTTTGTTCTACTTGTAGCTACGGATTTCGACGGTTAGGTATACTTGTGTACTTTCAAAAATACTTATATTTTAGGGTATACTTTTAGTTCAGAGCACTTAGGCCCCTTAATGTTTATAGTCTTATACCATGTAAGATTTGGTATACTAGTTCACTATAAACAAGGGCTCTGATACCAATCTGTCACATCCCGAAAACCAAAGGCGGAAACATTTCTGGGGCGGACTCCACGTTGTGTATCAAATCCAATGTACATAGTAAAACAGTAAACACAAAACATTACATTACATAGAATTGTTTACATCTGTTTGTAAGAAAATTTATACAAGTGTTATATACATATATCATATGATCAAAAGAAAAGACGAGTCTTCTAACGCTGCGTCTTCTCCAAAAGATGGCGATGTACCTGTCTAATGCTGACCTGAGAATACAAGTAGTTTGAAAATCAGCAGAAAGCTGGTGAGTTCATAAGCGGTTTAGTTTTGAAAAGAATGAGTTCCTTTGTTTTCTGAAAAAGTTGTTATCCAAGAAAATCCCATATTTTCTTATGAAAATAGTTTAGTTATCTTTTGTTACCAATTCGAAAACAGGTTGTTATGTTATTCTAGGAAAATCCCATATTTTCCTAATAGTTTAGCTATCCATTTGTTACTTAATTCATTTACATGTTGTTACATTATCCCAGGAAAATCCCATATTTTCCTATGTGTTGAGGTTGGTTCTTAGTTTAGATTTCGAAGTATTAGTAACTACCATACTTGTAGTATTAGTTAAGTATTCTGATATCTTAGTTATCCTACATTCGAATGTCTATTATCTGCTATACTTAGTTGTATTTTCGAATATTTGGATTCACTCAGAAGCGTACATTGTAGTATTTTCGATGTTCTAATGATTTCCAAAAGAGTACATTAGACATATTTTTCGAATCTCTGGCGACATTCTAAGGCGGATGTATTCGAAACTCGGTAGAGGTCCAGAGGCGTACTTTCAAATTAATTTCGAAACTCTGGTGACACTCAAGGCGTACATAAACTGTATATTCGAAGTCTTGGCGTCATCCAAAGGCGTTATTTCGTATTTGTATACCTATTTCTATTCGTATTCGTATTCATACTATCTTATTGGTTATATTCGTATTCGTACTCGTATTCGTATTCGTATTCTCATTCGCATTTGCTCTATCCTAATGGTTATCTTAGTATTCGTAGTCACATTCGCATTCGTTCTATCCTAATGGTTATCTTAGTATTCGTATTCGTATTCGTATTAATCTTAGTTTATGATTAGTATGATTTCTTTTGCAAAATGTAATATAGTTTATAACACTTTTTAAAGAAATCTGCATTTAGTCTAACAGTTTACCCTGCAATTCGAACCATTAGTTAACACGGTTTTCGATATTAGAAGCATACATAAAATGAAACATTTGAGCTGAAAACAAGTTTAAGTACAAGATTTCCTTGTACTTTTTGCTTGTATTCCCCCCTGAAAACATTTGAAAAACACAGAAAAAGGGTAGGGGTATGAACTCACCGGTTGAGAAACGCGTCGGTTTGAATCCTAAACATCAGTTCCGGGTTCGCAAATGCACAAGATTCCTTGATGATTAGAAGCCTTAAATTGATGATTTTGGACCCTTAAACTTGATTTGAGGAGAGAGGTTAGAGAGAGAGTAGAGAGAGAGAGCCAAAGCATCAAATGGAAGCTTAAACCTCTTTAAATAGGTTCCAAAATTTGAACACGGTGGAATTCTACCCGATACCTGCATTAAACGGGGCTTTTGGTCGCACCCGATTAAGTTTTCGTAATCCGGCGGAATAGAATTTAGAAATTTTCAAAATAATGATTTTGGGCCATTTTCATGAGTTTCTAAGGGATTTGGACACTTATTAGATTAAAATAAACATATAAGTTTAAATAACTTAGCCCAAAAATGAAAATGGGGTGAATCGATAAAGGCGGATTTTACGAGCGGAACGGGTTTCGGCGATGGGCAACTTTGGGTTGTTACATTATCCCCCCGTTAGAGGGAATTTCGTCCCGAAATTCAAAGATTAAAATACAGATCATGAAATGAAAAGAGATGAGGATGGATCTGCTGCTTCGGGTCTTCACGCTCCCAAGTGGAATCGGGTCTCCGCTTGGCATTCCAGCGAACCCTCACTATCGGGACACGTCTTTGTTTCATACGTTTTATCTCCCAATCCATGATCTCAATTTGTTCTCCGATAGAGATGATGCCTTATGTGCCTGTTATTTGTGCTTTTGAGTTGTATAGTAGTGCTGAGTAGACAGTAGTAGGATAGCCTGTTTAGGTTATGCCTGAGTTGTGAGTTTGTGTTGCATGCTAGTTCAGATTCTTGCTATGTGGATATGATTGCTTGAGTATGTTATGGTTAGATTTTTCCCTTGTTCGAATGCTGCTTGCTTTGTGCATTGTGGGATTCTGAGTGATGGGAGTTAGCCATTAGGTGGATACAACACGTCACATGCGATCAGGGTTGAATAATCTCAGAGTGCTGGATTTGGTCCTATTGCGCAGCTCTTGTTTGAGTCCAACCATTGTAGGGACGAATCTTTTACTTGAAGGATTATCTGAGCCTCGTCGCATGTGATGGTATCCAGGTGATGGCTAATTGGCATCACAAGGAGACCTTCAGCAGTTGAGGACTGGTTTGAGTTGAGTCAGAGGTTTCCCTAGGGTAAGCCTAGGATGAGATTGGGTTGGGAGCAGTATTAGTGGATAAGGGACCTGGTGGAGTCAAAGCAATTCATGGGGAAAGTATGGATAGATGTGGAAGGTAGTATGGGCCCGTACTACTGAAAGCAGAGGATCCGTACTCGATTCGGGAATGGCAGAGACAAGACCGGGAATCTGGTAGGGCATGTTTGATCTCGCATCAGTGATGAGTATTCTGATAGCGGTTGTGGTATATTTTCAGCAAGGTGACATTGCGAGAGAGACCAGCGGGCGGATCAGGCGCCGAAGAGGGATCAGGCTCGGGTTCAGGGATCGAGCAGCTCGAGGAGCGGATGAGAGAGTTGATATCAGCTGAGGTTACGCGCAGTATTTTAGCTCAGACTCCTGTGATCTTTGGCACGGTCAAGGAGGGCATACTGGAGATCTTGGATGAGAGGCTGGGAGCCTTCTGTACTGAGATGATGGCATTGATGGGAGCGCGTACCTTGACGTTTCGAGAGTTCAGAGCCTGCGGGGCACCAGATTATCATGGGGCTAGGGACCCCATTGCTAGCAGCAGATGGTTGGTAGATGTAGCCAACGCTTTTCGTACGAGCAGGTGTCCCGAGGGGGACAAGGTTAGACTCGCTTCTTGTCTTCTGAAGGACAGAGCGAGGGATTGGTGGGAGGAGATTGGTCATGCTTTGGGGGATGATGTCGCGTTGGACGCGATGACTTGGAGCGATTTCTCGGCCAGGTTCAGGGTGGAGTTTTTGCCGATTATTGAGGTGCAGCAGCTGGCACGAGAGTTTCAGGATTTGACGCAGACTACTGAGACTGTGGCGGAGATCACCGCCAAGTTCAGGGAGAGGGCTCTTCTTGTACCATAGTATGTCGCAGATGAGGAGATGAAGAAGGCTCGGTACCATGAGATGTTGAGGGATGACATCAGGGAGTTCGTGAGCAGATCCAGCTATAAGACGCTGGAAGATATGATTTCTCGGGCTAGAGAGAGGGAAATCGATTTGGAGCAGATCCGGAAGAGGAAGCCGGATGAGGTTCAGGTAGCTACGGGTTCGGGCAAAAGGCCCAAGGGATCGGATTCGAGATCGAGGGATCATCAGGACCGCAGTCGGTGCGGAAAGTGTGGCAGGGCGCACGGGGGCGCGTGCAGGAGTGGTAGTAGTGGTGAGTCTGGTTGTTTCAAGTGCGGTCGGACTGGTCATTTCAGCAGGGATTGTACTGTTACCGCCGCGCAGGGATCAGACTTGATATGTTTTCATTGCAACCAGCGGGGCCACAAGAAGGCCCAGTGCCCCAGTTTATCTTCGGCAGGACGGGTGATGGCATCCGCCCCTGCAACTTTGAGGATCGCAGATGGCCGTCAGGGCCGGGTAGAGGCACCTGCGGCAGGGAGTAGGGCTTTTCAGATGACGACCTTGGAGACGCGAGCAACGCCGGACGTTGCAGGTATGTAATTTCCCATTTTCAGTTCTTTTATTTGTGCATGATTTCATTGTTATGGTTCTGCATCATTAGCGGTAAAAGTATTTTATTTTGATTGGTTGATTGTGATCGAGTTATATGCCATCTGCATACCTTGGATATTTGTATGGTAGTTAGGGGATGTGCTCTATTGAAGAAGGTTTCGAAGGATGCAGTAACTGTAGCATGCTTGGGAGGGATTTGGTACGTTTCGCTAGTTCGGAGTGGTGTAGTGATTGTGATGGATTGGCTAAATCCCTAGCTATGGCGGGCTTGGGTTCCTCAGTAGATGGGTTATGGAATGGTAGCAAAGATCGGGATCTCCTTGAGTATTGAGCAGCAAGGGGTAAGCAGGATCGAAGTGGGGGAGAATCCTCCGGGTGTGCCCAGAGAGGAGCACGTAGACCCAGAATGAGTACGTGACCTCCGAGAGGGAAGAGAAGTAGTTCAGCGTTTGATGGAGTGAGGATTTCAGGGTTGGGAGTTTGAGAAACTCCACATCGGCTAGTGCGTGTGATGGTAATGGTTAGTTATGGTTGAGAATTCAGGTTGTGGATCGCCTAAAGGACTCGTGGGAGTCGGAATAAGGATCTTGAGAAGCTAATGGCACGTGGGTGCCTTCGTATTAGCAGTCAGTAGTGGAAGTGTTGTAAGACTACAGGGCAGCTGTAGCATTCACTAGAGGTCAGCAATGGATGGTGATGTAAGCCTATGGGTAAGCCGTAGCATTCCTTAGTAGTTCCGTTAGTGGAGTTGGGGCGAGGCCCTTATCTCCTAATGATCAGGTAGGGATCAAGATTGAGTAGTGGATGAGAATGGTAGGGAGTTGCCTGTATAGATCTAGAGAGGTGAGACCTTGGGAGAGGCCGCTCCAGGATATAGTTGGGTGAGACCCGTAGGCGAGGCCCGTATGAGATTAGCAGTGCAGATGAGACCAGGGATCAGGGTTGCTCAGTAGTATGGTTGGGTGAGACCCGTGGGCGGGGCCCGAGCGAGAGTGACTAGACTAGTGAGACTAGAAGGATAGAGGCGGGTAGGACCCGTGGGCGAGGCCCGTGAGTTTTAACAGCGCAGGTGGGACCTGGTAAGGACCTTAGTGTCAAGTTAGGGGATCGGGGATCCCAGGTTTGTAGTGCCTGAATGGCAGGATTGATTGAGCAGTTATAGGTGGTCGAGGTTTCTTTGGAAGTCGCTGAGAGCGACCAGTGATGGTGTTGGGGCTAGCTACCGGTGGGAGCCGGTAATCCAGTCATTGATAGGTTGGTAGGGACCAGGGTGGTCTCAGTTCATCAGGGAGTCAGACGAGGAATAGTAGAATTACCAGTCGGTGGCAGTGCGAGTATGCAACGTATGGTGGAATTCAGTTAGTTGAGTCGAGGGGTGCTCGACACCAAGTGTCAGTGAGTACTGATGGTGATGACCCGTTCTGGGAATAGCGGGGGGGGGGGGGGTGATGGAGTTAGTGAAGGATAGGACCTTCACCGTGTCAGAGGAAAAGTCGGTTATGAGGCTTTGCCTTGCGAAGGCAAGGAAAGAAGTGGAGAACCTCTGCGGGTTCAGTGCAGTACTCGGTGAGTACCAGAAGGATTATCGGTTGAGTAAGTTCTGTTTCTAAGTTGTTCGGAGTCAGGTTTGACCCGAGGTTTACCCGCGAGGTTGATGTTAGTCAGAATGACCAGGTGGAAGACCAGCGCAGGTAGGAGGCAGATCGCAGGCGGTGGGCCATGGTAAACTTCGAGGACGAAGTTCAGTTTAAGTGGGGGAGAGTTGTAACACCCAAGATTTTGAAAGCCTAGAAAGTAAAGGAAACCCTAAATTTAGGAGGGACTTGGCGAGTCCAAGGAAGGACTCGGCGAGTCGGAGCGGGATCCCGGTCGAGGAGTAAGTGACCAACTCGGCGAGTCGGCCAAGTGGACTCGGCGAGTCTGGTCTGTGCGAGGAAAACCCTAAATTCGGGGCTTGGAGCCTATTTAAACATCTCAATCTTCTTCCTAGGGCTCCTTTACTGTCTCTCACACCCAGAACGCCGCACCCTAAGCCCCCATTGTGATGATTCATGCTTTTGGCCATTTTTGAGTGATTTAGAAGAAGAAGAAGAAGTGGGAATCTTTGAAGCATCAAGGAGTGGCTTTGGATCTGAAGTTTGGGGAACATTTCATAGCATTGGAAGGTATCAATTCGTTTCCCTCCCTTAGATCTTCTTTGGTTATGAGTTTTGGGGCTTTTAAGCCATGCCTAAGATCAATTTCAAGCTTGAGGTCCAGATCTGAGGTTGCTACCTCAGATCCATGCTTGTGTTGGTTTAGAATCCCGTAAAGTATCAGCCATTGGGTGGATTTTGGAGCCTCTTGGTCTTAAACCCTAGTTATTGGTGCATTTTGCCTAGATCTCCCTCTCTACACGTAAAGTTTGCAACTTTACGTGGGGAATAGGCTTGGGAAGGGTAGATCTACAGTTTGGAGTCCATGCATGACTCGGAAGTCCTCTGCATGTAAGTGGATCTTAATGGACTCGGCGAGTCCTTCGAGTGGACTCGGCGAGTAGCTTGAAGATGAGGAGGAACTCGACGAGTGGGATGAACAGCTCGTCGAGTCGGATGAAGATAGGCATGAACTCAGTGAGTTGGATGAACAACTCGGCGAGTTGGATGAAGATTGTCGTGTGCTCGACGAGTCTGTTCTTAGACTCGGCGAGTCAGGTCGCGTGGTCCCAAACCCTTCGAGTTAAGTCTCGAGTCAGCGAGTCGAGCCAGGACTCAGTGAGTTGGACAGGACAGGAATCGGGAATCAGTAGACTCGGCGAGTCAGGGGCTGACTCGGCGAGTAGAGTCGCGAGTGGAAGGACTCTGGACTTATGAACCCGGTGAGTCAGTAGGGTGACTCAACGAGTAGGGTTAACCTGGAAGGTTGACTTTGACCAGGACGTTGACTTTGACCAGAGTTGGCTTGGTTGACCTTTGAAGGTCAGTTAGACTAAGTGTTATGTTGATATTGGTAGCTCGGGGAGCTAGCGGAGCAGCAGTTCGGAGTCAGTGGTCAGGTAGCGGTCAAAGGGGTTAGTGAAGGATAGGACCTTCACCGTGTCAAAGGAAAAGTCGGTTATGAGGCTTTACCTTGGGAAGGCAAGGAAATTGCGCAAGGAAAGAAGTGGAGAACCTCTGCGGGTTCAGTGCAGTACTCGGTGAGTACCAGAAGGATTATCGGTTGAGTAAGTTCTGTTTCTAAGTTGTTCGGAGTCAGGTTTGACCCGAGGTTTACCCGCGAGGTTAGTCAGAATGACCAGGTGGAAGACCAGCGCAGGTAGGCGGATGGTGTTGGGTATTGGAGGCAGATCGCAGGCGGTGGGCCATGGTACACTTCGAGGACGAAGTTCAGTTTAAGTGGGGGAGAGTTGTAACACCCAAGATTTTGAAAGCCAAGAAAGTAAAGGAAACCCTAAATTTAGGAGGGACTTGGCGAGTCCAAGGAAGGACTCAGCGAGTCGGAGCGGGATCCCGGTCGAGGAGTAAGTGACCAACTCGGCGAGTCGGCCAAGTGGACTCGGCGAGTCTGGTCTGTGCGAGGAAAACCCTAAATTCGGGGCTTGGAGCCTATTTAAACGTCTCAATCTTCTTCCTAGGGCTCCTTTACTGTCTCTCACACCCAGAACGCTGCACCCTAAGCCCCCATTGTGATGATTCATGCTTTTGGCCATTTTTGAGTGATTTAGAAGAAGAAGAAGAAGTGGGAATCTTTGAAGCATCAAGGAGTGGCTTTGGATCTGAAGTTTGGGGAACATTTCATAGCATTGGAAGGTATCAATTCGTTTCCCTCCCTTAGATCTTCTTTGGTTATGAGTTTTGGGGCTTTTAAGCCATGCCTAAGATCAATTTCAAGCTTGAGGTCCAGATCTGAGGTTGCTACCTCAGATCCATGCTTGTGTTGGTTTAGAATCCCGTAAAGTATCAGCCATTGGGTGGATTTTGGAGCCTCTTGGTCTTAAACCCTAGTTATTGGTGCATTTTGCCTAGATCTCCCTCTCTACACATAAAGTTTGCAACTTTACGTGGGGAATAGGCTTGGGAAGGGTAGATCTACAGTTTGGAGTCCATGCATGACTCGGAAGTCCTCTGCATGTAAGTGGATCTTAATGGACTCGGCGAGTCCTTCGAGTGGACTCGGCGAGTAGCTTGAAGATGAGGAGGAACTCGACGAGTGGGATGAACAGCTCGTCGAGTCGGATGAAGATAGGCATGAACTCAGTGAGTTGGATGAACAACTCGGCGAGTTGGATGAAGATTGTCATGTGCTCGGTGAGTCTGTTCTTAGACTCGGCGAGTCAGGTCGCGTGGTCCCAAACCCTTCGAGTTAAGTCTCGAGTCAGCGAGTCGAGCCAGGACTCAGTGAGTTGGACAGGACAGGAATCGGGAATCAGTAGACTCGGCGAGTCAGGGGCTGACTCGGCGAGTAGAGTCGCGAGTGGAAGGACTCTGGACTTATGAACCCGGCGAGTCAGTAGGGTGACTCGACGAGTAGGGTTGACCTGGAAGGTTGACTTTGACCAGGACGTTAACTTTGACCAGAGTTGGCTTGGTTGACCTTTGAAGGTCAGTTAGACTAAGTGTTATGTTGATATTGGTAGCTCGGGGAGCTAGCGGAGCAGCAGTTCGTAGTCAGTGGTCAGGTAGCGGTCAAAGGGGTTAGCAGCAGCAGTTCAGCAGTATCAGGTGAGTTTCCCTTTGTATGAA
Organism: Lactuca serriola; assembly: GCF_051521515.1. NCBI lineage: Eukaryota > Viridiplantae > Streptophyta > Magnoliopsida > Asterales > Asteraceae > Lactuca > Lactuca serriola. The sequence goes on along the minus strand of NC_136415.1, from coordinate 237,516,797 downwards.
TGGGTCTACGGCCACAATGCCGGCCCATGTAGTTATGAGTAGAAGACTCGGGGGTTAGCCCTAGGCACAGTATGCTAGTATGGTATTCGGACGAGGTCCAATGATATAGGGCGGGTGCCCAAGGAGCGGTCTATGTGATAGTTTATACTTGTTGTCTGTGTGATACTTGTATGTGCCTGGTAGGGAGGTGAGTATGGGCGAGGTCCCATATCTCACCAATAGCAGAGTGTGGATGGTGTTCCTCATCTCAGTAGCAGCAGAGCAGGGGCGAGGCCCAAGTTAGGAAAGGAGTGAGGGTGGGCTGGGCCTGTATCTCACTATCAGCAGGAGTATGGACGAGGTTCCATGACTCATCGGTAGCAGGACACGGGCGGGGCCCAGAGATAGGCGAGGCCTTAGAGCAAGAGTTGTTAGTATAGGTTTAGTTCATGTAATGTTATGTGATATGTTTATGTGCTATTATATTTTAGTGGGCGAGGCCCTGTGACAGACGAGGCCTAAGTGAAACAGATCTGTATCCGAGCGGGGCTCGAAGCCAGGCGGGGCTTGGAGCAGCGGGGCCGTTGTAGCGGGTGAGGCCCGAAGTAGAGGGCGAGGCCCAGGATAGCGGGCGTGGCCCAGTATGTGCAGTATATGGTTTTGCATGGTATGTGGTAAGGTGGGGAACTCACTAAGCTACGTGCTTACGATTTTCAGTTTTGTTTCAGGTACTTCCGGTAGCGGAGGGAGGAGCTCGGGGTGATCGCATGGCACACACCATAGATTAGTCAGCCTAGGAATGTTTACTCTGATAATAAACATGTGTTTTGAAAACTTATACTCAGATTATGTTTTGGAATGATGTCTTTGGTTAAAGTAATGTTTTATTAAAAAGAAATTTTTGGTCTTGAATTTTGGGATGTTACAGAAAGAGTTGCAGACTTCCCGTTTCCCGATAATCACACGGACGAGGAATGCATGTGAAACTTTCTAAGCTTTGATGCACGAAATGATGCGAAGGTTGGATTTAAGTTTGATGCCGAAGATCATGAGAGTCGGGTCAGAGGAAAAATTCAGACGGACGACCCAAGAATAACAACATGAATGAGACTCGGTCATTACAGGCCAAGATCGCATCAAAGCTTTTCATGAAAAGTTTGTCATTTAATCGAATGAAACAGAATAATCATTCGGACTGAGGATAAGATCTATGGATATGATGTTAGCGTTCTCTTTCTCACTGGTTAGCCATCTTGACGGTACACGTTTCGGTTACTAACGAAGGACTAAGTTTAGAAAGGTGTTTGAATGGATAGCTAGCAAATTTCTTTCAGGATCGAAAAGGATCACAGGTATAAGATTTATCGAGAGAAAATATACCTGTGGCAACGGTGGGGTCGGCGGCTGTCCTTTCTTGTCCCATAGTTAAGACTCTCCCAGTGTTGCCAGATGTTACTGCCTTAAAGCAGTTTCGTTTGTAATGTCCAACTTCTCCACAACTGTAGCAGGTCAAACCGATACCAGCTCCGAAAACTTGACTAGTTGATTGGGTTGGGGTTCTGCAACTTCGCGCGAGGTGACCTTCCTGGCCATAGCTTTTACAAAACTTTGCACGACAAGGACCAGGGATACGATGGTGGTAACTGCATCGGTTACACCACAGGAGGATACCGACATATCCGGTGATAGGTGCATGGGCTCAGGAACCTACAAAAGATACAGCAACAGGGGTAGTGGCAACGTGGACTGCCACTATCTGTTGTTTCTTCGAGGGTTCCGAGGAAGACTGACTCTTCTTCTTCTTTTTCCATAACTTTCTTTTCTCGCCACTCTTTTCTGTTGGCTCGGGAGTGGTGTCTACTTCTTCTTGGTCATCATTGTGATCGATCAGGATTTGCGCTAGACATTTGCCGCTGTCATAGGTATCCGGATTCGTAGCTAAAACGCTCCCTTTTGTTGGCTGGGTCAATCCCCAGATGAACCTCTCAATCTTTTTACTCTCCGGGGTAACCAACCCCGGGCAGAGCAGTGCTAAGTCATCAAATCTGGATGTGTAGGCGGCGATATCAGAACCTTTCATCTTCAGGTTCCAGAGTTCATTCTCCAGCTTCTGTATTTCACCCCGAGGGCAGTATTCTGCAAACAGAAGTTTCTTCATAACTTCCCAACCCATAGCATTTGCTACAGGTAGAGTTAGGGATTTGACTCGGCCGTTCCACCAAGTCAAAGCTTTATCGGTGAGAGTGCAGGCGGCAAATTTCGCCTTGTTGGATTCTGAACAAACACAGATCTCGAAGATAGATTCAATTTTCTCTAACCACCTAGTTAGAGTAATGACACCTCCTGTTCCATCGAAGAACGTAGGTTTCGTACTCATGAAATCTTTACAAGAACCCTCTTTTCGGTGTCTCTGGCTATCATCTAGGTTTTGGGGCTGGGGACCACCTCCTGAACTACCAGGGTTCATTTGTGACATGGCGGTTGTCACTGCGGCAATAATGGCTGCCTGAAGTGTTACCAGATCGATTTGAGGAGAAGGTGGTGGTGGAGGGTTGTTATTCTTTGAACTGGGTCTTTTCCTCGAAGGCATCTTGATCTAGAATTAGTCATGAAAGAGAGGATCATAAGTCCTCTGAATTGAATCAAGAGATATGGAACAGGGGATATCTCATTACGACAGATATAGCATTCTATTAAGCGATAATGCAGGAAAGAGTTACCAAAGCAGATAAATTATCGCTAAAGGAATGATCAAGGAACAACGCTTGAATGGGGATTTCATCAACGGATTGGTTCGAGAAATACTCCCATAGTATTTCATGATTCGCTGCAACGACGGCTCGTTGTTTAGGGTATTGGGTAAGTTTTAGGTATGCTGCGTACCACAGTCACTCCCAAGCACATGTTGGTCGTGTCTCGAATGAATATAGTTGGCCAGGCTATATTGATCCTAGACACGAATACATAACTGCCCAGGTGTAACCGCAGCGTACAACACCCATTTACTTATATTTTGTTCTACTTGTAGCTATGGATTTCGACAGTTAGGTATACTTGTGTACTTTCGAAAATACTTATATTTTAGGGTATACTTTTAGTTCAGAGCACTTAGGCCCCTTAATGTTTATAGTCTTATACCATGTAAGATTTGGTATACTAGTTCACTATAAACAAGGTCTCTGATACCAATCTGTCACACCCCAAAAACCAAAGGCGGAAACATTTCCGGGGCGGACTCCACGTTATGTATCAAATCCAATGTACATAGTAAAATAGTAAACACAAAACATTACATTACATAGAATTGTTTACATCTGTTTGTAAGAAAATTTATACAAGTGTTATATACATATATCATATGATCAAAAGCAAAGACGAGTCTTCTAACGCTGCGTCTTCTCCAAAAGATGGCGATGTACCTGTCTAATGCTGACCTGAGAATACAAGTAGTTTGAAAATCAGCATAAAGCTGGTGAGTTCATAAGCAGTTTAGTTTTGAAAAGAACGAGTTCCTTTGTTTTCTGAAAAAGTTGTTATCCAAGAAAATCCCATATTATCTTATGAAAATAGTTTAGTTATCTTTTGTTACCAATTCGAAAACAGGTTGTTATGTTATTCCAGGAAAATCCCATATTTTTCTAATAGTTTAGCTATCCATTTGTTACTTAATTCATTTACATGTTGTTACATTATCCCAGGAAAATCCCATATTTTCCTATGTGTTGAGGTTGGTTCTTAGTTTAGATTTCGAAGTACTAGTAACTACCATACTTGTAGTATTAGTTAAGTATTTTGATATCTTAGTTATCCTACATTCGAATGTCTATTATCTGCTATACTTAGTTGTATTTTCGAATATTTGGATTCACTCAGAAGCATACATTACAGTATTTTCGAAGTTCTGATGATTTCCAAAAGAGTACATTAGACGTATTTTTTGAATCTCTGGCGACATTCTAAGGCGGATGTATTCGAAACTCGGTAGAGGTCCAGAGGCGTACTTTCAAATTAATTTCGAAACTCTGGTGACACTCAAGGTGTACATAAACTATATATTCGAAGTCTTGGCATCATCCAAAGGCGTTATTTCGTATTTGTATACCTATTTCTATTCGTATTCGTATTCGTATTCGTATTCATACTATCTTATTGGTTATATTCATATTCGTACTCGTATTCGTATTCATATTCGCATTCGTTCTATCCTAATGGTTATCTTAGTATTCGTATTCACATTCGCATTCGTTTTATCCTAATGGTTATCTTAGTATTCGTATTCGTATTCGTAGTAATCTTAGTTTATGATTAGTATGATTTCTTTTGCAAAATGTAATATAGTTTATAACACTTTTTAAAGAAATCTGCATTTAGTCTAACAGTTTACCCTGCAATTCGAACCATTAGTTAACACGGTTTTTGATATTAGAAGCATACATAAAATGAAACATTTGAGCTGAAAATAAGTTTAAGTACAAGATTTTCTTGTACTTTTTGCTTGTATTCCCCCCTGAAAACATTTGAAAAACATTTGAAAAACACGGAAAAAGGGTAGGGGGATGAACTCACCGGTTGAGAAACGCGTCGGTTTGAATCCTAAACATCAGTTCCGGGTTCGCAAATGCACAAGATTCCTTGATGATTAGAAGCCTTAAATTGATGATTTTGGACCCTTAAACTTGATTTGAGGAGAGAGCTTAGAGAGAGAGTAGAGAGAGAGAGAGCCAAATCTTCAAATAGAAGCTTAAACCTCTTTAAATAGGTTCCAAATTTTGAACACGGTGGAATTCTACCCGATACCTGCATTAAACGGGGCTTTTTGTCGCACCCGATTAAGTTTTCGTAATCCGGCGGAATAGAATTTAGAAAATTTGAAAATAATGATTTTGGGCCATTTTCATGAGTTTCTAAGGGATTTGGACACTTATTAGATTAAAATAAACATATAAGTTTAAATAACTTAGCCCAAAAATGAAAACAGGACGAATCGATAAAGGCGGATTTTACGGGCGGAACGGGTTTCGGCGATGGACAACTTTGGGTTGTTACATTATCCCCCCGTTAGAGGGAATTTCGTCCCGAAATTCAAAGATTAAAATACAGATCATGAAATGAAAAGAGATGAGGATGGATCTGCTGCTTCGGGTCTTCACGCTCCCAAGTGGAATCGGGTCTCCGCTTGGCATTCCAGCGAACCCTCACTATCGGGACACGTCTTTGTTTCGTACGTTTGATCTCCTAATCCATGATCTCAATTTGTTCTCCCATAGAGATTCAGACTTTCGTTGACTTCGGTCTCATTAAAGGAATTACTAGGGTATCGTTGAGTAGACGTTTCTAAGGATCCGAGACGTGAAAGACAAGATGGATACTACTAAGTCCTTGAGATAATCGAAGTTTGTAGTTCACGGTTCCGATTCTGGCGGGGATTTCGAAAAGTCCGATGTACCACGGGTGAAGTTTTCCACGCTTACCAAAGCATATCATGCTTTTCTGGGATAAGGCCTTCAACAGAACGCAAGCTCCAACAAGAAGGCACATCTTCATGTAGTGGAGTAGCTATGGGTCTGATGGTTCTAGAAGAAATTTTTGGGTGGGTCTGCGATAATAGCCGACGGGACCCAAGAATTGACGGGTTTCTATGGGTATCTTCGGTGCCAGCTAATTTTCTATTGCCTTAGTATTTGGAAAGGTCCATGAGTATGACTGCTTTGCTTATCTACATAACCAGGGAAACTGGTTTGACCGAAGGGCACCACTACGAACTCGTGGTGTTCATATCAGGCCCCGGTCGCTGTATTGGACACATCATCCTCACGGAGGTTCGGCTACGAGGTAGTTCCAGGGATTAGGTTGATACGAGACTTGACTAGACGTTCAGAAGGAATTCTCGGGAATCTTCGGGAAAGGCATCGGGGAAAGAGTTGCAGACTTCCCGTTTCCCGATAATCACACGGACGAGGAATCCATGTGAAACGTTCTAAGCTTTGATGCACGAAATGATGCGAAGGTTGGATTTAAGTTTGATGCCGAAGATCATGAGAGTCGGGTCAGAGGAAAAATTCAGACGGACGACCCAGGAATAACAACATGAATGAGACTCGGTCATTCCAGGCCAAGATCGCATCAAAGCTTTTCATGAGAAGTTTTTCATTTAATCGAATGAAACAGAATAATCGTCCGGACTGAGGATAAGATCTATGGATATGATGTTAGCGTTCTCTTGCTCACTGGTTAGCCATCTTGACGGTACACGTTTCGGTTACTAACGAAGGACTAAGTTTAGAAAGGTGTTTGAATGGATAGCTAGCAAATTTCTTTCAGCATTAAGATCGAAAAGGATCACAGGTATAAGATTTATCGAGAGAAAATATACGTGTGGCAACGGTGGGGTCGGCGGCTGTCCTTTCTTGTCCCATAGTTAAGACTCTCCCAGTGTTGCCAGATGTTACTGCCTTAGAGCAGTTTCGTTTGTAATGTCCAACTTCTCCACAACTGTAGCAGGTCAGACCGATACCAGCTCCGGAAACTTGACTAGTTGATTGGGTCGGGGTTCTGCAGCTTCGCGCGAGGTGACCTTCCTGGCCATAGCTTTTACAAAACTTTGCATGACAAGGACCAGGGATACGATGGTGGTAACTGCATCGGTTACACCACGGGAGGATACCGGCATATCCAGTGATAGGTGCTTGGGCTGAGGAACCTACAACAGATACAACAACAGGGGTAGTGGCAACGTGGACTGCCACTATCTGTTGTTTCTTCGAGGGTTCCGAGGAAGACTGACTCTTCTTCTTCTTTTTCCATAACTTTCTTTTCTCGCCACTCTTTTCTGTTGGCTCGGGAGTGGTGTCTACTTCTTCTTGGTCATCATTGTGATCGATCAGGGTTTGCGCTAGACATTTGCCGCTGTCATAGGTATCCGGATTCGTAGCTAAAACGCTCCCTTTTGTTGGCTGGTTAATCCCCAGATGAACCTCCTAATCTTTTTACTCTCCGGGTTAACCAACCCCGGGCAGAGCAGTGCTAAGTCATCAAATCTGGATGTGTAGGCGGCGATATCAGAACCTTTCATCTTCAGGTTCCAGAGTTCATTCTCCAGCTTCTGTATTTCACCCCGAGGGCAGTATTCTGCAAACAGAAGTTCCTTCATAACTTCCCAACCCATAGCATTTGCTACAGGTAGAGTTAGGGATTTGACTCGGCCGTTCCACCAAGTCAGAGCTTTATTGGTGAGAGTGCAGGCGGCAAATTTCACCTTGTCGGATTCTGAACAAACATAGATCTCGAAGATAGATTCAATTTTCTCTAACCACCTAGTTAGAGTAATGACACCTCCTGTGCCATCAAAGAACGTAGGTTTCGTACTCATGAAATCTTTACAAGAACCCTCTTTTCGGTGTCTCTGGCCATCATCTAGGTTTTGGGGCTGGGGACCACCTCCTGAACTACCAGGGTTCATTTGTGACATCGCGGTTGTCACTGCGGCAATAATGGCTGCCTGAAGTGTTACCAGATCGATTTGAGGAGAAGGTGGTGCTGGGGGGTTGTTATTCTTTGAACTGGGTCTTTTCCTCGAAGGCATCTTGATCTAGAATTAGTCATGAAAGAGAGGATCATAAGTCCTCTAAATTGAATCAAGAGATATGGAACAGGGGATATCTCATTACGACAGATATAGCATTCTATTAAGCGATAATGCAGGAAAGAGTTACCAAAGCAGATAAATTATCGCTAAAGGAATGATCAAGGAACAACGCTTGAATGGGGATTTCATCAACGGATTGGTTCGAGAAATACTCCCATAGTATTTCATGATTCGCTGCAACGACGGCTCGTTGTTTAGGGTATCGGGTAAGTTTTAGGTATGCTGCGTACCACAGTCACTCCCAAGCACATGTTGGTCGTGTCTCGAATGAATATAGTTGGCCAAGCTATATTGATCCTAGACACAAATACATAACTGCCCAGGTTTAACCGCAGCGTACAACACCCATTTACTTATATTTTGTTCTACTTGTAGCTATGGATTTCGACGGTTAGGTATACTTGTGTACTTTCGAAAATACTTATATTTTAGGGTATACTTTTAGTTCAGAGCACTTAGGCCCCTTAATGTTTATAGTCTTATACCATGTAAGATTTGGTATACTAGTTCACTATAAACAAGGGCTCTGATACCAATCTGTCACACCCCAAAAACCAAAGGCGGAAACATTTCCTAGGCGGACTCCACGTTATGTATCAAATCCAATGTACATAGTAAAACAGTAAACACAAAACATTACATTACATAGAATTGTTTACATCTGTTTGTAAGAAAATTTATACAAGTGTTATATACATATATCATATGATCAAAAGCAAAGACGAGTCTTCTAACGCTGCGTCTTCTCCAAAAGATGGCGATGTACCTGTCTAATGCTGACCTGAGAATACAAGTAGTTTGAAAATCAGCATAAAGCTGGTGAGTTCATAAGCAGTTTAGTTTTGAAAAGAACGAGTTCCTTTGTTTTCTGAAAAAGTTGTTATCCAAGAAAATCCCATATTTTCTTATGAAAATAGTTTAGTTATCTTTTGTTACCAATTCGAAAACAGGTTGTTATGTTATTCCAGGAAAATCCCATATTTTTCTAATAGTTTAGCTATCCATTTGTTACTTAATTCATTTACATGTTGTTACATTATCCCAGGAAAATCCCATATTTTCCTATGTGTTGAGGTTGGTTCTTAGTTTAGATTTCGAAGTACTAGTAACTACCATACTTGTAGTATTAGTTAAGTATTTTGATATCTTAGTTATCCTACATTCGAATGTCTATTATCTGCTATACTTAGTTGTATTTTCGAATATTTGGATTCACTCAGAAGCGTACATTACAGTATTTTCGAAGTTCTGATGATTTCCAAAAGAGTACATTAGACGTGTTTTTCGAATCTCTGGCGACATTCTAAGGCGGATGTATTCGAAACTCAGTAGAGGTCCGGAGGCGTACTTTCGAATTAATTTCGAAACTCTGGTGACACTCAAGGCGTACATAAACTGTATATTTGAAGTCTTGGCGTCATCCAAAGGCGTTATTTCGTATTCGTATTCCTATTTCTATTCGTATTCGTATTCATACTATCCTATTGGTTATATTTGTATTCGTACTCGTATTCGTATTTGTATTCGCATTTGCATTCGTTCTATCCTAATGGTTATCTTAGTATTCGTATTCGCATTCGCATTCGTTCTATCCTAATGGTTATTTTAGTATTCGTATTCGTATTCGTATTAATCTTAGTTTATGATTAGTATGATTTCTTTTGCAAAATGTAATATAGTTTATAACACTTTTTAAAGAAATCTGCATTTAGTCTAACAGTTTACCCTGCATTTCGAACCATTAGTTAACACGGTTTTCGATATTAGAAGCATACATAAAATGAAACATTTGAGCTGAAAATAAGTTGAAGTACAAGATTTCCTTGAACTTTTTGCTTGTATTCCCCCCTGAAAACATTTGAAAAACTTGGAAAAAGGGTAGGGGTATGAACTCACCGGTTGAGAAACGTGTCAGTTTGGATCCTAAACGTCAGTTCTGGGCTCGCAAACGCACAATATTCCTTGATGATTAGAAGCCTTAAATTGATGATTTTGGACCCTTAAACTTGATTTGAGGAGAGAGGTTAGAAAGAGAGAGAGAGCCAAAGCTTCAAATGGAAGCTTAAACCTATTTAAATAGGTTCCAAAATTTGAACACGGTGGAATTCTACCCGATACCTGCATTAAACGGGGCTTTTGGTCGCACCCGATTAAGTTTTCGTAATCCGGCATAATAGAATTTAGAAAATTTCAAAATAATGATTTTGGGCCATTTTCATGCGTTTCTAAGGGATTTGGACACTTATTAGATTAAAATAAACATATAAGTTTAAATAACTTAGCCCAAAAACGAAAACGGGACGAATCAATAAAGGCGGATTTTACAGGCGGAACGGGTTTCGGCGATGGACAACTTTGGGTTGTTACAGAGACTCGCCTTGCATTGCTGAAAACTCGTTGCACACTTCTGCTTGCTAACCAGTAACTTCTGAACCACTGACCCTTCGGCTTCCCGAACTATCAATACCCAAATTAACATTAGACCATAATATTCCAAAAGTCAACTCTCGTAAACTTGGTCAAAGTCAACCTCCGGTTGACTTGACTCACCGAGTTGTTCTACCAACTCGTCGAGTCCATACCCCTACAACCCAAAACAATCCTCGACTCAACTTGTCGAGTCTAGCAAGAACTCGACAGGTTCTCCTTCAACCATACTATCGGGACCATCTTCAACCGACTCGCCGAGTTCATCCTCAAACTCGTCGAGTTCATCATCCACATATGAATGTGTCTAGTTTGTGACTTGTCGAGTTGTATGAACAACTCGTCGAGTCCATCTTCATAACTAAGGAGATTGCCTTAGTCTCGTCGAGTTATTCCTTGAACTCGTCGAGTACGATGAACTTCATGACCATTATGGACTCAGACCGGTTGAGTCCCTTTCCAATCTCAACTCATACCCTTAACAGAAGGGTTTTTGGGCAAGAACTGGCCTGACTCGCCGAGTTTGACAACTGAGTCGTCGGGTCTCTCTATGTCCAACACTATTCAGACGATTTCAGACAAGCTCAAGGCATCCAAGACCCAAATCTGGCCTCCTAGGGTCGGGATATCACACAAAGTTGCTACCTTTGCACCCTTGCATCGCCCTTTTTGCTCAAAAGGCCATAATAACCACTTAAAATTTGCATGGGGAGTTCTATTGCCATAAAGCTTCCACCTTTATGCCTTTACTACTCTAAATACTCCCAGATCTGAAAGGATCTATCTTGGGGACGTCCAAATCCCAAAAGAAATCATTCTTGGTCCATAAGCTTCATAAATAGGGCTATAAAGAGATCTATCAAACTAGAAGTCAAGGAAGGAACTTGATTACCAAAATGAACAGCTAATGGAGTGAATCTTCTGGATCTACTCCTTCCTCCTTGAACCTCCAACCTTCTTCTTGTTTCTCCAAGCTTCAAGAATGCTCAAGAACTCTCAGAATGACTCACAACTCAAGGGAGGCTCTAGGGTTTTTGTTCAGTACTTGAGAGAGTATCTAGGGGTTGATGAAGGCTATAATGTTACTTAAATAGGGTGCAAGGCCCTCATTTAGGGTTTTCCCCAAACCTAGCCAACTTGTCGAGTCAGTCTTCTGACTCGTCGAGTAGGTCACTAAACTCGCGACCAAATTGCGCTCCTACTCGTCGAGCCACCCATCTACTTGATGGGTCACTTCCTAATTTGTGGTTTTCTTCTCTTTTCCGACCTTCTGAATTCAGGGTGTTACACCCGAAAAGAGAGGAAGGATAAAATAGCACAAGAGCCCTCGAAGAGACAATAGACTGTTGCGGTTCTTGCTGCCATGACACCTACCACACGAACATCATTAAGACCATATGCTGAAAACCTTCCAAATACAGCAAGTGCAGTTTCCATCATAAGGTAGCCTGCCGAAAGTTTACACTGTACGAATTGCAATAGGAAGGGGCACCCTACCCGTTCCTGCAGGGCATCAGCACGACCAATCCCCCAGACCCCCAACATCAGAATGAGCCCGACCTGTTACGAGTGTGATGAATCCGGACACTTCAGGAGGGACTGTCCAATAACAAGAAACTCTGACAGGGAACGTAGAGTGCTAACAATCACCACAGGAGAGGCCCTCCCAGAATCACCTATGAATAGTGGTACGTTTTCCCAATAAAGATATTCGAAGGCTTTAGTCATTAATTATAGATTACTCTATCTTCCGAACAAGACATATCACTCGTAGAAAAACCAAGGGTTTTGCAGGTGAGCCACGAGGGCTTTGTGTATATATTAAGGTCATATATAATTGAGGTTCTAAAGGTTTATAGTGTGTGATTCCATTCTATTTTTCTGTTTCTTGTGTGGTTATGGATTTAGGAAAGAGCCCCTCAGCTGACAGTCTTCCATTCTTAACTATACATGCTTCTTACCCACCAAGCAATTATAGAAAGACCTGGCGAGGACCATGTTATCCAATTTCATCGCTAATAATCGAAACACTCATACTACTAATACTCACTAAACGTGGTACAAGAACGTTCGCGGTAGTGATAACAAGGATGAAACCAGGAACATTACAAATGAGTACATGAAACACACTTTCATTTCCGAACAACCATCCCTTCCAAGTCAATCCAACATCTATTACAACAAAATCTAAGGAGCCCAACAGTGTCACTTGACAGAGGCTGACTTGATCCTCACCATACAAATTTCATGTAGAGATCCTACGCCTTAACCAATCGACTAACGAAATCCTTACAACTTATAAGGATAGATCCCCGAATCATCCCTGACATCTAGACTCCTAAGTACCTATGTAAGAAATACCACACTCGTTCCTAGCCCACAATAAAGATAAGAAACGAGAAGCAAAGGACATCGAGGGTAACCTAGAGATTTATAATCTTTCCGAAGTGGATTCCAGAAGTCCTTTCGAAAATGTTACCTATACGTGGCAAGTCGAGTTCGGAAATTGACTCAACTAATGAAGCCATTTCCATAGCCAGACCACCAAGGACACTAAATGCCAGAAAAAAACAACGAAGGCATCCGGTCAATGGCATGATCCAGTAAGTATGAGAATTATCAAACCAAGACTTGAACCTCGGAGAACGCATATCCAACTCATAAAGAGGAAAGGTTAAGTGTCCATAAGACCACTGACTACTAAGAATCAAACGAACCCATCCCTAAGGATCGATATTCCCTATCCCGAATCGAAGACTTACTCAACCTTCCCTCAGAAACAAGCAAAGATCAACATCCCCCAAGTTCAGAATCCTATAGTAAGAAACTCCCATGACAGCCTAAAAAGTATGAGGCCAACTACATCATGCGACCTTAACCCTAGCGATAATAGTGTTCGCCTTAGGGTTTAGAGGCACTACTTTTAGGATGCCAAGCACACAATCCTCAATAACCGTGACCATCCATTCACTTCACCATATAGGGTGCCAAGACGGAATACCTTTGTGTTGGACTGAGATGACCAACGCTCAGCTAGCCAAGGAGCAAGGTCAAGTGCCAGTAGCGAAGGTTCACTGGAATGCTAAACAAAGTTCTTCTAGGAACGAGGAGACGAGACAAAACTGAGGTACCTGCATCTCTTCCCTAGTACCTGAGAGCTGCTTCGGAACGACTTTCGGGACGAAAGTCCCTCAAACGGGGGGATGATGTCACAACTAGCAAATTAGGGTTAAATCTTAATTCGTGTACGAGATGATTCCTCCATGTAAACTTATAATGACTAAGCTAGTAAAATTCAAACTATGATGCCATTTAAGTTCATACTTTCATATATTATGATTCAAACCCAAAACTCGATCCAATAAGCCAAGCCCAATCATTTTTGGGTCTTAACCCATAAATTCTCAACCTAAAACCCTTATTGGATCAAGACTTCTTTATTGGGCCCTATTGGGTCGATAATTTTTTTTTGGATATTATTGGGCCGAAAACCGCTCTTTGGGCTATAATTGGGCCGAAAACTTTTATTAAACATTATTTCGGGCCGTAAACTCCTCTAATGAGCCTTTTGGGCTAAAAACACACATAAGGGCCTTAGTTGGGCTGAGAATTAATATTTTTGGGCCTTTTAAAACCAAAAACCATTTGTTAAACTTTGATGGACAAAAAAAAGATATATGAGGATAATATAAGTGACACCTCATTTATATACAACAAATATCAAGGCTATTACACTACATACATCTAGGCAAGGTGTTAGTATCCAACATGTATCTAAACTTGTACTAAATATCCATCATACTTCTAGGTCACAAGAAATCAATATATTCTCCCTCCCTCTCTCTCATTCGGCCAAAAACACACACACACACAAATACATCTCACATTTTCATTTCCACACACACATTACTCTCAAGACATCCTCTCTTCTTCTCTAAAGATCTCGAGTTCATCATCATCAGAAACCGGATTCTAAGCTTCTTGCAACCACCATTTCGAGATCTTTCCAAGAACTCAAGCTAGGTTCAAAGTCTCATATTCTTCTTCATCTACATCTTGAAAAACCCAAGGTGAGTTCATACCCCCTATTTTCGGTTTTTACTTTGTTTTGGGGGAGAATACAAGTTGCTTTGTGTAGATCTATGTGTTAAGCATGATTATGTGTGTTTTCAATGTTATATGTTGTGCATATGTGTTGTAACTTCATAGTTTTCGAGAGATCTACTAAAATATGGTGATATTTGTAAACTAAAATACTTTAATGCAACTTATTATGAAGATGAAAGAATTAAAACATGTTAAGGATGTTTGAAACTAAGTAAAATCATGTAAAGGACCAAAAATTGACAAAGTAAACAAAAAGTGAGGATCTTTTTGTCAACTCATGGTTTTAAGAGGACTAAAAGAGTCATTTTCAAATAAAAATGGGTCTTTATGATATTCATGGTTTTTTAAAGGGGCCAAAAGTGTAAATTTTCACAAATGGGCTTCTATTTGGGCCTTCACGGTTTTAATGGACTAAATATGTCAATTTTCACGAACATGGGTCTTATTTAGAAACTCACGGTTCTCATGGGCCTAAAAAGGAAATTATTGACTTTTTATGGATTAATTTGTTATTTTAAACAAACATAGACCAAAAATATAAAACTTTTCGATTAAATGGGCTGAAAATGTCTTTTCTATTAAAAATTGGTCCGAAAATGTTAATTCTATCAAAAGTGGGTTGACAATGTCATTTTATACAAATTGAGCCCTTAAAAGTGAACTTTCGGTCTTAATAGGCCTAAAGTGTCATTTTTACCAAAAATGTGCCTTAATTGTAAATTTCCGGCTTAATGGGCCAAGAATGTCATTTTTACAAAAGTGGCCCTTTTTTGTCATTTTGGTAAATAAATGAGCTAAAACAAGCAATATAATAACAAACGGGCTAATTACGTCATTCTCAATTTTATTGGGTTTTAGTGACCCATTTATATGCTTGATAGGTCATGTATACTCTTTACATGTTTATTGGGCCTTATTGACCCATTTACATGCTCGGCGGACCTTTTATACTCTTTATATGTTTATTGGGCCTTAGTGACCCATTTATATGTTTGATAGGTCTTGTATACTCTTTACATGTTTATTGGGCCTTGTCGACCCATTTACATGCTCGACGGACCTTGTATACTCTTTATATGTTTATTCGGCCTTAGTGACCCATTTATATGCTTGATAGGTCCTGTATACTCTTTACATGTTTATTGGGCCTTGTTGTCCCATTTACATGCTCGACGGACCTTGTATACTCTTTACATGTTTATTGGGCCTTGTTGACCCATTTACATGCTTGACGGACCTTGTATACTCTTTATATGTTTATTGGTCCTTAGTGACCCATTTATATGTTTGATAGGTCCTGTATACTCTTTACATGTTTATTGGGCCTTGTTGACCCATTTACATGATCGACATACCTTTTATACTATTTATATGTTTATTGGGCCTTAGTGACCAATTTATATGCTTGATAGGTCCTATATACTCTTTACATGTTTATTGGGCCTTATTGACCCACTTACATGCTCGATGGACCTTGTATAGTCTTTACTTGTTTATTGGGCCTTAGCGACCTATTTATATGCTTGATAGGTCCTGTATACTCTTTACATGTTTATTGGGCCTTATTGACCCATTTACATGCTCGGCGGACCTTGTATATTATTTATATGTTTATTGGGCCTTAGTGACCCATTTATATGCTTGATAGGTCATGTATACTCTTTACATGTTTATTGGCCTTGTTGAGCCATTTACATGCTCGACGGACCTTATATACACATTTCATGCTTGTTGAGCTTCATTCATTCATGCTCATACACATTGGGCCTTGTAACCTAAATACATACACGGAAACAATATTTAAAACATTAAATAGTGTGTTACACTGTTCGCGTAAGTTTAGTTAGCGACTCACATAGTAATTAACTCCACTTTACAAGAAGAAGATATCAGATTTTCTGGGAAAACTGGCATTATACATCACCTTCTACTTAAAAAAAGGATTTTCTGGAATACTTTCTTTGTACATTTTCAAAACAGAGAACACACATGCTTTAATACAAGATTTGATATAAAGCGTTCAAACCATTTACTTCTTTTACAAAAAATATCGGATTTTCTGGTGTTTACAAAGTGATACAAACTTTGCATACAAATATGTTTATGAACTCACCAACATTATTATGTTAACCGTTTTCAAAATAACTCGTATTCTCAGGAAATCGTTAAGCAGATTGGCTTTCAAGAACTCTTGGATTTTGATGTACTTTTGCTACCATCGTACACTTATATTTTGGGAATGTAAGTTGTAAACCAACACACTGATGTATACAATGAAGGTTGTATTATTGTATGTGTGATGATAATGTTGTCGTGATTCAATTATATACATTGTGATGGTATTACATGATGAAGTCACCCAAACCCCTAGACGTTTCCGCCGTTCCGGTTCGGGTGTGTGACATGTTCAAACCCTTAAACCAAATGTATGTTTCTTTGTTGTAATCATGATATTACATATATTGAAAAATTAGAACCTTACTGATAATTTGGTATGGGGAAACTGACTTCCATCTGTCATGTCCTTGCTCCCTTCCTCATAATTGGTCTGACAAAACTGACTTGCCTCTTTGGTACCTTCATACTATGCTAATGTTATACGTGTTAGTCATAAGCATAAGAATTTTACTTAGACTGATGCAAAAAAGAAATCCAGTTGCTTGCGTATCACAAATGGAACCTTATTATTTAAGTAACTTTCAATTCTTGGTTAGAAGATACGACTATTTTGAGTAACAAAATTCTCTTGGTTTGTGAGTAGGTGCATGTGTGGAGAAATTATATAAAATAGATGAAATTCTTTATATTGATAAATATTCAGTGAGATATCTAGATAATTAATTAGCATTCCATTTTACTGCAGGTTTAAGCACAAAGCTTCAGGTGGACAACAACAATAAGAGCCTAGAATCATTGTCAACATTGTTTCAGAGTTTAGAATGCTACTTAAAGGAATCCAAATTCCAAAGGTATTTATGAACCTTCTCTCATGTTCATTGTTCTTTATTTATTTTCTTCGTGGTTTATTTATTACAACAATAACAACAATACCCAAATCAGTAGAAATCAACTATTATTAAAAAACCAATTGTTGGCACTGAGATACACAATGTCAAGACGGTAATACTGTTATTTCTTTTGTAAAATACTTTCAAAATGGGAATTAGTTAAGCTAATGAGTTTGTGTGTCTAGGTTAATGTGCTAAATTGTTAAGATTTGTTTGAAGATTTATGAGGTGTTTGTTTGGCAAAAGAGCAGCATTACCAAGAGGAAATGGAATGAAAGGTACTATTTTTTATTTATTTATTATTTATTTTTTTTGAATTTTTAAGTCAATAAACTTTGTTATTAATATGATAAAGTTATTAAAGGGTCTCATTTAACAAAATAATATAATTTTTTTGAAGAAAAAAACATAATTATTCATTTATTTGAATGTATTTTCCAATTTATTATGGAGAAATTTACAGATTTAGCCAAATTTCTTAATTATTTAAAAAAATAATAAAAAATTACCCTTTTTTTGAAAATGGATACTCAAATTACAAGTGATTAGCCAAATAAACATCTGCTTTTTATACCTTCTAAGTACAAATTGTAGCATCAGGTCTGCAATTTTGAACATAAAAAAACCAAGACAATATCCATGGTGGCCCTTAATCATATGGAATTGCAAAAGAAAAAGTTAAAAAAAACTTTTATAGCTACTTATTTTTTTTCAAGCTACGGGCAGAAAATTAGGCCAAATTGCAACCCAAGTATATGAAATCGAGAGGGTAGTAAATATCAGATGAACCTAGCCATTTGTGTTTTCAGTAACTATTTTCAGAAAAAAAAACTAATTTTTTACTTATTTTTTAAAAAGTAATTTCTTACTTACATTTATATTTATTAATTTTTGTTCTTTTTAAATTACTTTAATGTCTGAGAGGCCTAAGATCTCATACAACAGCTCAGACGAAACTACAATAAGGATACATCATTGATGAACAGTCTTGCAGCATCATTTCCACGGCACAACACAAGAAGAGTACAAAATCCTGATGTTCTTTGAAGAGGCAAAATCGAACGACCTGTCCATGGAAGACAATATCGCATTCATGATCGGATCAATCCATAATAGAATCTCAATTTACAAACATCTGATGAAAAACAAATCCGCTAACTAGATGAAGTTTCCCTTCCAATAAATAAATGAATAAACTATGTCGCTTAATCTAAATCCAACCCCCGCAATGGCGGGGGCACTTTTCTAGTTAATAAACAATTTCATAGGTCTTAAACATTTTCAAGGTCTAGCCTACGAAATTAGTGGTTATTTGATGGAAACTCATAATTTTTGTAAAAATTCTTAACATTTTACTTAAATTTGCTGTTTTATAATATTTTTATTGTAAGTATATGTTAAAAAATAAAAAAATAGAAATAATAAAAAAATCAATTTTGAAGAGATTATAAACTCCAAAAGTTTGGTGTGAAAATGAAAAATGAAAAATAAAAAATGAACCCAAATGAAAAATGAAAAATAAAAAAAATCACTCAGGTCGGACAAAACTTGGAGGGCACTTTACCACGACTGACATCACCGCCAAAACCCTCGACACCCGTTAACCCCCTCCACTAAATTCATCCCTTCCTCCTCAACCACCGCTCATTCGCCGCCATACCACTGGGAGTTCCCGTTTTGACACACCTTGAATCTCTAATAAAGGTACAATATGTTCCTGTTTCTGTATATATTTGTTTGATTTTGAAAGCCTAAAACCCCTTTCAGCACATACCTGTTCAAAATTTATAATGTATCTATGTGCCGGTTGCTCTCAAAGTTTGAGATCAGTTGATTCTATTTCACGAATTGTTGATTACATTTTTCTATCAAGTTTTTCAACTCGTGATTTTAGCTTATGAGTTCGTCATCAGTTTAAACTCTGAACACACATTATCAATTAGTATTTGCATTGTTGGTGATTCAAGCAAGTTTTTGATGCGCCTGAGACCTGTAAATCGTCCTTCTAAGTGTAAAAATTACTAGAGCACATGTAACCTCATAATTTGTTGTATTTTTCAGCTTTTTGCAAACTGTCTTGTTAGTTTTAGAGGTTAAACCTATTGCATTTCAGATTAACAATAGTATTATTTGGCGAATTAAACAAACATCAGCCTTCAGTTTATAGCATTTGAGATCATATGTTATGTAGTTACCAATATACTTTTGGTAGTGTACTGATGTGTTGTATCTTCACTATCTTGGACTTCAATGGCAGCAGGGAAGATGAATCTGAACAATGTGAAGGTACCCAGGATGCCTAATGGTGGTGCAGCTTCTGCATTGGTAAAGTTTGGAGCTGTTATTGGTATTGGATTATATGCAGCTGGGAACAGTTTGTACAATGTTGAAGGAGGGCATCGTGCAATTGTCTTCAACCGTATTGTTGGTGTCAAAGACAAGGTTTTTATTTTATTTTTTTCCACATAATTCTCTTATTCTGCTTCCTTATGTTTTTATCTCCTTAACAAAGTTATTTTGGTTCTTGTATGTGTATCTTTTAGCCACTAATTACCACCCTGTAAGCCTTATCCTATCATTGCTAGTTATTACTTTCATGTTTTCTATGTTTACATCTTTGCTGATTTGACCTTAATATCTACAAATGTCAATAGTTTAATCTTATAAGGAATAAATATAATCCTTGTGAAGCTACATATGGCAACTTATAAAAATTTGTGGCTTCACATCTTAATAAAAGAGAAGGCTAGCTGAATATTATAGATACTATAATTTTCAACTGCTACTAAATGCTTAAAATTGGTTACATGTTTGATAAATAGGTTTACCCAGAAGGGACCCACATCATGATCCCTTGGTTTGAAAGGCCAATTATATATGATGTTCGTGCACGACCCCATCTTGTAGAAAGCAATTCTGGTAGCCGTGATCTTCAAATGGTATCTCTCTCTCTCTCTCTCTTGAATTTTTAGTTTTAAAAAATATTATAGATATAGTTTGGATGAGATATGTTGGTTTTTTGAAGGTGAAAATAGGGCTTAGAGTTCTTACGAGACCTGTTGCTGATGAATTACCTTCTGTGTATCGGACTCTTGGTGAGAATTACAACGAGAGAGTTCTTCCTTCAATCATTCATGAAACTTTGAAAGCTGTGGTGGCTCAGTATAATGCTAGCCAGCTCATCACCCAGAGAGAGGTATTACCTATTAATATTATTTCCAACTTATTTTATAAGGGAAAATACCACAAAAGTCACTAAGTTTACATCAAGATTCTAATTTGACACTTTTTTTTGTCTCAAATTTGACACTTTGTTTTTCAATTTGTTACAATTCTGACCACTTGACCGGTCAACCTGGTTGCCGGTTGATGTGCCATGATGATGTGTCTGTTTTGATGACGTGGCATGCTGACGTGTCAAAATTGAAAAAATGTTACGAAAGACACTATTTTGACACTAAGTTTTTTTTTTTTTTTTTTTTTTTTTTTTCCAATTTTGACACTAAGTTTTCATCTTTTTCAATTTTAAATTTCAATTTTGTAAAATATGGTTATAATATAACTAATACATATTTATACCTAACATTATGCTTTGAACGGAAAAAAAACCTTGTATTTATACAAAAATGTTGTTTTTAAATGAAAAAAATGTATTTATACGGTCTCAAATGTAAAAAAATAAAAATTTATACGGTTTCAAATGGAAAATAGTCAAACATTGAACAAAATTGGAAAAAATCAATTTGGAACAAAAAAATGTAATGTCAAAATTGAAAAAAAAATCATAAAACTTAGTGTCAAAATTGAAAAAAGTCAAAACTTTGTCTTTTGTGAAAAAAATTTCAAATTTTGACACGCCACCATGCCACTTCATCAAAACTGATCCGTCATCATGCCACATCAGCATGTAACCAGTTTGACCGGTGAAGTTGTCAAAATTGTAACAAATTGGAAAATAGAGTGTCAAATTTGAAACAAAAAAACACAGTGTCAAATTAGAATGTTGGTGTAAACTTAGTGACTTTTTCCCTTTATTTAATTTAATATATAGATAAAACCAAATAAATAAATGTTGTTTCTTGTTGTGGTATAGGCTGTTAGTAGGGAAATAAGGAAAATACTAACAGAAAGGGCAGCCAATTTCAACATTGCACTTGATGACGTGTCAATAACAAGTCTTACTTTTGGGAGAGAGTTTACAGCTGCCATTGAAGCAAAACAAGTGGCTGCACAGGAGGCTGAGAGGGCTAAGTTTGTGGTGGAGAAGGCTGAGCAAGATAAGAGAAGTGCAATCATCAGAGCTCAGGTAATAATAAACATTAAATTTACTATTATATTATTAATTATTATTATTATAAAATTAATCACAATTGTAAAACAAAAAAAATTAAAATACCATTCAAGAACACAAAAAAAAAGGTTAATTGGTTTGATCAATACAGAAAATTGTTAATTGGCTAAAAAGGGCCAAAAGCTATGTCATATTTATTCAGCGAAAAATATGATGGTTTTTTTATTATATCGTTCAATAAAAGCTAATTTATTACAAGCATTAACTCATGCAGCTAACATGTATGTTAATGTTAGTTGACCTTTGAAATCTTAAATGCGTTGTATTTTTGACTTCAAGTTTGAAAAGCATTTTCTATTGATTATAGAAAAGTCAAATCTCTATTATTAAAATGATGAAATATAGCAAAAATTAAAATGATGAAATGTACATTTTGCGTTTTTGTATCTTTTAAAAATATCAAAACTCGATAAGATGGTGAAAATACTTTTTTTTTTTTTTTTTCACACCAATGTTTAAACATCTAGAAGGAAATTGGAAATGAGCACTAAAAGGAATCTTTCGATCTGAAACTGAAACTAAAAAGTGAAGGTTGACTTTCAAAAGTCCAACGTGGGCTCTTGGCATTGACATTTTGCTTATCTGCTCAACTAAGGATATAATTTCCTTTTTTTTTTTTTTTTTTTTTTTACTTTATTTACTTTGTCTGGATAAAATGTTGTATGGACAAATAATAGTTTAAAAATATATAGAAAAATCAGTCACATACGCAAATTTCTAGTAAATAGTTATGACTTAAAAAAAGTCAATGTCTATATATTTATTAATTAAAAAATAAAAAAAGAAAGTACACCTAACGTAACACATGGGTTTACTTTGTTGCATTAATGTATTATTATTAATAGGGAGAAGCAAAAAGTGCCCAACTGATTGGTCAAGCGATTGCCAACAATCCCGCATTTATAACACTCAGAAAAATCGAAGCTGCTAGAGAAATAGCAACAACAATGGCTAATTCATCCAACAAAGTCCTTTTAAATGCTGATAATCTTTTGCTAAATCTTCAAGAAATGAACCTCGAAAAGAAATAATTAACATTCGTTTTCAAAACGAGAAATGATTTTGTAATGGAAGTGGGGTGGCTACTAAAAAGCATAAAAAGTTGTGGGTGCTATTAGATCTTCAAGATTTTGGATATTTTTCTATATTAACTACCTCTTTGGTCATGTCTTTATTGGATGTTTTTTCCCCTCTTGTTATGCGCAACAAAGAAGCTTCTATTGTGGGGATATACTTGTAATTTTGGTTTCATCCAAAAAACATTTTGAATAGATAAATATAAATATTTAATTACCGGATTAAAAAAAAAGGTTTGTGCATTGGAGAATGTTTATAAAGATAGCTTTTATTGATGTGACAAAGTAAATATGTTTTAGAAGAGGCCAACAATTGTAAGTGACCTTAAAAAAGGTATATCTTTATCTTATAATGGTTTTAAAACCATGTATTTGTCTATAACTAGAAAAAAAACCCGGGTGAAAAAATCCGGGTTCACCTGATGTCAGTTTTATCTTATTTTATTTATTATTTTTTTTACGTATGATTGTAGTCTTACTTTTTTTACGATTAAGACATTGTATTTCAAAAATGTGTATATAAGTGGCACAAAAGTAAGTGAAATAGATTTTTATATGTGAAATAGATTTTCACAACAATAATAATATGCTGCCAAAACATGTTGATAATAATTTTGGATTGAAGTTGTCATGCTCTTTTTAAGTGGATCTTGGAGTTCTTTTTGTTGTCATTGTCGTAGAGTGTGGTGTGAGTGAGCTTTGTCGTTCCATTTTTTTTTGATGTAAAAGTGGTCCAATATGAACAATTTTTGGTCAAAATGCTACATTAAACCTAGCAAAATGATTATATATATATATATATATATATATATATATATATATATATATATATATATATATATATATATATATAGTTACTGTTTAGTTTTTATTTTGATGATGAACTTCATGATGGTCTGATATTTTTTTTTCATAATTGGATGTTTTTTTATGGATTATTTTTGTAATTTTTTTAAACACATGAACGCTTCTGTAACATTGCATAATGACCTTTTCTGTAAATTACGGATGAAATTTTTGTAATTTATTTTCTACACAAGAGCCAAATTGGTCAACATACAAAAATATTAATCATAGGGATTGTTTTTTGTTTTTTTAAATAAGAACCTCATAGGGACCTTTTCTATAAATTATAAATTTATAGGAACTAAATGTGCTAATATTGAAAACATTTGTGGAAAAAATTTGAATTGCATAAGTTTATAATTTCTAAGGACTAAATGTGCTAATATTTAAAACATTTGTGGCAAAATTTTGAAAAGCATAAAGTTTACTATTCCTAAAGCCTTTATGCTTTAATTTCATGATTGGTCGTGGTATGCAAAATATTTCATTTTGAGAACTTTCAAGGAAAACGTCAAACCATTATTCTATGTGGTTTGCAAAATTACATAAAAGGTCCTCCTATCATTAATAATTTTTCAGCTATTAGATTTTAATGAAAAAAATTATTTTGTTCTTGTACCAAATTTGGAATATACTACAAAGCTCAAGGACCATTTGTGTAATTTTTTAAATTTGAAATTATATATATATATATATATATATATATATATATATATATATATATATATATATATATATATATATATATATATATATATATATATATATATATATATATATAATTTCAACGCTTTGACAATTTTTTTAATTTTTTTTGACATTTTATTTATTATTTTTATTTTATAGTTTTAGTTATTTATGGTTTTTTTTAATATTTTTATTTATTTTTGATTCAAGTAAATAAATCTAAATTCGATAAATCATATCGAAACCGTTATTTTTATTTTATTATTATTTTTTTTATTTATGAATTGAAATGTCAATGCCTTTTCTTTTAAATAATTTTATGTTGGTAAAGTTCATGATTTTTTACTTGAATGCTCCATAGTCCATAGTTAATATTGTTAGCAATTTTATACTTGTATTTATCATTATCATTATTTCACCTATTGTTTTTATTTATTTTGAATCAAGTAATGAAAATAGAAAAACAAAAAAAAAACAAAAACTCAAACTCCAAAAGTGTAATATACTATAATATATTAATACATTTTACACTTTTCATCATTTTTTGGTATATTTTTTTTTAAATTTCGTACTATTTTATTATTTTTTTTCGTATTTTTTCGTTTTTTCCAATTTTTATTTTTTTCATTGTTTCGTTTTGTTTTTCATCAATTTGATTAAAAAAATTTGATCTTTTTCTAAAAGTGTAAAGTATATGAATATATTAGAGTATATTAAAATTTTGGCGTTTGAGTTTTTTTGGTTTTCTATTTTTCTAAATAATTTTGGTTATTCATGGTTTTTGTAACTTTTTTTTATTTTGATTCGAGAAATAAAAAAAGTTATTTTTATTTTCTTTATTTATATTTGTAAATATAACTTTTATTTACTCAAATGAAAATAAAAAAAGTTACAAAATCCATAAATAACCAAAATTATAAAAAAAGAAACAGAAAAAAAAAACTCAAACACCAAAATTGTAATATACTCTAATATATTCATACATTTTATACTTTTTGAAAAAGGTCAAAAAAAGTTATCAAATTGATGAAAAATAAAATGAAACAACGAAAAAAAATAAAAATAAGAAAAATTAAAAAAATAATACGAAAAATATTAAAAAAATAATAAGAATTTAAAAAAAAAAAAAAAACCCAAAAAAGATGAAAAGTGTAAAATTTATTAATATATTAGAGTATATTACAATTTTAGTGTTTGAGTTTTTTTTTCATTACTTGAATAAAAAAATAGAAAACTAATAAATAACTAAAATTATTGTAACGCCCTGTTTCGAATTGTTTCCCATTGCGGGGTAATGATCAAGGAGTGGGTATTAGCAAACTTAGAACCTTTGAAGTATTGAGTTTGGGCTCATATAGAGGTGGATGATATAGTATGGATGATCCGAGTATTCGGTTTGTGTTTTGTGTAACAGCCCAAATTTTCGATAAAATTTTTCATTTTTAAGTAACGAAATCATTTCCATAAAATATAAAATTACTATCACATGTGTTTTCAAAATCCATAACAATTAGACAATTTATTCATAATATCAGAGTGTCCCCAATAAAACATGAGAGAGTGCATGTCGCGCCATCACGTCGGGCTCTTGCCCTTAGATCCCGAAGTACCTGAAACAACCAACAAAATGTAAGCTAACGCTTAGTGAGTTCCCCATAACATGCCCCACACAATCCACATAATCACATAAACCATATCAGCTATATAAGCTACATAAACCATGCATATAAACATATAAGGATGCCATGGAAACCCTCCAAGGTCTTACACCGGGTGCCATTGGAACCCCCACGTGGTCTTAACCCACTGCCATGGGAACCCCCACATGGTCTTAACTACCTGCCATGGGAACCCCTATATGGTCTTAACTACCTGCTATGGGAACCCCCATATGGTATTCCTAACTATAAAAATGTCACATAAGCTAAACATGCAAACAACTAGGATGCCATGGAAACCCTCCAAAGTCTTACACCGAATGCCATGGGAACCCCCGCATGGTCTTAGTCCACAACAACGGGAACCCCCCCGGGGTCTTCCATGCGAGTATCATAAGTACAACTAGCATATCACATATCACGTAATCAACTAGCATTCCACATAGCACATAATGGGCCAACCTTGGTACCTTCGACCCATTGGTATGGTGAGGAGACTCACCTCAAATGTGAACTATTAGCTAAGTAGGTCAACCTCCTAGTATCAGCTCTGCCACCTCTCTAATCATAAACAACTCCTTAGATACAACTCAACCCTTCAACCCTTAAAAGTCAACTCTGGTCAAGGTCAAAGTCAAGGTCAAAGTCAACGCTCCGATTTGACCAAACTCGTCGAGTTATCCATATAACACATCAAGTCCATCCCAAAGCCAGAACCGCGATGTTGCGATCCAACTCGTCGAGTTCCTCTGTTTTCCAACATAATCGGGGTAACCTCAACCCAACTTATCAAGTTCCGTTGTGAACTCATCGAGTTCTTTAGTCTGTCAAATAGCTTAATGCATTAAGCCCTTTTTCTCAAATTCAAAGGTTCCAAACTTCAGATCACTAACCATAGAGACGTCTAGAAGGGTAAAGTTTCCAACTTTACCCCCAAAGATAATCTAATAAGCCTTAGACCCAAACCATAGTTCCTTTGAGGAGAGTCTTGACCCATTAAGCCCTTAAAATCTCATCCCATCATCCGAAAACACAAATATGATGTCCAAAATTGGACAAATCACGTAAAGTTTATAACTTTACATCCATGCATGATTAAAACACTCTCCAAGGTCCATTTTAGGATTCATAGTGGACATATTACATGAATGAGACATGGAGGCTATAATGTTTAAAACTTTAATCCTTTAGAGGTCTTATAGAGGCCAGATCTACACTCTCAACCTCTGGAAACCTCTTTCCTTTGGACATCCAAACGAAACTCCCAAAACCAAACCCTAAACTACAAAAGATGAGATCGAATAAGCTACATGTCAAGGTTGTGACTTTATACCTCCAAGATGCAGCCTTTGATGTAGAGTTTATGGATCCAAGTTCACTCTTCCAAGCTTGATACTTCTCTATTCAAAACCTCCTTCAAAGATTTCAAATAACCACTCAACCAATTCACAAAACTCAATGAGCAAGGAAAAAAGTGATTCTAGGGTTTTCTCTGGGAAAGGGGGCTGGTAAGGAGGCCAACCCTAGGATTTAATATTCTTTATATAGGGTGCAATGCCCGAAAATTAGGGTTTTCATCCCCAGCGTCTACTCGTCGAGTTGGGGCTTCCTAACTCGTCGAGTAGATCCTCCGATCTACATGACTGGTAGGCTTCCTACTCGTCGAGTTCCTTTCTATACTAAAAAGAAATTCAGAATTAATTCATACCCGGACCAAGCGTTACAAATCTCCCCCACTTGAACTAGAATTCATCCTCGAAGTTTGCTGATGTGAAAAGGTCCGGATAATGCTCCCTCATCTCCTCCTCCAGCTCCCAGTCCATTTGGATCCTCTTCGGTGCTACCATTACACCTTAAATAGCCTTACTTTCTTGTTCCAAAGAACCTTAGTCTTCCTATCCAAAACCGCAACGTGTTTCTCAATGTAGTTTAGGATCTCATCTACCTGAATGTCGTCCAAAGAGATAACTGCAGCCTCGTCAGTGACACACTTCCGAAGCTGGGACACATGGAAGGTGTTATGAATCTAATTCAACTCATCTGGAAGGTCTAGTCGATAAGCAACCTTGCCGACTCGGCAGAAATCCTGAATGGACCAATAAATTGGGCCCCCAACTCGCCCCTTTTCCGAAACTTAATGACACCCTTCCATGGTGACACTTTCAACAAGACAAAATCTCCCACATGAATCTCAAGGTCCGATCGGTGTTGGTCAGCATAACTCTTCTGACGGCTTTGCACGACTCGCAGCTTGTCGTGTACCTGCTGAATCATCTCGGTGGTCTTGAGTACCACCTCGGTGCTTCCCATGACTCGATGTCCTACCTCGGCCTAGGACACGGGAGTCCTGCACCCCCGACCATACAACATCTCAAACGGAGGTCGATCAATACTAGCATGATAACTATTGTTTTATGAAAACTCTGTTAGTGGGAGGTATGTATCCCAACTCCCTACAAAATCCAATACACATGCCCGAAGCATATCCTCGAGCGTCTGGATCATCCGCTCGCTCTAGCTATCCGTCTGGGGGTGGTAAGTGGTGCTGAAATGTAACTGGGTGCCCAATTCTTCATGGAATTTCCTCTAAAACATGGAGGTGAATCAGACATCATGGTCCGAGACCATGGATACCGGCGCTCCGTGCCTAACCACCACCTCATGCACATAGATATCTGCTAATTTCTCAGCAGAGATACTCTCGGGGATCGGAATAAAATGGACACTCTTCATCAACCTATCTATAATGACCCTAATGGAATCCACACCCCTCGCCGTCCTTGGTAACTTCGTAATGAAGTCCATGGTGATCTATTCCTATTTCCACATGGGAATGGATAACGGTTGAACATTGTCGTGGGGCCTCTGATGTTCGGTCTTGACCTTCCTGCAAGTCAAGCACTGCTCCACAAACCATGCGATATCCCGCTTCATGCATGGCCACTAGTAACCCAACCTCAGATCTCTGTACATTTTTGTGGCCCCCAGGTGAATAGTGAACTTGGACTTGTGTGCCTCTTCCAAGATTTTCTGTCTCATACCCCCGGATACCGATACCTACACCCGACCACACTGTGTCAAAAGACCCCGACCATCCCGACCAAACAAAGGAACCTGCCAACGAATCCACTCTATCTTCCAGTTTTCTTTCTTCAAACCCTCCTCCCGAGCCTCCTTGATCATATCCATCAAGGGTGTAAGTCCCTAATTAGCCTGTGTATGAATCAGATCCGTTTGATGGTGCGGAATCCCAATCAAACAGATGATGTCAGATCAAATCGAAGAGAAGGAGAAGAAGAATAATATGAATCTTCAATGTATTGAATAGATTGGAATGATGCTCCTTTACATGAGATTCACACACACATAAGCTCCCGTTTCTCTCTATTCAGTTCATCAATCTCTACTCCTCTCCCTAACACCTATATTTATACTTGGAGAATATGGGCTTGGTGAACATGGGCCGTAAATGGGTTTACGGCCGTAAACACCCATTGGGCCGTAAACCTGACCGTAAACTCATAAACATTACAGAAAAATACAATTTCCTAGAAAAGCAAAGTATAAACCATATTTTTGACCCAACAATCCCCCCCTTGGTTTATAGTTGTCTTTTCTTAAATGACCCAACAAGCTCTCCCTAAAAAGTAGCTGACTCTTCTTGTTGATCTTCATTGGGAGATTTGCTTCAGCATTTATCTTCAAATTCTTCACAACTTCAAGATGAACTTGATGAATCTTCAATGAATGACTTCATCTTGAGCACTTGAACTTTTCTTCAAGATTTGACGCACATTGGGTGAGGAGGCTTCTTGTACTGATTCTTGAAAGATGGCGCTTTCAGCTTGAGAATCTTCAGAGAGAACATCAGAGAGAACTAAACTTCTAGATCACTTCAGCAGGTACAACGATAGCAGTAGACTGATTGAGGAGGCTTCAATGCAATCCATCACATAATCTTCAATTTCTGCTTCACCTTGCTTCTGGGGTTGAAGGATTGAATGTTGAAAGAATGATCTTCATTTCTTGCTCCTTCGAATGAGAATTCTTCGATGCTTACGGATGAAGCCTTTGGCTCAGAAATCTTCAACACAAACTCCATGAGTCTTATCTATAACTGAAATCACTTTTCAAGACAAAACAAAACTAAAAGAAAACTTAGAACAAAAAGTAAAACAAAAGTAACACTATTTTTTTTTATTTTGAATATTTGATTTTTTTTTATTTTCATGATTTTTATTTTTTTTTAATTCTCCCCTAATATTTAAATTAGAAAAAACTATGACAAATTTAACAAAAATAAAAATGATATCTAACTTTAAGAGTGATTTGGGATCAAAGTTTTTAGACAACCTTTATCCACTTGTCGGTACCTTTCATATTCACATCTTTGTCTGGTCGATCATCGGTATTGTTGTCCACTTAAACACGAAAAATTATGACAGATTTAGGACACACTATTTGTTACAAGACAAAGTGAACGTAAGTTCCTAAAAACTATATCTGATCCTAATTTCTTAGATACTATATCTTAAGGACCATTCATCTGACGACGACCAGGGATATTGTTGTCCCCCTAAATTGAGCAGCGAGATTTATAGACAATCTGTATGTGTTCAATTTTAAGTGTACTAGAACGTGTTTCCCGCTTCTTGATATGCCCCAGCTGTCACACCCCGAAACCGATGGCGGAAACGTTCTGGGGCGGAGGACGTCATGTAAAGTATCACAACCAATGTACATAGTAAGCATAGTAAACACGAAACATTACATTAAATAAATTCATTACATTAGTTTGAAAGTGGAAAAGTAAAGTAACACAAGTTTTGTAGATACATAAGTTTTAAACAAAAGTTAGATGTGACTTCCATCTGTTCCGTCTTCTGCAAAAGAACGCGAGCTACCTGTCTAAGGAGAACCTGAGAATACAAGCATTTTAAAAATCAACATAAAGCTGGTGAGTTCATAAGCTGTTTGTTTATGTAAAAAGATCATGTTTTCCTTTGGTTTTTCTAAAAAGTTGTTATCCAAGAAAATCCCATATTTTCTTATAAGTATAGTTAAGTTATCCTTTTAGTTACTTGGTCTAGTTAAGAACAGTTCAGTTATCCCAGGAAAACCCTTATTTTCCTAAAAGTAAAGTTTAGTTAAACTTCTATATTTCCATTCGATACAACAGTAGATAGTTTAATACGTAAAACTATATATATTTGAAAAATCCACTGGGAATACCATCCAATAAAACTATAGATTAAAGAAGATATAGATTCAAAACCACTGGGAATACCATCCAGTAAAACCATAGATTAGAGAAGATATAGATTCAAAACCATTGGGAATACCATCCAGTAAGACTGTAGATTAAAGAAGATATAGATTCAAAACCACTGGGAATACCATCCAGTAAAACCATAGATTAGAGAAGATATAGATTCAAAACCACTGGGAATACCATCCAGTAAAACCATAGATTAGAGAAGATATAGATTCAAAACCACTGGGAATACCATCCAGTAAAACAATCGATTAGAGAAGATATAGATTCAAAACCACTGGGAATACCATCCAGTAAAACCATAGATTAGAGAAGATATATATTCAAAACCACTGGGAATACTATCCAGTAAAACCATCGATTAGAGAAGATATAGATTCAAAACCACTGGGAATACCATCCAATACTAGATATAATTTCTATAGATCAAAGATAGATATGAAAATAAAATCCGTGAATAAACTTATATTAATACGTATTGTGAGTTGGGTAACCATGCTGATACGACACCGAGACCTCCTTGACGTTCGTCAGACGTCGGACGATTTCCAGAACTTGTCACCCAGGCGTGCCTGTCTAACTGTAGCTAGCAGTTTAGGTGTGGGATTGTCAGTCCCGAATAGATCTATTCACAAATTCCACGCTCTCCCTCCTGGAGACTCTGGTTACACTTCCGGGGAGGATTTACTGATAACCCAAAGGGTAATGACGAATCTCACAGGCTAGTATTAAATTACTCACAGTGTTCTCATACGTTATCAAACATACTAATCGTTTTGAAACATAATACAGTGAAAACAATTAAATATAATGGAATTATCTGGCAATATATTCTAAATTAAACTGAGATAAACTGAATCAGACATAGTTTATCTCATAACTTTACATAAATCTGTGCTTGTTAAATAAGAACTAAAGATCCCAAATTATTCCCATAATAATTTGATTGATTTGATTGTTTCCTTTATTGAAATCCATGTAGTTATAATCGATAAAACATCCCTTATGCTTAGCATAATACATAAAGGGTAAAGATATCTAAAAGTTAGCTATTTATAGAAATACATCAGTTTTAGGTTTTGAAAACATTTATAGTTTGCTTGTATTCCCTCCTAAAAACATTGAAAAACACAGAAAAAGGCGTAGGGGTATGAACTCACCAGTCGAGGAACGTGTTGTCTAGGATGCTAAGTGTCAGATTGCGGCTTGATAACGCGTGAGGTTCCTATGTAATATGAAAAGATACACATTTGTATCTAATTAGGATTGAACTACAATTTAGATATGATTACACACTCCAAGACGCGAAAACACTTCATTACAAGTGTTTGGAGTGACCCGGATGACATCTATGGACGTATATGACTTGGATATGGAGTTTACTCTTCAAGAGTAAACTCATAAGAGGGTTTATGGCCCTAATGAACTTCTCCCCATGAGTTTACGGCCGTAAAATCATGGTGGGGTGTTCTATGATGCTAAATGGTCTTATATCACTTGGGAAAATTAGCTAGGATAAAATCTACGGTATAGGAATGGATTAAACTCACATATGGACCATTTAATGGAGCTTACGGTAGTAAACTAAGAGTTTACGGCCGTAAACTCCCCCATACACCTTCCTTTGATGTTTTGGTGGTCCTAGGTCATTACAAGTGTTTCTAAGTCATAATACAAGCCTTGGGATGAGTTTAAGGCACCATTTGACTAAGTCTTAGGAGTTTACGGCATAAGAACCCATTATTGGGGGGTTTACGGCCGTAAGCTCCTATGGGGGTTGTTCTAGCATGTTTAAGGCCCTTAACTTGATTGTGGTTGCTTCTAGACTTCATCCTAAGGCTTATGAGGTGTGTAAGTGGCATTTTAACACCTTAAAAGGAGTTTACTCCCCATGAATTGGTGTTTACGGTCCAAGCATATGCTTGGGCCATAAACTCATGTTCATACCTTAAATGAAGAGTTCAAGGTGTTCTAAGTCCATGCAAATAAGTCCCTTAGTCATATCTAAGCTCCAAATGAAGTTTAAAAGGGTTTTAAGGCTTAAAACCCCTTATTACATGTGTTCACGGCCTAAGGAGGTTCCATGAACGTAAACACATGTTTATGGTCCTATTTCTCTTATAATTCACGAAGTTGAAGGCCAAAGGTGTTATACTAGGAGCTAGGATAGTTACCTTGATGATTTGAAGCTTGTTTTGGATGATTTTGGATCAAAATCGGATTTTAGATAGATAGATAGATAGATAGATAGAGAGAGAAAGTAGAGAGAGAGAGAGAGAGTGGAAAGCCTTCAAATGAGGCTCTCTCAACTTTATATATGCTTAAAGTTTGGGACACGGTGGAATTCTACACGATACTGATGTTAAGCGAGGCTTTTGGTCGTACCCGATTTAATTATTTTATAACTTGACAGAATAAAACTAATTTTTTTCTAAATAATAATTCGGGGCGTTTCCACGAGTTTCTAATGTGTTTCGACAATTATTAAGTCATAATAGCAAACTCAAATTTAATGACTTAATTTAGAAATGAAACGGAAATAATTTAAGACGACGAATTTTTAAATGACGGAACGGGTTACGACGACGGAACGAACTTCGGGTTGTCACATTATCCCCCCCCCCCCCCCCCCCGTTAGAGGGAATTTCGTCCTGAAATTCAAACTTTAGATGCGACTCGCGGATTTGGAAAGAGAATACGGATACTTCTGTTCTATCGGATCTTCACGCTCCCAAGTGAATTCGGTTCTTTCACTTATCGGGATACGTCTTTGTTTCGTACGTTTAATCCTTCGATCTATGGTTTTGATTGGCTCTCTCATGAGGTTCAGACTTTCATTGATTTCGGTCTCATCAAAGGAATTAGTAGGGTTTCGTCGAATAGGCACTTCTTAAGGACAGAGACGTGGAATACCGGATGGATGCTGCTAAGTTTTGAGGGTAATCGGAGTTTGTAGGATATGGGATCGATCCTAATGAGGATTTTGAAAGGCCCTACGTTCCTCGGGTTAAGTTTTGCGCGTTTCAAAACGTATCGTACCTTCTTCACTTACTACGTGACCAAAGAAAATGGTTAGACCAAAGGGCATCACTACATCCTCGTAGTGACCATATCGAATCCTGAATGTTGTTTCGGAACATCACTCTCGTGAACTCGAAGCTGACTGGGCAACTTCTGCATTTCTGCTGGAGTCTATCGATGCGGAGATTTGGTTATAGGGTTTGCTCCAGGAATTGGGTCGATGCAGAACTCTACTTGGTGTCTGAAGGGAATTCCCGTGAGCTCTTCGGAAAAGACATCAAGAAAAATTGCAGACTTCAGGGATGCTCTCAAGGTCTTTAACTTTCTGTTTCTCGTTGATTACATAGGCTGGGAATACATGACCTTCCTTTCGGGAAAACTTTTTGAGTTTTAGATGCACGAACTGAGACGAAGGTTGGAACCAAATTTATTGCCGTAGATTATGAGGGTTTGACCAGAGAGGAGATTGGGACAGATGGCCTTTTCAATACCAAGGGTATCAGCATGATTGGGATTCAACCGATACATGCCAATGATAACATCAAAGTTCTTTATTAAAACTGACATTAGGTTAACGAGGAAAGAATGATTACTCAAGGTAAGGGTACAGTTTAGGAATAATTCGTTAGTGCACTCATTCTCACCTTAACCATCTCGACAGTAAATGTTTCGGTTATTAGACGAGGACTATGTTTACGAAGATATTTGAATGAATGACTAATAAAACTTCCTTGAAACTAGGTTCAAAAAGGATGCGGGCATAAGAATTGTCGAGAAGAAACGTACCCGTGACGGAGGTGGAATCAGCGGTTGCCTCTTCCGGCTTTATAGCCACAGCTATCCCAACGTTGTTGGCGTGGTTGGTGGTTGCTATTTTTGGGCCATTCCTCTTGAAATGCCCGACTTCTCCACAGCCATAGCAGACCTGTTTGGCACTCGATCCGGAAGCTTGATTGTTTGGTTGAGTCAGTGCTTTACATTTTCGCGCAAGGTGGCCCTTCTTGCCACAGTTGATACATATCCTCTCGAGGCACGGGCCAGGGGTATAATGGTGATATTTGCACTTGTTGCACCAAGGGAGGTTACCTGCATACCTAGTGGTAGGCGCTTGAGCTGTAGACACAGCAACAGGAGTAGTGGCAGCTTGAACTGCCACAGTTTCATGTTTTTTGGAGGGTCCTTGTGAACTCTGACCCTTTCGCTTTTTCCAGATAACCTTATTACTCTCATTACGCTCATTTGGGTGTTCCTGATCCTCTTCATGGTTTTGGGGGTAGGGGTTATATCCTGGTCCATCGAACCTGTCAGGGTACAATAGCTTCATTGTAGCCTTCACTGCGCCAGAAACAGCCAACTGGAACATCACAGGGTCGAATTGAGAAGGAGGTGGTGACGGAGGGTTGTTGTTCCTTGAAGTGGGTCCTTTCTTTGGAGACATTTCGATCTAAATGATTAGGAAAAAGAGGATAGTAAATCCACTGAATTAAATCAAGAGATATGAAACAAGGGATATCACTTTATGACAGACATAGAATTCTATTAAGCGATAAAGTAGGAATAAATTATCAAGACGGATATATTATTGCTAAAAGAATAATCGAGAGGCAACACTTGAATGAGGGTTTTCTACAACGAAGTTGGATCTAGAAATACTCCCTTAGTATTTCATGATTCGCTGCGACGACGGCTCGTTGTTTGGGGATTGGGTAAATTTTAGGCATGTTGAACACCACAGTCACTCCCAGGCACATGTTGGCCGTGTCTCGAATGAATATAGTTGATCAGGCTATATTGATCCTAGACACGACTACATAACTGCCCAGGTTTAACCGTAGTGTTCAACACCCATTTACTTATGTTTTGTTCTACTTATAGTTACGAATCTCGACGGTTAGTTATACTTGTATGCTTTTGAAAATACCTATATTTTAAAGTTTACTTTTAGTTCAGAGCACTTAGGTCCCTTAATGTTTATAGTCTTATACCATGTAAGGTTTGGCATACTAGTTCACTATAAACAAGGGCTCTGATACCAATCTGTCACACCCCGAAACCGATGGCAGAAACGTTCCGAGGCGGAGGACGTCATGTAAAGTATCACAACCAATGTACATAGTAAGCATAGTAAACACGAAACATTACATTACATAAATTCATTACATTAGTTTGAAAGTGGAAAAGTAAAGTAACACAAGTTTTGTAGATACATAAGTTTTAAACAAAATTTAGACGTGACTTCCATTTGTTCCGTCTTCTGCAAAAGGACGCGAGATACCTGTCTAAGGAGAACCTGAGAATACAAGCATTTTAAAAATCAGCATAAAGCTGGTGAGTTCATAAGCTGTTTGTTTATGTAAAAAGATCATGTTTTCCTTTGGTTTTTCTAAAAAGTTGTTATCCAAGAAAATCCCATATTTTCTTATAAGTATAGTTAAGTTATCCTTTTAGTTACTTGGTCTAGTTAAGAACAGTTCAGTTATCCCAGGAAAACCCTTATTTTCCTAAAAGTAAAGTTTAGTTAAACTTCTATATTTCCATTCGATAAAACAGTAGATAGTTTAATACGTAAAACTATATATATTTGAAAAATCCACTGGGAATACCATCCAGTAAAACTATAGATTAAAGAAGATATAGATTCAAAACCACTGGGAATACCATCCAGTAAAACCATAGATTATAGAAGATATAGATTCAAAACCACTGGGAATACCATCCAGTAAGACTATAGATTAAAGAAGATATAGATTCAAAACCACTGGGAATACCATCCAGTAAAACCATAGATTAGAGAAGATATAGATTCAAAACCACTGGGAATACCATCCAGTAAAACCATCGATTAGATAAGATATAGATTTCAAAACCACTGGGAATACCATCTAGTAAAACCATCAATTAGAGAAGATATAGATTCAAAACCACTGGGAATACCATCCAGCAAAACCATAGATTAGAGAAGATATATATTCAAAACCACTGGGAATACTATCCAGTAAAACCATCGATTAGAGAAGATATAGATTCAAAACCACTGGGAATACCATCCAGTACTAGATATAATTTCTATAGATCAAAGATAGATATGAAAATAAATCTGTGAATAAACTTATATTAATATGTATTGTGAGTCGGGTAACCATGCTGATACGACACCAAGACCTCCTTGACATTCGTCAGATGTCGGACGATTTCCAGAACTTGTCACCCCAGGCGTGCCCACCTAACTGTAGCTAGCAGTTTAGGTGTGGTATTGTCAGTCCTGAATAGATCTATTCACAAATTCCACACTCTCCCTCCTGGAGACTCTGGTTACACTTCCGGAGAGGATTTACTGATAACCCAAAGGGTAATGAAGAATCTCACAAGCTAGTATTAAATTACTCACGGTGTTCTCAGACGTTATCAAACATACTAATCGTTTTGAAACATAATACAGTGAAAACAGTTAAATATAATGGAATTATTTGGCAATATATTCTAAATTAAACAGAGATAAACTGAATCAGACATAGTTTATCTCATAACTTTACATAAATCTGTGCTTGTTAAATAAGAACTAAATATCCCAAATTATTCTCATAATAATTTGATTGATTTGATTGTTTCCTTTATTGAAATCCATGTAGTTATAATCGATAAAACATCCCTTATGCTCAACATAATACATAAGGGGTAAAGATATCTAAAAGTTAGCCAAATATTTATAGAAATACATCAGTTTTAGGTTTTGAAAACATTTATAGTTTGCTTGTATCCCCCCCCCCCGAAAACATTTAAAAACACGGAAAAAGGCGTAGGGGTATGAACTCACCAGTCGAGGAACGTGTCGTCTAGGATGCTAAGTGTCAGATCGCGGCTTGATAACGCGTGAGGTTCCTATGTAATATGAAAAGATACACATTTGTATCTAATTAGGATTGAACTACAATTTAGATATGATTACACACTCCAAGACGCGAAAAGACTTCATTACAAGTGTTTGGAGTGACCCGGGTGACATCTATGGACGTATATGACTTGGATATGGAGTTTACTCTTCAAGAGTAAACTCATAAGAGGGTTTACGGCCCTAATGACCCTCTACCCATGAGTTTACGGCTGTAAACTCATGGTGGGGTGTTCTATGATGCTAAATGGTCTTATATCACTTGGGGAAATTGGCTAGGATCAAATCTAGGGTATAAGAATGGATTAAACTCACATATGGACCATTTAATGGAGCTTACAGTAGTAAACTAAGAGTTTACGGCCGTAAACTCCCCCACACACATTCCTTTGATGTTTTGGTGGTCTTAGGTCATTACAAGTGTTTCTAAGTCATAATACAAGCCTTGGGATGAGTTTAAGGCACCATTTGACTAAGTCTTAGGAGTTTACGGCCTAAGAACCCATTCTTGGGGGGTTTACGACCATAAGCTCCTATGGGGGTTGTTCTAGCATGTTTAAGGCTCTTAACTTGATTGTGGTTTCTTCTAGACTTCATCCTAAGGCTTATGAGGTGTGTAAGTGGCATTTTAACACCTTAAAAGGAGTTTACTCCCATGAATTTGTGTTTACGGTCCAAGCATATGCTTGGGCCATAAACTCATGTTCATACCTAAAATAAAGAATTCAAGGTGTTCTAAGTCCATGCAAATAAGTCCCTTAGTCATATCTAAGCTCCAAATGAGGTTTGGAAGGGTTTTAAGGCTCAAAACCCCTTATTACATGTGTTCACGGCCTAAGGAGGTTCTAGGACCGTAAACACATGTTTATGGTCTTATTTCTCATATAATTCACGAATTTGAAGGCCAAAGGTGTTATACTAGGAGCTAGGATAGTTACCTTGATGATTTGAAGCTTGTTTTGGATGATTTTGGATCAAAATCGGATTTTAGAGAGAGAGAGAGAGAGAGAGAGAGAAAGTAGAGAGAGAGAGAGTGGAAAGGCTTCAAATGAGGCTCTCTCAACTTTATATATGCTTAAAGTTTGGGACACGGTGGAATTCTACCCGATACTGATGTTAAGCGAGGCTTTTGGTCGTACCCGATTTAATTATTTTATAACTTGACGGAATAAAACTAAAATTTTTCTAAATTATAATTCAGGGTGTTCCCACAAGTTTCTAATGTGTTTGGACAATTATTAAGTCATAATAGCAAACTCAAATTTAATGAATTAATTTAGAAATGAAACGGAAATAATTTAAGACGACAAATTTTTAAATGACTGAACGGGTTACGACGACAGAACCAACTTTGGGTTGTCACACCAGCCATCAAGAACTTCCAGAGTACTCCTTACACCGGATGAGCAAACAACCATTCAGTCAGAGGATAGATTCAGAATTCTATTACTTATTACTTCAGAGGGGTTGAGAAGAAAAAGGTTGCATATGGTGTGTACCAGGTCGGATTAGAAGTCACGCAAAGGAGACATCATATGGATAACAGAACAGATTAGAATTATTTCACATATATAACATGCAGAGAAATAGAGTTGCATATGTTGTGTACCAGGTCGGATTGGAAGTCACGCAAAGGAGACAACATATGACTAACAAACGGAAAGAAAGAGAATGATATTCTACAGACGTAATTTATCGGAATTTACCAGTCGCCCCATCTAACCGGAATTAAGGACAGAATCCGGACATCGAGGAAAAGTTAAACCACGGTTCCAAGTATGGGTTCATTTAATGTGACGGGTAGATTCCCATATATATCTCCCTGCTCAACCTATCCGAGCGTCGTATTGTCAGGCTGAATGGATCTAACTAGGTCAAAATTTGTCAAGTCTATAAATTTCCTAATTTCAACTCTGCCTAGTCATGTCTATTTAAAAATTTTTGTGCCTACCGATGCATCAAACCAGAGCATAGACCCTTCAACTTTGGGTACGTTACGCAGACTCAGATTGCCTGTTATCACTTGATAATATCACTTCCCAGAACATCTCCCTCAAGCACATTTCATAACCAACATATTTTTTTTGATTTTTTGATTTTCTAATGTTTTTGGAATTTTTAAAATTTTAAAATTTTAAAATTTTTGTTTTGTTTTTCTTTCTCCCCCTAAATTTGTGCATAGGAGAGAAACGAAAATAATTGCGCAAATTTAAACTATCCTAAAACGAAAATTCGTCTTTAAAGCGAATCAGCTTAAGAAAAACTCAGGAGTATAAAGAAGAAAACGCAAACCGTAATTCACCGATTGAATTTGCATTCAGAAGGTCTGAGAACAGCAAGCATAATCTCAAAACATATCTGAAAATACTTCATATCATTAAGCACTAACCCCATTTGTGATCTCTTCCTTTCTTCCTTTCCCGCAAAAGGACGCATACTCTCAACAAAGGTCTGAATGTTGTACAGTTGAGAGATGTCCCCAATCATATGCCAGGAGCAGTCACTACCAACAAACCGAAGTCTGATGATATGCCTCCATAGCTGCTCCAGCACAGAGCGAGATCAGTTGGTCTTTGGAACCCAGTCCATTTTGAAACTGGGTCGACCTTTGTCATCCATCCAGGGTACTCTCTCCCATGACATATCCTGTTTATCACAAACAGAAGACGATGAAATATTAGAGTCATTAGAAGATTTGGGAGTTTTCACCTTTGGTACCCATCTATATTTGGGTTTAAACCATTTCTTGTTCGACCCGATGGGTGCCTCGGCACTTGCTTTTGAACTTGAAGCCGGCTGCCGAGATGACTTTGACCTAACCGGTTTTGGCTTCACAGGAGCATCTCTTGAACTAGACTTCTGGGCCAACATTCCCTTCTTGTTCTTGGGAGTTGGAGGCTTGACCTTCGGAGTTGGATGCTTGGCCTTGGGAGTTGAATTCTTGGCCTTCATGGCATTCCAGTCGACATTGTCTGAGCATGACCTTGAGGGGTTTCTTTTGGAGTATCTCCCTCTTGGCGCGTTCTGCCACCCTTGTGCATAGTAGGGAACGTATGCGCGATTAGGACAATTTCTCGCAATGTGTCCAGGTGTTCCACAATGAAAAAAAGTCTTTTTCTTCACTGTGAAGTTATTTCTTCCTGCCCCTGGTGGCCTGTATTTCTCAACGGCAGGTTGATCAGAAGCAGTTGAGTTCGAAGCAACAGATTCAGAGTTCAAGGAGATGTTGGTTTGTTCAATGGTTTTCTCCTTGTTCTCATCTTCTGCTACTTTACATGCACATGAAGCAGAAACATTAGTATTTTCAACATTAATAACTCCTCCTAACACAAATCCAGCTCGTTTGCCATATTGAAGATGTGGCTCCCTGTCAGTTTCATCCTGTGTCATAGGGATGGATGTGTAGTTATGATTATAAGGAGGAGGTACACTATCATACCCTAGACCCTTGTTTTGATTTTCTTTGAATTTTAATTGGGTTTCATATAGGGACTCGACTGTCTGACTTGACGCAGTATAATTTTTGAAACTGACATCTGTTTTTCCACACTTAATTTTTAAAGCGTCAAGTTCTTCAGTTACAGCAGCAAGTTGTCTCTTAATATAATCATAATTTTCACATTTGTTGCTATACTCTTCCTGAAGTTTCCTAAAGTCCTTGGTTTTTTCTTCTAATTCAGCCTTCAGGGGTTTCTGTCCTTTCCTGAGTTGATATCCTTCATATCTCAGGTCCTCAACTTCTCTTTTAAATAAATCAATTTGTTCCCAAAGAAATTTAATCGTAGCTTCACAAGCTGGAGTACATGTAACTTCAGTGACCAGAATGTTTTCAGAACTCATTGTTTCTCTACACTTCAAAGCATCAAGTTCTTGAATTACATCAGCAAGACTAAGATGATTGAGATCTTTTGTCTTCTTGATGATAGCCACGTTCATATCCCACGATTTCGGAAGTGAATTTAGCAGCTTTTTGTTTATCTCGGACTTAGTCAAGATGATCCCGGCTATATTCATCTCAGTAGTGAGCGTGGTAAATCGCTGCAACTGAGTTTCAAGGGTTTCTCCAGGGATATAATCGAAAACGTTGAAATTTTGTCTTAACATATCTTGACGACTCTCTTTCATGTTTTCAACTCCCTTGTAGACCTTAAAATCAATTAAAAAGCACAACTAGAAGCCAAAATCAAACTTAAAAGTCAAACCCTTTGATTATAAAAGTCAACCTTAAAAGTCAAATTTAAAAAGTTAAACTGAAAAGTCAAACTTGAAAAGTCAAACTTGAAAAGTCAAACCGAAAAGTTAAATTTGAAAATTTAAACGAAAAAGTCAAAGTTTAAAGTCAAAGGTCAAACTTGGAAGTCAAAGTCAAAATTTAAGGTCAAAAGTTAAAAAAACAAAAGTAAAAAATTAAAATATAATTTTATTTATTAATTTTAATTTAATTTATTTTTTATTTATTTATTATTAGTTTTTTTTTTTTTTTTGGATGTAAAAAGAATTTAAAAATAGAAGAAATTTAGTTTTTGAGTTAAAAGTGTAAAAAATGTGAAACTTGAAGCGAAAAAGAATGTTTTTGAGTAAAGAATGCGGAGGAAAGGAACAAAGGTGATGCCAGAGGAGTTGGTTAAGGCGTTGGTTGATGAATGGGAGGTCTCGAGTTCGATTCTCGGCAGCACCCAAACTCGTTTTCTATTTTTATATATGCAAAGCGAGGCGCTGCTACTGCGAAGGCTGCTGTACTGCGAAGCTCCCTGGAAGCGAGGACGAGGACGAGGACCGAGGTGCGAGGCTGCTTCTTGCGAGGCCGTAAACTCCGAGGCCGTGAACTCCTCGGACCGCATACACCGGCTGCAATCCTCCGGCGGCCGTAAACTCCGAAACCCTAGCCGCCGGCCGCAAACTCCAACCAAAAACACCAATTTTTCGACTTTGAAGCTCCAAAACTCGATCAAAAACCTTTTTTTATGAAAAACACGAAGAACAAACCCCCCTTATTTTTCAGAGATCTATCCAAAAACGCAAGAATATTTCGAAAATAAGATCAAAGTATGCCCCAAATCTGACAAAATTGACTGATACAACTTGGCTCTGATACCAATTTTAAGTCCCTAATTTGCCTGTGTATCAATCAGATCTGTTTGATGGTGCGGAATCCCAATCAAACGGATGATGCCAGATCACAA
This sequence comes from Lactuca serriola, assembly GCF_051521515.1. Lineage (NCBI taxonomy): Eukaryota > Viridiplantae > Streptophyta > Magnoliopsida > Asterales > Asteraceae > Lactuca > Lactuca serriola. The sequence continues at coordinate 237,473,645 of NC_136415.1, read as the reverse complement.
TAAGAAGAGAAGGAGAAGAAGAATATTAAGAATCTTGGATGTATTGATATGAATTATGATCCGGATACAAGAGATTCACACATACTAACACACATTCTTCTCTCTAGACAGTGCACTCTCTTCTGTTCATCAATCTCTACTCCTCACCCTAACACCTATATTTATACTTGGAGAACATGGGCCGGATAACATGGGCCGTAAATGGGTTTACGGCCGTAAACTCAACCGTAAACATGACCGTAAACTCCAAAAATATTACAGAGAAATACAATTGCCCAGAAAAGCAAAGTATAAACCATATTTTGACCCAACAATTTGTTCGTTTTTGGTCAAGGTCTTATTCACAATATTCACAAGATCATTTGCATCTAAACATTCATCTTTCATAATAATACCATATGCATATGACTCACTCAGGACCTTGTCAAACTCAGAAATCTTCTTCTCACAATCATAAGTAGTCGAATCTATCTTTTCCGTTTCGAAAGTCAAGAAAGGTATAAGTTTCCTATGCTGTTCTTTGCTTATGCCTGATGAATGATGTAAATCAGTCAACTTAGCATAATGTATGTAGGAAGAATTACAATAAATGTTTCTCTATTTTAGTAGAATACAATTGTCTATTCTCAAACCATCCCTATCACAAGTAACATTATTAAGCTCCAATTCTAAATGATCTACTCTGCTTCGCTTCGACTCCAATATTTTTTGAGATTCTAGTAGTAAAGATTTTGAATTCTCAGCATCACTACTAAACAAGATGTGTAGTTATGATTATAAGGAGGAGGTACACTATCATACCCTAGACCCTTGTTTTGATTTTCTTTGAATTTTAATTGGGTTTCATATAGGGACTCGACTGTCTGACTTGACGCAGTATAATTTTTGAAACTAACATCTGTTTTTTCACACTTAATTTTTAAAGCGTCAAGTTCTTTAGTTACAGCAGCAAGTTGTCTCTTAATATAATCATAATTTTCACATTTGTTGCTATACTCTTCCTGAAGTTTCCTAAAGTCCTTGGTTTTTTCTTCTAATTCAGCCTTCAGGGGTTTCTGTCCTTTCCTGAGTTGATATCCTTCATATCTCAGGTCCTCAACTTCTCTTTTAAATAAATCAATTTGTTCCCAAAGAAATTTAATCGTAGCTTCACAAGCTGGAGTACATGTAACTTCAGTGACCAGAATGTTTTCAGAACTCATTGTTTCTCTACACTTCAAAGCATCAAGTTCTTGAATTACATCAGCAAGACTAAGATGATTGAGATCTTTTGTCTTCTTGATGATAGCCACGTTCATATCCCACGATTTCGGAAGTGAATTTAGCAGCTTTTTGTTTATCTCGGACTTAGTCAAGATGATCCCGGCTATATTCATCTCAGTAGTGAGCGTGGTAAATCGCTGCAACTGAGTTTCAAGGGTTTCTCCAGGGATATAATCGAAAACGTTGAAATTTTGTCTTAACATATCTTGACGACTCTCTTTCATGTTTTCAACTCCCTTGTAGACCTTAAAATCAATTAAAAAGCACAACTAGAAGCCAAAATCAAACTTAAAAGTCAAACCCTTTGATTATAAAAGTCAACCTTAAAAGTCAAATTTAAAAAGTTAAACTGAAAAGTCAAACTTGAAAAGTCAAACTTGAAAAGTCAAACCGAAAAGTTAAATTTGAAAATTTAAACGAAAAAGTCAAAGTTTAAAGTCAAAGGTCAAACTTGGAAGTCAAAGTCAAAATTTAAGGTCAAAAGTTAAAAAAACAAAAGTAAAAAATTAAAATATAATTTTATTTATTAATTTTAATTTAATTTATTTTTTATTTATTTATTATTAGTTTTTTTTTATTTTGGATGGAAAAAGAATTTAAAAATAGAAGAAATTTAGTTTTTGGGTTAAAAGTGTAAAAAATGTGAAACTTGAAGCGAAAAAGAATGTTTTTGAGTAAAGAATGCGGAGGAAAGGAACAAAGGTGATGCCAGAGGAGTTGGTTAAGGCGTTGGTTGATGAATGGGAGGTCTCGAGTTCGATTCTCGGCAGCACCCAAACTCGTTTTCTATTTTTATATATGCAAAGCGAGGCGCTGCTACTGCGATGGCTGCTGTACTGCGAAGCTCCCTGGAAGCGAGGATGAGGACGAGGACCGAGGTGTGAGGCTGCTTCTTGCGAGGCCGTAAACTCCGAGGCCGTGAAATCCTCGGACCGCATACACCGGCTGCAATCCTCCGGCGGCCGTAAACTCCGAAACCCTAGCCGCCGGCCGCAAACTCCAACCAAAAACACCGATTTTTCGACTTTGAAGCTCCAAAACTCGATCAAAAACCTTTTTTTATGAAAAACACGAAGAACAAACCCCCCTTATTTTTCAGAGATCTATCCAAAAACGCAAGAATATTTCGAAAATAAGATCAAAGTATGCCCCAAATCTGACAAAATTGACTGATACAACTTGGCTCTGATACCAATTTTAAGTCCCTAATTTGCCTGTGTATCAATCAGATCTGTTTGATGGTGCGGAATCCCAATCAAACGGATGATGCCAGATCACAATAAGAAGAGAAGGAGAAGAAGAATATTAAGAATCTTGGATGTATTGATATGAATTATGATCCGGATACAAGAGATTCACACATACTAACACACATTCTTCTCTCTAGACAGTGCACTCTCTTCTGTTCATCAATCTCTACTCCTCACCCTAACACCTATATTTATACTTGGAGAACATGGGCCGGATAACATGGGCCGTAAATGGGTTTACGGCCGTAAACTCAACCGTAAACATGACCGTAAACTCCAAAAATATTACAGAGAAATACAATTGCCCAGAAAAGCAAAGTATAAACCATATTTTGACCCAACAATTTGTTCGTTTTTGGTCAAGGTCTTATTCACAATATTCACAAGATCATTTGCATCTAAACATTCATCTTTCTTAATAATACCATATGCATATGACTCACTCAGGACCTTGTCAAACTCAGAAATCTTCTTCTCACAATCATAAGTAGTCGAATCTATCTTTTCCGTTTCGAAAGTCAAGAAAGGTATAAGTTTCCTATGCTGTTCTTTGCTTATGCCTGATAAATGATGTAAATCAGTCAACTTAGCATAATGTATGTAGGAAGAATTACAATAAATGTTTCTCTATTTTAGTAGAATACAATTGTCTATTCTCAAACCATCCCTATCACAAGTAACATTATTAAGCTCCAATTCTAAATGATCTACTCTGCTTCGCTTCGACTCCAATATTTTCTGAGATTCTAGTAGTAAAGATTTTGAATTCTCAGCATCACTACTAAACAAGATAAAGTATTATCAAAGTTAGACAAGATAGCATCATATGAAATAAAAGGAATTTCAAAGGATTCGAGTAGACTATGTACCTTTGAAGTCATTAGAGACTTGTCAGCACCGATAGAAACAAAACATTTTCCTGTCACCTTCTCTTCTTCCTCGCTTCCCTCCTCATACTCAACATACATGGCTCTATGCGTGGGGTTTCGCATTTCCTCATCATCTGATCCAGTTGACCAGATTTGATACGTTCCATCCCTTTCGCCATTTCCTCTTGCAACCAAAGACATCCCTTTCATATTTGTTCTGAATTCTTCCAGCTTTGCATCATAATAAGTCTCGTCCCTCACTCTTTCTTTCTTCTCTTCTCTCTTCCTCAACATACAGTCACTTTCCATATTGTTCGTACCATTACAGTAATGGAAATCAAAACCGTTATCACCTTTCAATTTCATCTATGGCTTCACAACATCAGGCTTGCTATCTTTCTTGTCCACCTTCGTCTCCTCTCTCATTCCCTTAGAGTAGAAGAGTTTCCCTTAAAATCTCTTTTTACTTTAAACTTCGAATTGAATGGTTTCTTGAAAAAAATCTTCACTTTATTGTTTGAGTAAAAATCCACTGCTTCGTCATCATAATTAACAATCAGACCTTCATCTTCTTATCCATCATTCTTAGCTGACTCGACCTTAGCTTCTCTAACTGTCACCTACAACATCAATGCTAGAGAACCACCCAAACTCATTTTTGTTTTTTTAGTTATTTTGTTGATCTCACTTTCATGAGCCTTCAAAACATTGTAGAGATAACCAAGCGAAAAGTTGTCAAAACTTTGTTGGGCCTTTATCATCCGACTGATATTATGCCACTCTTTACGAAGCCCCATAAAATTCAATTTGAATTCAAGGGTAGTACGATTGACTCCATATCGACTGCATTTGAAGATCAATTCATTCAGACGATCATAGTAGAGTTCAATATTCTCACCTTCCTTCTGTTTAAATTCTCCTAATTCAAGTAGACACTGCTTAATAGAACTTTTCTTTGTTTTCTCGCTCCCTTGATACTTATCATTGAAGAATCCCAATTTTCTTTAGTAGATTTGCAACCATGAACATAGTTATATACTATTGCTGGAATAGCACCGCGTAGCTCTCTCATACATCGTTTATCATTTGCTTTGTATTTTCCAGTTTGAGCAGTAACATTAGCAGATGAACCAACATTGCCGATTTCAACAAGTATTGATGGAGGAACATTTCCACTCTTGACACACCGACATAGATCTTCATCGATCCCAGTCAGATAATCTTCCATCCTATTAGTCCATTGATCATAGTACTCAGAAATAAGCATAGGAATTTTGGTTGAAGAACCAAGAAGATGAGAAAATCGATTCATAGTGTTCATATTGAAGTTCGCCATTGTTGTACGGACTTGAAAAATGAAAAGCTTCAAATATTGGAATCTGAGGAATAAATCTTTCAGAAATCAAACACAAAACACTCAAGTTATCAAACTAAAAGCAGAATCGAATCATTACAGATGATCTGAAAAGATTTTTAGAATCGAAAGTGCAGAATGTTTTGAATCTAAAAAGAGATTAAAAAACTTTTGAGAACTCGAGAAAATCAGAAATCAAATGTAAGAATCTTACTCTGATACCACATGTAGTTCGTATCGATCGAGTAAATGAAATGAAATCAGAGTTTGAATTAAATCTAGAACACAAGAAGTAAATATAATCTAGACGGCTCAACTATACTTTTGAAAGATACAAGAGTGTTTTTAGAGTAAGAACACGAAGTTCCAAAAGTTACTCTATCCCTAGCATTTATCCCTACTTATAGGAATGACAGAAGTAAGAAAAAAGTACATAAGGGCGTAAACATGAAAGTGGCGAATATATATTACCATTACGAATACATACTTTCAAATCCTATCAAGCTACAATTGACTTCGACACCTCACAACTACTATTTAAACCCAACAGTTACACGTTTTGATATGTGAGAACACAATTCAATACGCGAACAAGGTTTGAAAAATCAAACTTGAATTAACCGTAAATATAAATGTTTACTTCTAATTACTTGGTCCAGTCAAGTCTAGTAAACCAATCGATACTTGAAGATAATATTCAACAAAGTATTCAAGTAGTAAAATGAAGTAAGATTGGGTACAATCAAAGTAAAGACAAGTCAGAACAAGTAGAATGTAAGTGAAATAGAATTACTTGCAAGAGAGTTTGAAATGATGTGAAGAGAATATTGATTACTTTTATTCTTGGTGTTTTTTCATGAAAACATCTACTCCTTAAATAGTAAAGGAGAGACATGGTACAAACCGAGATACATTCTAAGGACTGGATAATACAAAGAGTTTGACAAATATGACACTTAAAATATTTTCTGAAATAGTCCTAAGAACTATTACGTCAACTAAAGATAAAAAGCATCAAGTGCTTATATAGACTCATACTTCAGACTCTCTTCATCTTGGATGCAAAAGGAACTTCTGAACATCTTCACATCTCGGAATTGAGTGACGTTGTATTTGTTTTTGTTTGGATTGATCGATATTCACTTCTTATGCATTAACACGAGCATCTAGTGGAGTGTCAATGCGCGCCACACATGCTATAAGTGCGTGCGGTTGTGCACATATTTTTATAAAATGTAACAGCCCGGATTCCCATGTATTATTCATGTATTTATTTTGGTAATTTGTGAGGAGACACGGCGAGTTGGAGCCTAGACTCGCCGAGTATGATCGCGGATTTGGACGCGGGTTCGCATCCGGACTCGGCGAGTCCAAGAGTGGACTCGACGAGTCCACGCTGTTTAATGAAACCCTAATTTCTCGGGTTTGAGGCATATTTAAAGGGCCTTATGGCCGTCATTTGCACTCATCAGTCCCCAGAGTGAAACCCTAGAGCGATTGAGTGATTCAAGTGAGGGAAGGAGCCATTATTGATCTTGGAGTTGTTGTCTAGCAAGGAAAGAGGAGATCCAGCCAAGAGGAAGCAAGAGAGGGGTGGATTCTTGAAGATTTGAGGTCCAGAACATCACATATGAGGTACAACCTCGAATTATTCTCTGTTATTGTGATGTTCATGTAGATTTAGGGCTTTTGAACCCATTTGTGGCTAGATCTAGTGTCCTCATGGTCCCTTAGCGAGTTAAGGTCCTGGATCTGGACCCATAGAGGTCCAGAGCACCTCCTTACCAAAGCTTTATATGCATCCATGGAGGTATTGGCTTGGGATCAATGTATTTGAGGCTAAAACACCATTCATGAGCTATTCCATGCTTGATGAGCATCAAGACTTGGACTTTACGTGGTCAATAAGCTTAAGGAGACTGGATCTATGAGTTAGTGAAGCGGATCTGACCTCAGAAGGTCGTTTGGGGTTGTGCATGGAATGCACTCGCCGAGTCCATTCCCCAGACTCGGCGAGTTGGTGCGAGTTGTTCAACGATTTCGAACCAGGGGTTGAGTAACCGAGTCGGGTGAGTGACTCGGTGAGTCGGAAGAGATTCAGAGGGATCGGGTTCCCGTAGGAACTCGGCGAGTCCATGCCAGACTCGGTGAGTCGAGTTGACTGTTGACCAGTGTTGACTGGTTTGACTTCGTGGTATTAGTCAGCCAGAGTCAAGTAGTATTAAGTAGAAATACACTTGTGTTGTAGGAGGATGATAGCTCGGGAGATCGAGCACTAGTGGTTAAGAGATTTACGAGTTACCGAGACACGCGAGGTGAGTCTTCTCACTATACGTTACCTTGAGTGGTATTTTGGTTTGGCCAGAGGGTCTTATGTGCTATTTATGAGATTGTATGCTATGTGTTATTTGTATGCTGTATGACTATATAGACCGGACCGGAGGGTCCAACGATTCAGGACGGGCCAGAGGGCCCAATGAGCTATGACTGGACCAGAGGGTCCGATGAGCTGCGGGACTGGAGGGTCCCGCTGAGACATCTTGACCAGAGGGTCGGGTTTAGCCTCGAGTGGCGTATTTGTGGTATGTGGTATTTTGGGGAACTCACTAAGCATTATGCTTACAGTTGTTGTGTTTGATGTCTCAGGTACCAGCGAGGACCATGGGAAGGCGGCGGCTTGACCCGTACACACTCACACTGATGGAGTTCACATTTGAGAGATCTTGGGAATTTGTTTTGAAAACACTGTTGTTTCGGATTTGAAATTATGATATGATATATATTTGGTGGTTTTAAAAATTAAAAATTTAATTGAAATTTTACGTTGTTACATAAAACCTTAAAAAATTTCATATCTTCTTAATATTAGTTTTGTATGTGTTTTATATCTACGCGTAGCTATTGATAAGATCTACAACTTTCATTTAGACTGCATCGGCTAACTTTGACTTTAATTTTAAAGTTATATTTTTAACAAGCTTAAACTGTTAAAGTACGATAAAAATTCATAAATCTCTCATGTGATATTCGTTCCCGACTGTCATTATATCAATGGAAAGATGTTGATGAGATCTTTAACTCTCATTTAGATTGTTTTTCCAAACAAACGACCGATTTCAATTTCGGTTTCTAAGCCGTATACTACTATGCTGAAATATTAGAAAAATCATAACTTCCTCTCATGAATCATATTTAGGCGTTATTTATATGCACGGAATCCTTGTCGCATATACTATAAATTTGGTTAAGATCATTTATCCTAAATAATCTTCTATAAAAAGTCAATTTTAACACTTATTATATCATAAGCGTTTAACCCGCATTTACGGGTGTTACAGTGTAATTCATTAACACTTAAAGTCTATAACTCTACATTCAATTCCACAAGATTTATTTACTTAGGCCGCCATCCTACTCCAAAAGATAACCATGCATACGCACCGGTAGTCTGATATAGACACACCATTTATAGTTCTCTAAGAAGACGGGGAGTACTAATATAGTGCTCCTGTACGCACCCATACCCCACCATATCACCAGTGTCATCGAATAGAGTTCTACTCTCCATTCCCATTTCACACATACCCTTAATTTGATCACATCCAATATTCAACCTTAATTGAACTAAACACTCTTTCAACTTACTTCCAACTAACCATCATTTATAAGTCTTATTTCATCACTAGGCAAGATTATAATGCTTGTAATTAACTTCCAAAACTATGTTCCTGTTTATACCATACTATCGCAATACAGTATGCGACTATACTTTTATCCAAATTAATTGGATATAAATATACTTTACACGTCTAAGTTTAAAAAGAAGACTAGGCTACAATTCCTTAGATTGACTTCCAATATCAGTCCTGTTTAGACAACACTATCCCAATTTATTGCATTTATTTAACACATAGTATTGTGTATCAAATATAAACATTAATCTTTTAACTAATAATACTTCTATTGGAAGGAAGGACATTTTGCGAGGGAATGTCCGAAGGGGTTCTCGGTTTGCTTCCATTGCAACCAGACCGGCCATCGGAAGGCCGAGTGCCCCCAGCTTCAGAGGTCAGCGCAGGGATCTGCACCTGCGGTTCGAGCTGCTGAGACCCGGCCAGTGAAGGCCGAAGCACCGAAGGCTAGGGGGAGAGCCTTCCAGCTGACTGCGGAGGAGGTCCACGCAGCACCTGACGTTGTGGCAGGTATGTAATCTTTATCTATTTTATGTTGAGTTTATGCTATTGTAATTGCTATATGTTATGCGTAGGTACTTTTCTTGTAAGTTCTGTACCTGCATTGGTTTTATTCGACTCGGGTGCGAGTCGGTCTTTCATATCTTTGGCTTTTAGTCGGCACATTAGTATCCCGAGGGAGGCGTTGAGTCGACCTCTGCGAGTTTCCATAGCAGATGAGCGTGAGGTATGTGCTACCGAGGTGATACGTGGATGCATGCTGGAGATCTTCGGGGTGGAATTCCCGATTGATTTGATTCCGATCGCTATGGGGGATGTTTGTGTCATAGTAGGAATGGATTGGTTGAGCCGTTTTGGGGCTGTCATAGATTGCGAGCGTCAATTGGTGACGATCCGAGATCCTAGTGGGGGAGCGCTGACGGTTTACGGCGAGGGGACTCGTGGTGGTTCGGTTTTCTGTTCGGCCGCTAGAGCGAGGCGGAGTTTGCAGCAGGGCTGCAAGGGGTTCGTAGCCTATGTGACAGATGTGCGAGAGGCCGCTGGGAGGCCAAGTTCAGTGGATGAGGTGCCGATAGTGCGTGAGTTCCCATACGTGTTTCCCGAGGAGTTGCCGGGTGTGCCTCCCGAGAGGCAGGTGGAGTTTCATATCGATTTGGTTCCTGGAGCTGCGCCTATTGCCAAGGCGCCGTATCGGCTAGCACCGCTAAAGATGCAGGAGTTATCCTCATAGCTGCAAGAGCTGTTGGGGAAAGGGTTCATCCGTCCCAGTAGCTCTCCCTGGGGAGCGCCGATCCTTTTTGTCAAGAAAAAGGATGGTTCACACCGGATGTGCATTGATTACCGGGAGTTGAACAAGTTGACGGTCAAGAACCGTTATCCGTTACCGAGGATCGACGATCTATTCGATCAGTTGCAGGGGGCGTCTTGGTTCTCCAATATTAACTTGAGATCGGGATATCACCAGATGAGAGTTCGGGATGAGGATATCCAGAAGACGATGTTTAGGACTCGTTACGGGCATTATGAGTTCGTGGTGATGCCATTCGGGCTCACCAATGCACCAGCGGCGTTCATGGATCTCATGAACAGGGTGTGTAGGCCGATGTTGGATCGTTCGGTGATTGTTTTCATTGATGAAATCCTGGTGCATTCGAGGACCAGAAAGCAGCATGCGGAACATTTGAGGGAGCTCCTCGGAATTCTGAGATCGGAGAGGCTCTTTGCCAAATTCTCCAAGTGCGATTTCTAGTTGTGGGAAGTCTAGTTTTTAGGGCATCTCGTTAACCAGAAAGGGATATTGGTTGACCCAGCCAAGATTGAGGCTTTGATGAGTTGGGAGGTGCCGAGGTCACCTACGGAGATCAGGAGCTTCTTGGGGCTGGCAGGCTACTATAGGAGATTTATCAGAGATTTCTCCAAGATCGCCGTGCCACTTACCAAGTTGACTCGGAAGGGTGTTACTTTCTCATGGGGTCCGGAGCAGCAAACCTCGTTTGAGACCCTTCGTCAGAGACTGTGTGAAGCTCCTGTACTCGCACTACCGGAAGGGATGGAGGATTTCGTGGTGTATTGTGATGCTTCGATATTGGGGATGGGAGCGGTGTTGATGCAGAGAGGGCATGTGATCGCGTATGCATCAAGGCAGTTGAAGCCTTATGAGACGAGATATCCCACCCACGATTTGGAGTTGGGGGCTGTAGTGTTTGCCCTCAAGATCTGGCGTCACTATCTGTATGGGGTTCGGTGTACGATATACACTGACCACAAGAGTTTAAAGTACTTGATGGATTAGCCAAACCTGAATATGCGCCAGAGGAGATGGTTGGATGTGGTGAAGGATTATGATTGTGAGATCCTGTACCACCCGGCCAAGGCTAATGTCGTAGCCGACGCTTTGAGCCGTAGGTCGGAGAGCGCCTCGATACGAGACATTTGTATGAGGTTGACGGTGATGACTCTGGCATTGGACACCATCCGAGGGGCCCAGGCTGAGGCTGCGAGACCAGAGAACCGAAAGCGGGAGCGGGTCGTTGGGCAGGTGTCGGAGTTTGTTTCCAATAGTCGGGGGCTTATGACGTTTCAGGGTCGGATTTGGGTACCGTTTGTGGGCGCGACGCGTACCATTTTGATGGAGGAGGCGCATCGATCGAAGTTCTCGATCCATCCCGGGGATACCAAGATGTATTTGGACCTAAAGAAGGAGTATTGTTGGCCCTGTATGAAGAGGGATGTTGCTTGGTTCGTCGAGAGGTGCCTAACTTGTCGCCAAGTTAAGGCCGAGCACCAGCGTCTGCATGGTAAGCTGCAGCCGTTGGAGGTTCCCGAGTGGAAGTGGGAACAAATTACCATGGATTTTATCACCAAATTTCCAAGGACTGCAAGAGGAGTCGACGTAATTTGGGTGATTGTGGACAGGTTGACGAAGAGCGCTCATTTTCTTGCTATCAGTGAGAGCTCTTCTGCTGAGAGGTTGGCCGAGTTGTATGTGAGGGAGGTGGTATCGCGGCATGGGGTTTCGTTGTCGATCGTTTCAGATCGATACGTGCGATTTACTTCCAGATTTTGGAAGAAGTTCCACGAGGAGTTAGGTACGAGGCTGCATTTCAGTACCGCATACCACCCGCAGACGGACGGACAGAGCGAGCGGACGATTTAGACGCTTGAGGATATGCTCCGAGCATGTGTTTTGGATTTTGGAGGGAGTTGGGACACCTATCTACCCTTGGCAGAGTTTTCGTACAACAACAACCATCATTCGAGCATCGGTATGCTAGCTTTTGAGCTGTTGTATGGGAGGAGATGTCGTACCCCTATTTGCTGGGGTGAGGTAGGGCAACGTGTCATGGGTAGTACGGAGATAGTGCTTCAGAAGATAGAGCAGATCCAGCAGGTCAGGCAGAGGTTGTTGACCGCTCAGAGTCGCCAGAAGAGTTATGCAGATAGACGTCGAACCGAGCTCGAGTTCCAGGTCGGTGATTATGTTCTCCTGAAGGTATCTCCTTGGAAAGGAGTGATCCGATTCAGGAAGAGGGGCAAGCTAGGACCCCGGTATATTGGACCGTTTCGGGTGATCGCGAGGGTGGGCAGGGTAGCATATCGCTTGGAGCTACCCCCGGAATTGGAGCGGATTCATAATACCTTCCACATGTCTCAGTTGAGGAAGTGTATAGTCGACGAGTCGGCGGTAGTGCCGTTAGAGGACATTCAGGTGGATGTGAGCCTGAACTACGCGGAGTGACCAGTTGCGATTGTGGATCGAAAGATCAAGATTCTGCGGAACAAGGAGGTACCCTTGGTTTTGGTTCAGTGGCAACATCGGAGGGGGTCCGAGATGACTTGGGAGCCGGAGCTTGAGATGCGTGAGCAGCATCCGGAGTTATTTCCAGATTGAGACTTTGAGGGCGAAGTCTAGTTCTAGTGGGGGAGAATTGTAATAGCCTGGATTCCCAGGTATTATTCATTTATTTATTTTGGTAATTTATGAGGAGACTCGGCGAGTTGGAGCCTAGACTCGCCGAGTATGATCGAGGATTTGGACGCGGGTTCGCGTCCGGACTCGGCGAGTCCAAGAGTGGACTCGGCGAGTCCATGTTGTTTAATGAAACCCTAATTTCTCGGGTTTGAGGCATATTTAAAGGGCCTTATGGCCGTCATTTGCACTCATCAGTCCCCAGAGTGAAACCCTAGAGCGATTGAGTGAGTCAAGTGAGGGAAGGAGCCATTATTGATCTTGGAGTTGTTGTCTAGCAAGGAAAGAGGAGATCCAGCCAAGAGGAAGCAAGAGAGGGGTGGATTCTTGAAGATTTGAGGTCCAGAACATCACATCTGAGGTACAATCTCGAATTATTCTCTGTTATTGTGATGTTCATGTAGATTTAGGGCTTTTGAACCCATTTGTGGCTAGATCTAGTGTCCTCATGGTCCCTTAGCGAGTTAAGGTCCTGGATCTGGACCCATAGAGGTCCAGAGCACCTCCTTACCAAAGCTTTATATGCATCCATGGAGGTATTGGCTTGGGATCAATGTATTTGAGGCTAAAACACCATTCATGAGCTATTCCATGCTTGATGAGCATCAAGACTTGGACTTTACGTGGTCACTAAGCTTAAGGAGACTGGATCTATGAGTTAGTGAAGCGGATCTGACCTCAGAAGGTCGTTTGGGGTTGTGCATGGAATGCACTCGCCGAGTCCATTCCCCAGACTCGGCGAGTTGGTACGGGTTGTTCAACGATTTCGAACCAGGGGTTGAGTAACCGAGTCGGGTGAGTGACTGGGTGAGTCGGAAGAGATTCAGAGGGATCGGGTTCCTGCAGGAACTCGGCGAGTCCACGCCAGACTCGGCGATTCGGGTTGACCGTTGACCGTTGACCGTTGACTGGTTTGACTTCGTGGTATTAGTCAGCTAGAGTCAAGTAGTATTAAGTAGAAATACACTTGTGTTGTAGGAGGACGATAGCTCGGGAGATCGAGCACTAGTGGTTAAGAGATTTACGAGTTACCGAGACACGCGAGGTGAGTCTTCTCACTATACGTTACCTTGAGTGGTATTCTGGTTTGGCCAGAGGGTCTTATGTGTTATTTATGAGATTGTATGCTATGTGTTATTTGTATGCTGTATGACTATATAGACCGGACCGGAGGGTCCAACGATTCAGGACGGGCCAGAGGGCCCAATGAGCTATGACTTGACCAGAGGGTCCGACGAGCTGCGGGACTCGAGGGTCCCGCTGAGACATCTTGACCAGAGGGTCGGGTTTAGCCTCGAGTGGCGTATTTGTGGTATGTGGTATTTTGGGGAACTCACTAAGAATTATGCTTACAGTTGTTGTGTTTGATGTCTCAGGTACCAGCGAGGACCGTGGGAAGGCGGTGGCTTGACCCGTACACACTCACACTGATGGAGTTCACATTTGAGAGATCTTGGGAATTTGTTTTGAAAACACTGTTGTTTCGGATTTGAAATTATGATATGATATATATTTGGTGGTTTTAAATATTAAAAATTTAATTGAAATTTTACGTTGTTACATAAAACCTTAAAAAACTTCATATCTTCTTAATATTAGTTTTGTATGTGTTTTATATCTACGCGTAGCTATTGATAAGATCTACAACTTTCATTTAGACTGCATCGGCTAACTTTGACTTTAATTTTAAAGTTATATTTTTAACAAGCTTAAACTGTTAAAGTACGATAAAAATTCATAAATCTCTCATGTGATATTCGTTCCCGACTGTCATTATATCAATGGAAAGATGTTGATGAGATCTTTAACTCTCATTTAGATTGTTTTTCCAAACAAACGACCGATTTCAATTTCGGTTTCTGAGCCGTATACTACTATGCTGAAATATTAGAAAAATCATAACTTCCTCTCATGAATCATATTTAGGCGTTATTTATATGCACGGAATCCTTGTCACATATACTATAAATTTGGTTCAGATCATTTATCCTAAATAATCTTCTATAAAAAGTCAATTTTAACACTTATTATATCATAAGCGTTTAACCCGCATTTACGGGTGTTACAGTGTAATTCATTAACACTTAAAGTCTATAACTCTACAATCAATTCCACAAGATTTATTTACTTAGGCCGCCATCCAACTCGAAAAGATAACCATGCATACGCACCGGTAGTCTGATACAGACACACCATTTATAGTTCTCTAAAAAGACGGGGAGTACTAATATAGTGCTCTTGTACGCACCCATACCCCACCAAATCACCAGTGTAATCGAATAGAGTTCTATTCTCCATTCCCATTTCACACATACCCTTAATTTGATCACATCCAATATTCATCCTTAATTGAACTAAACACTCTTTCAACTTACTTCCAACTAACCATCATTTATAAGTCTTATTTCATCACTAGGCAAGATTATAATGCTTGTAATTAACTTCCAAAACTATTTTCCTGTTTATACCATACTATCGCAATACAGTATGCGACTATAATTTTATCCAAATTAATTGGATATAAATATACTTTACACGTCTAAGTTTAAAAAGAAGACTAGGCTACAATTCCTTAGATTGACTTCCAATACCAGTCCTGTTTAGACGACACTATCTCAATTTATTGCATTTATTTAACACATAGTATTGGGTATCAAATATAAACATTAATCTTTTAACTAATAATACTTCTATTATGATTATCATGTAATAATATCATATATATATATATATATATATATATATATATTGTCACACCCCGAAAACCGAAGGCGGAAACATTTCTGGGGTTGACTCCACGTTGAGTATCAAATCCAATGCACATAGTAAGTAAAGTAAACAACCATTACATTACATATATAAAAGTTTACATTTTTTTAAAAGTAAAGTTGTACAGGTGTGATACATAGTATATATGAACAAAAGTAAGACGAGACTTCAACGCACTCCGTCTTTTCCAAAAGGAATCATCGGGTACCTGTCTAATGCGGACCTAAGAATACAAGTGGTTTGAAAATCAGCATAACACTGGCGAGTTCATAAGCGGTTTTGTTTCTGAAAATGTACAAGTTCCTTTTTGTTTCTGAAAAAGTTACACACCAAGAAAATCCCATATTTTCTTAAAAGTTGGTTATCAAATCCAAAGTGTAATGTAAAAGATGTATACTGAAAACATGTTTATCCTTGTGAATTGTAAAGTTTAGTTATCTGAATTTGTTACACGAATCTAGTTATGTACAAATGTTACCCCAGGAAAATCCTATATTTTCCTGAATGTTGGTTACCAAATATGAAAGATGTATACCGAAAACCTGGTTGTCCTTATGAAATGTATTAGTTTTAACACGTATATAAAACTAACATATACAAAGTAAACATAGTTGCTTTATTCATTATTACTATTTAGTAAATCTCTGTTATCCAAATTGCGAGTTCCATAACCATACGATAGACTAGATATGGTAATAAGTAGTCCACATCACCTTATGACTTTCGTCACCCTTGAACCTTTCGGTTCGGCTGTAGCTAGCAACCAGGTGTGGGGTAGTTAGCCCCATATAGATCTATACACTCAAGTCAGGTTCTCCCTCTAGGAGATTCTGGTTACGGGGGCGGTCCTCCAATCGCGTATCTCTGTGGAGTGTTCCCGAGGACTTGTCTCTAATTTATAGGAATAACAAATTTACTAGTAATAATATAGAAAGGTACTGATGCAAACGATGATCCTCCACTCGCGTATCTCTGTGGAGTGTTACCGAGGACAAAAAAGTGTACTAGGTTTCATGTTTCAAGTTCAAAGGTTATGCTTTTAACTAATATAATGTGGAAAACCATTTGTGAAAATATAAAATACAACATTTTATAATTTTTTTTCACAAATAATACGATAGTGTGTTCTGCGTGTTCAAACTGTTATCTGTTATGATTATTAGTGTTAAAAGCATATGAATTATGGAACGCAACACATGTAAAAACAAGTTTAGAGTACAAGTATTCCTTGTACTTTGCTTGTATTCCCCCATGAAAACAGTGAAAAACATTGAAAAGAGTAGGGGTATGAACTCACCGCTTAATGTAGGGTTCGAGTGTTAACGGATTCCCTGAACGCCTATGGCCCCTATTATTCATGTGACGACACATAAATGAGTTAGAACTAAGGTGTTTCATGACTAAACATGATGGGAAAACATCCTTAGGGCTTGGAATTACTAAGAATAAGTGTCCTATGATCCAAACTCAATGATTTATGCAAGTTTAGGGCCAAATATGGGCATTAGAGTGGGTGTATGGTCTTGAAAATGAGTGTGCGGCTGGGGAGTGCGGCCAAGAGTGTGTGTGAGGCAGCACACAAGAGTGTGCAGCTGTACAGAGGGTGTGTGCGGCCGTACACAGGAGTGTACAGCAGTACACTCCTCATTTGAGTCCATATAATGATTTTTAAGTGTATGTTCTTCATAATTGGGAGTTTTGAATGTGTGCTGCCCCCATATGAAGGTGTGCGGCCGTACACCTTCAAGGGATGATGAATATGATGAACATAATGAGTTTTAAGCTTGGGATTCAAGTGTTTACCACTATACTTAGCTTGAAGATGGAGTAGATCACGATTATGAAGCCTTCCAAGTGTTCTTGGTTGATGATTTAGAGAGAGAAAGTAGAGAGAGGGATGAGAAACATCTAAATGCATGAATGAAGGGGTATCCATCCATATGTTGAATTGGGTGTGAGGTTGAGGGTGTTTGCGGTTGGGTGTGTGGCCACACACACCTTATTTGGTGAGTTTTGCCCGATTTTTGTGATACTAAACACTCTCCAACCCTTCCTAAGACTCATATCTAGATTTATACTAAGTTTAGAGAACCCATGTGGAACCACAAGATTTAATAAAAGACAATGAACTCAAGTTTTAGTGCTGAAACACAGATCAATTACATGGGTTAGAAGTTTCGGGTTGTCACATTATCCCCCCGTTAGAGGGAATTTCATCCCGAAATTCAGAATTAAGATACAAATCATGGGTTTGGAAAGAGATGCAGATACTTCTGTGTCATTGAGTCTTTACGCTCCCAAGTGAATTCCGGTCCTCACTTGGCATTCCAGCGAACCTTCACTATCGGGATGCGACTTTGTTTCGTGCATTTGATCTCTTGATCCATGATTTCTATTGGTTCTTCCACAAAGTTCAGGTTCTCATTGATCTCGATTTCATCAAGAGGGATCACAAGGGTTTCATAGGATAAACACTTCTTAAGATTAGAGACGTGAAAGACGGGATGAATGTTGCTGAGTTCATGGGGTAATCGGAGTTTATAGGCTACCGGACCGATCCTGGCGAGGATCTCGAAAGGTCCAATGTACCTAGGATTAAGTTTCCCACGTTTCCCAAAGCGTATCATGCCTTTCTAGGGCGAGACCTTCAACAAGACATGGTCTCCAACCTGGAACTCCAGAGGTTTCCGTCGGTTATCAGCGTAACTCTTTTGGCGGTCTCGTGAAGCTTTCAATCGTTCTCGGATTTGGATGATCTTCTCGGTGGTTTCGCGAATGATTTCAGGACCAGTGAGGGTACTGTCGGGGAATTGACTCTTGGCTAGCTGCGTGTCCCCTACCTCGGCCCAGCACAGAGGGGATCTGCACTTGCGACCATAGAGGGCTTCAAACGGGGCAACCTTGATACTAGTGTGGTAAATGTTGTTGTACGAGAATTCGATCAAAGGAAAATGTGTGTCCCACGACTTTCTGAAATCGATGACACATGCTCTAAGCATGTCTTCCAGAGTTTGGATAGTTCTCTCACTCTGTCCATCGGTCTGAGGGTGATAAGCCGTACTCATGTCTAGTTTGGTTTCAAGAGCCTTCTATAGAGACTGCCAAAATCTAGAGGTAAACCTGCTATCTCGATCAGAGATAATGGACGCAGGTACACCGTGCAATCGAACTACCTCCTGGATGTAGATTCGCATGAGTCTTTCCATCTTGAATGATTCTTTGATCGGGATGAAGTGAGCATATTTTGTCAAACGATCGACAATTACCCAAATGGTGTCATACCCACTCGGACACTTGGGTAACTTGGTGATGAAGTCCATGGTAATCATTTCCCATTTCCATTCGGGTATCTCGGGTTGCTGGAGTAGACCCGAGGGTTTCTGGTACTCAACTTTCACTTTGGCGCAAGTCAAGAACTTGCCCACAAATGTAGTGATCTCAGCTTTCATGTTGGGCCATCAATATTGTCTCTTGAGGTCTAAGTACATCTTGTCCGAACCTGGGTGAACAGAGTATCTAGTCTTGTGTGCTTCCTCCATGACAATTTCCCTGAATCCTCCGAACTTTGGGATCCAGACCCGGTTCATGAAACAGTAGACTCCGTCACCTCTGATCTCAAGTTTCTTGTCCATTCCCATCAAAGCTTCGCTTGACACGTTCACGGGTTTTAGGGCTTCTAATTGGGCTTCTCGGATTTTCATGGGTAAATGGGAATGGATAGTCATCGTCAGGTTTTTCACTTTGCGGCTCGAACTTTCCTTTCAGCTAAGGGCATGTGCCACCACATTGGCCTTGCCAGGATGGTAGCAGATCTCGCACTCATAACCACTGAGTAGTTCTACCCATCTCCGTTGCCTCATGTTTAAGTCTTTCTGATCAAAGATGTGCTGCAGGCTCTTATGGTCAGTGAAAATTGTACACTTGGTTCCGTAAAGGTAATGTCTCCAAATCTTCAGTGCAAAGACTACAGCTCCTAGTTCCAAGTCATGAGTGGTATAGTTGACCTCGTGTGCCTTCAGCTGTCTCGAGGCATATGCTATCACTTTTCCCCTTTGCATAAGCACACAGCCTAAGCCCTGGTTAGAAGCATCACAATAAACAACGAAGTCCTCCGTTCCTTCGGGCAGAGACAGGGCCGGTGAGCTACACAAGGCCCGCTTTAATGTTTGGAATGAGTTTTCTTGCTTTTCACTCCAACAAAAGGGTACACCTTTCTGTGTCAGAGTGGTTAGAGGTTTGGTGATTCTGGAAAAATTCTGGATAAATCTTCGATAATAGCCGGCGAGACCTAAGAATTGACGAATTTCTGTGGGTGTCTTCGGTACCGACCAATTCTCTATCGCTTTGATCTTGGAAGGATCCACATGAATACCCTCCTCGCTTACCACGTGACCGAGGAAAGTTACCTTCCGAATCCAGAATTCACACTTGGAAAATTTCGCGTACAGCATTTTGGATCTAAGGGTTTCCAATACTGACCTCAAGTGTTGCTTGTGATCTTCTTCACTTCTGAAGTAGACAAGTATGTCGTCAATGAACACGATGACAAACTATTCTAAGAAGGGACGACACACCCGGTTCATTAGGTCCATGAATATTGTCGGTGCGTTGGTTAGACCGAAGGGCATCACTACAAACTCGTAGTGTGCATACCGAGTCCTGAAAGCTGTTTTGGAAACATCACTCTCATGAACTCGTAGCTGATGGTACCCTGAACTAAGGTCTATCTTTGAGAAGTAGCTGGCTCCTTGAAGTTGGTCGAAGAGGTCGTCTATTCGCGGAAGGGGATATCGGTTCTTGACGGTCAACTTGTTCAACTCACGGTAGTCGATACACATCCGGAAGGATCCATCTTTCTTCTTTACAAACAAAACCAGAGCTCCCCAAGGTGAGGAACTCGGTCTGATGAACCCTTTACTGAGTAACTCATTAAGTTGGCTGGATAACTCCTGCATTTTTTCTAGAGCTAGGCGATATGGAGACTTGGCTATGGGGGTATCTCCAGGAATTAGGTCGATGCGAAATTCAACTTGACGTTCAGGAAGAATTCCCAGGAGCTCTTCGGGAAAGACATCAGGAAAGTTGCAGACTTCGGGGATGCTCGCGAGGTCTTTAACTTCCTGTTTCTCGTTGATTACATGGGCTAGGAATGCTTGGCATTCCTTTCGCAAGAGTTTATGAGTTTTGATGCAGGAAATGATGCGAAGATTGGGGCTGAATTTATCACCATAGATTATGAGAGTTTGACCCGCAAGGAGATTGAGACAGATGGCTTTTTCGTAGCAAAGGATATTAGCATGATTGGGACTCAACCAATACATGCCAATGATGACATCAAAGCTCTTTATGGAGACTGGCATCAAGTCAATGGGAAAATAATGGTCGTTCAGGGTAAGGGTACAGTCTATGAAGACATCGCTAGCGTTTTCTTTCTCACCGTTAGCCATTTCGACGGTAAATGTTTCGGTTAATGATTGGGGATTATGTTTAAGGTTATGCTTGAACGAATGACTAAAAAAGCTTCTTTCGGCACCTGAATCGAAAAGAATACTAGCATAAGAGTTGTCGAGAAGGAACGTACCCGAAACAACGGTGGGATCGGCGACTGCCTCCTCTCGTCCCATGGCTAGGACTCTCCTGGTGTTATCAACTGTCGCCTTCTTGGGGCAGTTTCTCTTGAAATGTCCGACTTCTCCACAATTGTAGCAGGCTTGAACAACACCTGCTCCAGAAGATTGATTGGCTGTTTGGGCTGGTGCTTTGCAGGATCAGATCGTGTGCCCCTTTTTACCACAGTTGGTGCATATAAGTTCACGGCAGGGGCCGGGGTTATGGTGGTATTTACAATTTTCACATTGGGGAAGGCTACCATCATACCTATTAGTAGGTGTTTGAGCTGTGGATCCCACAACAGAAGCAACAACAACAGGGGTAGTAGCAGCATGGACTGCTACTGTCTGCTGTTTCTTTGAGGACCCTTGAGAAGATTGGCCCTTCTTCTTCTTCCAAAACTTGCTTTTCTCACCATTACTCTTGGTCAGTTCAAGGGTGGTGGTTGTTTCCACAACATCATCACTGTGGTCGATCAGGGTCTGGGCTAAACTCTTGGCGCTGTCATACGTATCCAGCCGTGCAGCTAAGACATTTCCTTTTGTCGGTTGGGTCAGCCCCCAAATAAATCTCTCTATCTTCTTACTCTCCGGGGTAACCAATCCCGGACAGAGTAGTGCCAGGTCATCAAATCTTGAAGTGTATGCGGCAATATCGGAATCCTTCATCTTCAGGTTCCAGAGCTTGTGCTCTAACTTCTGCATTTTGCCCCGAGGGCAGTACTCGGCTAGAAGGAGTTCTTTCATGGCTTCCCATCCCATGGCATTAGCTACAGGTAGGATCAAGGATTTGACTCGGCCGTTCCACCAAGTTAGGGCTTTATCGATAAAAGTACAGGCTGCGAACTTTACTTTGTCAGATTCCGAACAGGCATAGATTTCAAAGATAGATTTGATTTTCTCGAACCATCTAGTGAGGGAAATGACACCTCCAGTGCCATCAAAGGGCGTGGGTTTCGCGTTCATGAAATCTTTATAGGAACCCTGCTTTCGGTGTCCCTGGCTATTTTCTTGGTTTTGGGGCTGGAGACCACCTCCTGAACCACCGGGGTTCATTTGAGACATGGCGGCTGCTAATGCGGCAGTAACAGCTGCCTGGAACATCACAGGGTCATATTGAAGAGGAGGTGGTGGCGGAGGAGGATTGTTGGTCTTGGAGATGGGTCTCTTTCTTGGAGGAATCTTGATCAAATAAGATCAGGAAAGAGAGGATGGTAAGTCCTCTGAATTGAATCAAGAGATATGACAGATATATACATTCCGAATAAGCGATAAAGCAGGGAAGAGTTATCGAAACAGATAAATTATCGCTAAAGGAATGATCAAGGAACAACGCGTGAGCGAGGATTTCTACAAAGGATTGGCTCGAGAAATACTCCCATAGTATTTCAGGATTCGCTTACGACACTGGCTCGATGTTTGTGGTATTAGGGTAAGTTTTAGGCATCTCTCATATCGCAATCACTCCCAAGCACATGTTGGCCATGTCTCGAATGAATATAGTTGGCCAGGCTATATTGATCCTAGACACGACTACATAACTGCCCAGGCTTAACCGCAGTACACAACACCTATTTACTTATGTTTTGTTCTACTTGTAGTTACGGATCTCGACGGTTCGGTATACTTGTATACTTTTGAAAATACTTATATTTTGAAGTGTACTTTTAGTTCAGAGCACTTAGGCCCCTTATTGTTTATAGTCTTATACCATGTAAGGTTTGGTATACTTTATTCACTATAAACAAGGGCTCTGAAACCAATCTGTCACATCCCGAAAACCGAAGGCGGAAACATTTCCGGGGTTGACTCCACGTTGAGTATCAAATCCAATGCACATAGTAAGTAAAGTAAACAACCATTACATTACATATATAAAAGTTTACATTTGTTTAAAAGTAAAGTTGTACAGGTGTGATACATAGTATATATGAACAAAAGTAAGACGAGTCTTCAACGCACTCTGTCTTTGCCAAAAGGAATCATCGGGTACCTATCTAATGCGGACCTGAGAATACAAGCAGTTTGAAAATCAGCATAATGCTGGTGAGTTCACAAGCGGTTTTGTTTTCTGAAAATGTACAAGTTCCTTTTTGTTTGTGAAAAAGTTACACACCAAGAAAATGCCATATTTTCTTAAAAGTTGGTTATCAAATCCAAAGTGTAATGTAAAAGATGTATACTGAAAACATGTTTACCCTTTTGAATTGTAAAGTTTAGTTATCTAAATTAGTTACACGAATCTAGTTATGTACAAATGTTACCCCAGGAAAATCCCATATTTTCCTGAATGTTGCTTACCAAATATGAAAGATGTATACCGAAAACCTGGTTGCCCTTGTGAAATGTATTAGTTTTAACACGTATATAAAACCAATATATACAAAGTAAACATAGTTACTTTATTCATTATTACTATTTAGTAAATCTCTGTTATCCAAGTTGCGAGTTTCATAACCATACAATAGACTAGATATGGCAATAAGTAGTCCACATCACCTTATGACTTTCGTCACCCTTGAACCTTTCGGTTCGGCTGTAGCTAGCAACCAGGTGTGGGGTAGTTAGCCCCGTATAGATCTATACACTATACTTAGCTTGAAGATGGAGTAGATCACGATTATGAAGCCTTCCAAGTGTTCTTGGTTGATGATTTAGAGAGAGAAAGTAGAGAGAGGGAAGAGAAACATCTAAATGCATGAATGAAGGGGTATCCATCCATATATTGAATTGGGTGTGAGGTTGAGGGTGTTTGCGGTTGGGTGTGTGGCCGTACACACAGGTGTGTGGCCGCACACACAAGTGTGTGGACGCATACACCTTATTTGGTGAGTTTGGCCACATTTTTGTGATACTAAGCACTCTCCAACCCTTCCTAAGACTCATATCTAGATTTATACTAAGTCTAGAGCACCCATATGGAACCACAAGATTTAATAAAAGACAATGAACTCAAGTTTTAGTGCTGAAACACAGATTAATTACATGGGTTAGAAGTTTCGGGTTGTCACACACACACACACACATATATATATATATATATATATATGTATATATATATATATATATATATATATATATATATAGAGAGAGAGAGAGAGAGAGAGAGAGAGCTAGGTTTAAATTTGGATTGACATCTATTGTACGGACGTGTGGATAGTACTATTCCGAGAGAATGAGAAAGAAAATATGTTGTTTGATAATATGAATACATTCAATCTTACATAACTATTGTCATGATCACACATTCTCACTAATTAAATCGTCTATATGGTTATTATAGACTTTTTATTATTATTTTAATTCTATCACAATGTTGTCAGAATGCTTATTGAGTTGTATTCTTTAAGAATGAAAATGAGTGAAAACAATGCATGAAAGCAAAAATGAATAAGAATTGGTGAGAATGCATGAAAATGACGATAGTTGTGTGAGGTTAGACGTATTCACATTACTAAACAACCTATTGTCTTAGTAATTCTTATAGTTATGCACTATCCACAAGTCCGCGCAATAGTTGTCTATCCACATTATAACCTAGCCCTGTATATATATATATATATATATATATATATATATATATATATATATATATATATATATATATATATATAGACACACACACACACACACACACACTTTAACACTTATATAACCATAATTGGTTTGTACACTATACATCGTCAAATACACATTTAACACATATTCCATGGTAATAAGCATTTCATTCACATATAAACTTTAAACAAATATTTAATACTTTTTAATAAATACTTTTATCAAAATCATGTTTATTAAAGTAACTATGCACTCACTTGATTGATGTAGAAGACTCGCAGGAAAGTCAGTTCCCTAACTAACACTTCACTTTTCCATTTTGAAATGACCTAAATACAAATATTACCAAGACTCAGTATGCGTTCGTATTTATAAAGGTTATATTAGTCGTTGCTAGTTTCTTTAATAATCCTAAAGAATACATCAAGATCTATCTGAGAATGAAGGAACATGTAAGATCGTATCAGAAGTAAGATCTGTTTGGTATACATAGTATATTGTTCTGAAAAATCCACTTTATAATTGGAATTATTGATAAATTTTATTTATAGATTCATAACAACGACGCTTAACACAAATATAAATTACACTTAACAAGCATAGTAAGTGTAACTCACCTTACGAGATTGTCTCGCAAAAACTTAGAACTCTACCGGCAGAACTTCGTCGCTGAATCCTTTTTCTAAAAGGTTATTCTAGCGCTTCAGCGCTCAACTTACGATACTAAAACTACAAAAAGAGATGTCGAATCACGAAGGACCCACATCCTCGAGGGTAAGCAAGGAAAAACTTTTGAATCAAGAGAATGATGTAAGAAATATGAGAGACTAAAACCTCTTATTTATAGAAAACAAAATTTTGAAAATCTCCCTTATAGTTACTTAAAGGACTAAATGCTCACTTCTAATACTATTTTAAATAGATTTAAATATATTTATATTAAACTAATATCGAAAATATTCAATATTAGTCTTATATCGACCGTATCTTCGATACCATTATAATGACCATCAATATGTTATATATATATATATATATATATATATATATATATATATATATATATATATATATATAATATTGATAGTCTTATATCGACCATATCTTCGATAGCTTTATAATGACTATCAATATGTTATATATATATATATATATATATATATATATATATATATATATATATATATATATATATAAAATAATTTATACTTTATTTTACTACGTAAATATTCTTTTATAAATCATAAATTCTTCATATGAACTCCGTTCTCGAAATTCTGTATATCGACAGATTCATATTTACAATGACATCAACTTTTGGTTTAGATTGTTTTGGCAAGAAAGCAACCGATCTCCGATTCACTTTTTATGACATACATTGTTGTGTCGGGTTGAACGCAAAACCTCAAAAAAACATTTTATTCATACGAAGTCAGATTTAGGCATTATTTATGAGGAAATTGGTAATCAGAGGCGTGTGTTTTTCACTATATTGAAAATGTATAGACAATACAATCTTCAATAGCCAGAAAGATACAAAGGAAAGAAGAAATTATCTCTACCAATCAAGGCTAAAATTAAGGAATAATGAAAGGAAATAATATATACAAAAATATATATCCAATACTCCCCAATAAGCTGAAAAATGAATGTGCCCAACTTGTCAAGTACTAATCGGAATTGTTGAGCCCCGAAGGATTTTGTGAACAATTCGGCAATTTGTTCTCGAGTATGGATGTTCGAAGGTTGTATCTCTTTCTCGGACAAAATGACAATCCATCTTAACGTGTTTTTGACGTTCATGGAACACAAGATTATTGGCAATATGTCTGGCAGCTTCACTATCGCAAAAAAGGGGCACCGTTCCACTTTGCTTTACCTCCAATTCATTAAGAAGCCATCTCATCCACAATATTTCACTTATGGTGGTTGCCATTGCTCGATATTCTGCTTCGACAGAAGATCGAGACACCACTGATATTTTCTTGGATCTCCATGAGATTGGAGCTCCTCCCAATAGTAGTTGATATCCAGTTCTTGACCTTCTAGTGAAAGGAGATCCCAACCAATCTGAGTCGCAGTATGTTATTTCGCCACAAAATCCCTTGTGCGGGAGTAGCTTTTAGATATCGTAGAACACGGGTAACTGCATCCATGTGTGATTGACGTGGGCCGACAACAAATTGGCTTCGCACATTGACAGAGTATGCAATATATTAGGACGAGTATCTTGTAAGTAGAGTAGTCTTCCAACAAGTCTTCGGAATTCGCCTGCATCTGCTTTAGGTCCCCCACTGTCGTTGTCTAACTTCAAGCCTTGTTCCATAGCTACAAGACCAATACATGTTCGTGCCACTTCGATTCCTAAAAAGTACTTTAATACTCCAAGGTCCTTAATGCTAAATTTTGCATCAAGGTAGTTCTTTGTCTCTTGAATCTTTTCAAAATTCTTTCTGCAATAATCACGTCATCTACATAGATGAGGGATGTGACAAACGTGTCACGATCCTTGTGAATGAAAAGAGATTGATCCATTTGGTTTGATTGAACCAATTTGAATGAGGGACAACGTGAACTATTAGTATCAATTTCGAGAAGCTTGCTTAATAGCATAGAGATATTTCTTCAGTTTTCATACTCTTGTCTCGTCCCTTTCGCAAAAACTTGAGGCATATTCATGTATACTTCTTCGTCTAACTCTCCATGAAAAAAGGCATTGTTAACATCTAGTTGATGTATCAGCAACCCTTGTTAACATCTATAATGATAAGATTTCGAACGGTAACTAGTTTGGCCATCGGTGTAAACGTTTCATGGTAGTCAACTCCTTCCATCTGGGTATAACCTTTTGCGACCAACCGTGCCTTGTATCTCTCAATTTCACCATTGGGCTTGTATTTTATTTTATAGACCCATTTGGAGTCTATAGCACGCTTTCCTTCTATTAGTTCTTCAAGGTTCCACATCGTGTTCTTTTCAAGAGCATGAATTTCATTCTTTATTGCTTGTCTCCAGTTCTTATCTTGAACGGCTTGAACAAAAGATTTTGGCTCATCATTGAAGTCGATGGCCATCAAATAAGTTTTATGAGACTTAGAGAAATTACTATAAGAAACAAAGTTAGCCAAAGGATGTACCGTAGAGGATTCGTTATTGGTGATGGGGTGTGTATGGTCTACTGATGGGGGAAGTTTGACGTCAAAATAAAAAAAAAGTGTTTTGGTTGTGTCTTGTTTCTTTTCTCCTTGATTAGTTTTGGTGGTTCGACAGTAGCTTCATCATGATTCATGTCAAGATTGTTTTCTATGTCCGAGTCACCAGGATCATTATTTACTTCAATTGGTTCAGTCTCTTGAGCTTATGTGGTGTTGCTTTGCTCTGGGCCGCCACTTCCCTCTATATTTTCTGTTTGGGTCGATGATGAAGTCGCCTGAGATGGTTCATCATTCTGATTAGGTGAATTGGTTCCTTGGGCCGAAATATCTTATGTTGGACTATTTTTTTTCTCTTCTGCTCTCATTGAGTATTTCCCATTCCTTTTGAAAGGTAAATATTTCTTCTTCTTCTTCAGCTTTCTTATTAACAGAGGATAATGGAAAAGTTCCTTCTACAAATTTTACGTCACTTGAAACAACAATTTTGCCACTTTTTGCATCATAAATTTTATATCCCTTTGTCCCTCTTGGATACCCAACGAAAATATCCAGACTCCCCTTGCTTCAATCTTATCTCCTTTAGTTTCGACATTTCTGTAATATGCTAAACATCCAAAGACCTTGAGAACATCGTAGTCTAGTTTCTGATTGTATAAGATTTCGAAAGGACTTTTGTTCTCTATGACTTCTGACGACAATCGATTATTTACATATGTTGTGGTTAATATGCACTCTCCCCAAAATTTTGTTGGTAATTTTGCTTCAAATCTCAATGCCTGTTCCATTTCAAGAAGATGTCTATGCTTGCGTTCCACCACCCCCATTTTGTTGCAGTGTGTGTGGACAAGTCATCTCAAGAATAACTCCATGATCGGCTTAAAATTCAAGCATGAGATTTGATGTGAACTCCTCCCCCCTCCCCCATTATCAAATCTGATTTTCTTAATATTTTTTTCAAATTGTGTTTTTACAAATTTATTAAACATGAACTTGCATCACTTTTGCACTTAAGGAGAAAAACCCAGACTTCTCTACTATAATCGTCCACAATTATGAGAAAATATCTTGCATGTGAGAGTGAGGGAGTATAGTAAGGACCCCAAATATCGCAATGCATTAAATCAAAAACAATTATGAGTTTTAATGGAGCTAACATGGAAAGATAATCTTGTGTGTTTGGCTTAAGCACAAGAATCACAAAACCAATATTTATTCTTAATGGAAAAACATTTAAGAAAATCAATATGAGGAAGTTTGCTATGTCAAGCATGACCCAAATGGTTGTGCCAAATGTCAATGGTTGCCATCATAGCTTGTCTTTTGTCTTCTACTATCCATATTTGGTAGAGACCATCTTTACTCTTACCCGCTCCAATCAATGTCCTCGAGGTCAAGCCCTGCATAACAAAAAAATTCGGGAAGAATGTTACTACACATTGAAGGTCTTTTAACACTTTATTAACAAATAGTAAGTTGCGGTTAAGCTTAGGAACATGTAAAACCCCTCTTAGTTTTGTTCCATTTTTCAAGATGTAATCTCCTCTTCCTTCTATTTCTACCCTTTCACCATTTGGTATGGTGATAGGGGGTTCATGAATATCTTTTGGTTCTGTTATTAAGGATAGAAGCCATATGTCTGACATGGTCTGTGGCACCTGAGTCCACAATCTAATTGTCCTTCCTATCATAGTTACCTGTTATGTCGGCAGTGAGGGCAATGGATGACATGTTAGCCACCGGAGATGCACTAGTCTTTGCTCCTCCTACAAAGAAGTTTAAAAATCGTTGATATGTTCACCGGTTAGACCTGTTATTGGGTTGGTTTTTGAGTCTACACATGCAGCTCTAGGTTTGGTCTTCTAACGTTTCGTTCCTTTTCCCGGCCACCATTCTAGATATCCGATCCGTTTGAAACACTCATCTTGATTGTGGCCGTTTTTGTCCCAAAAAGTACAATGCTCGATCTGATGTCCAATGATTCGTTTTCCTTCCCTTTGATTTTTCTTGTTTTGTTGATGTTTGGAAGGAACAAAAGCTTGGAAGGCTATAGCGTTAACCGTGCTTCGCTTCCCTGTCGTCACGTTCCTTTGATGCTCATCTTCTGAGACTAGATGGTATGCTACACCAAGGGTTGGTATGGGATTCATCGCCAAGATTTGTGTCCTGATGGTAGAGAACTCACTATCCAGACCAAGTAAAAAATCATATAGCTTTTCCTTTCCTTTCAAATCCACCAATTTCTTCACAATTTCACAGGAACAACCATCACACGAGCATCTTGGATGGGGAAAACTGAATGTAGTTCATCCCACAAAACACGAAGTTTTGTGTAATATGTCGAGACAGAGACTCCGTCTTGCCATGTGGCTATAATTTTCTGCTTCAGTTCCTATGCCCTAGGGGCACTTTGTTTCCCAAATCTTTCTTTTAGATTGTTCCATATTTCTTACGTCCTTCTCCATTGCCATGTTTAGCCAAACTTTAATCATTGCATCACATCTCATCCATCCCATGTATTCCGCAACGGTCTGGTTCAGCCTCTTAATGGTCCCATCGATGAAGCCCGTTTTGTTTTTGGCAAGAAGGAAATTCATCATCTCTTGAGACCATTCAGCGTAATTGTTGTCAGTGAGGGATTAACTAATGTGCATTTGTCTGGGTAGTCTGAAGGATGGATGTAATATTTTGAATCATGATCGAAAGTGGTTCCATCTTTCTTGTTGGGTTCGTTGGTTTTATCAGACATGGTGGAGGTGATAGAAGAAAATGGCGGTCTAAGATCTTTGGGTTTTAGGATTTCTTTATTTTGACCTGCTTTGATACCATGAAGAAATTGGTAATTATAGACGTGTGTTTTTCACTATATTGAAAATGTACGGAGGATACAATCTTAAATAGCCAAAAAGATACAAAGGAAAGAAGAAATTATCTCTACTAATCAATGCTAAAATCAAGGAATAAGGAAAGGAAATAATATATACAAAAAGATATATCAAATAATTTATATCAATGGATAGTCAACACGACTACTACTACATTCTTTAAGATTATTTATCCTAGATAACATTTTATTTTTAAACCTTATTTTATCGCTTTGACGATAAATTACGACTTTTTGAAAATATTATATACTCATAATATTCGTCCACATAATATGTATATTATAAATAAATATTTCTATGACTTGTAATAGTTATGATGAACAATTATCATATTTGAGAGTTTTAATTGTCAGATAATATGGATAATAATAACCATTATCTCTTAATCGTCTACCCTGAAATTGTGGACATTACATATACCCAAACAAAAGTTTGAAACTTGAAAACATTATGAGTTTGGTGATTTGTCCTTCTTATAAGGTTCTTTTCATCCATGTTTTCTCTCTCTCCTCTTTGATATCTCATTCCCATTGTCCACGAATGTAGAATGGTTGTAGGTTACATTTAACTGCGTTATAGGCTTGAATCGTGTTGGATATAAATTTTGTAAACGAAATGGATTAAATCAATGTGGAGGATGAGACATATAATGTTGGTCGTTGAATTTAGAAAGGGGTAACTAGTGGAAGGGGTAACCATTGGCATGTGTGACTGGAAGGTTTGGAGAGGGGTGGGCTAATTATATTTGTTGGTGGTCATAAGCAACGTTAGGATCCACATTGATGGTAGTTCCGGCAGGTGAACGAAACCTATGGAGAAGAAACAAGAATGCATTTTTTTTTGGGAAAGAGGCCCAAGCCTTGGCAAAATAAGAAACAAAAAGGCATTTATGATATTAAGAGGAGGATGAAAGGTGGTAAGGTATTCGTGGATCCATCATATATTTTTTAAATAATTAAATAATTAAAATAAATGAAAAAACAAATTAAAATAACACAATATTCTTTTAAATTTTTCTAAATATAATATCCACAATATATATATATATATATATATATATATATATATATATATATATATATAGGGTTAGGTTATTTTGTTTCTAGTAACTATTGTATGCCAGAATGCACAGATCTGGACCATCGGATGAAATATAATCAAATGTCATGATCTGAGGGTCTATGATAGTATAATAGGATAACATATACCATATAATCACACAAATTTCAGCATAAGGGCATTTTAGTCAATTAACCTATATTAAAAAAGGAAATTTTCGGATTTTTAGGGATAATTAATTCCTTTATTTTCAAAAATCTAAATATTTTAAATTAATTCAAAATTAAAAATCTGATTTTATTCTCTCAGAATGATAGAATGTTAACCATAAACTAGTAAATATATTTTTTGATTTTATTCTGTCAGAATGACAGAATGCCAACCTTAAACTATTAAATACATTCTGAAAAGAATATACAAAATCAATTCTTGAACTAATACTATACCAAATAACATTGTATGATTGTGATTCATTAAATAATAATAACATTATGAAAGAAAAAAGTACAAAAAAATCAAAATCTAACAAAAACACTAATATATTCTGAGAGAATATTATTTTTTAGCAACACTTTATACATTGTAGCATATCACATTCTGCTATAATACACCCGAGTTCTCTATGTTTTCTCCCTTCTCCACATCAATGTTAGCCTCTTCAAAACCTAAATCCACAAAGCAAACATAATCAAGTTTGAAAAATTAAAAAATTCAATGCATTCTACGAGAATAAAAACAATAAATTCTGACAGAATGTATTAAAGACTATAAAGTTTGACAAAATATAGTAGAAAATAAAAACTATAAATTCTGACAGAATATAGTAGAGACTATAAAGTCAACCAGTTACACAAAATATACTTGTTGTTGACAATTATTCTCAAACATTCTAACATAATACATTTATATAAAATAAATTCTAATAGAATACATTACATAATTCAAGAGCTGTGATTGAATACAAAATTCAAGAACTGTGATTGAATCATCAACACACGTCTGCATTCATTCTCAGTCATGAAGTCAAGAAACAAACACATATTTACATTATCGATTTAGAAATATGAACACCAATTTTGACTTTTTTGAAACAAAATCCAACTTATGACTGTGAAGTGCAAGTTGTATCAGAATATTTCTTCAATCGAACATAAATAAACCATTGAAGAAATCGAATTTCATAAGATGATGAACACAATCTCGATCTTGAATCAAAATCGAGATAAAATCAATCTCGATTAAGGTAAATAATTTCCAGTTATATCCCCTAGTTGTTGGATTACCGGACCAGAGAAAGAAGAACAGGAGGCTGCCGGAGCATACCTCCATCCAAGTACCTGCAATCGCCGAGATTTCCTCACCGTTCGCTCCTCGCTTCTCATTCGCGTTCACAGACCCCACAGCAGCGCTACTGCTCCTCCGCATCCCCTTATTCAGCCTCATCGACCCCAGAGTCCATCATCGATTGTGAGACGAGAGTATGTGCTCCCTTTTGGATTCATCGATTGTAGAAGAAGCAGAATCGGTGATGGTGATGTGTTGATGCCGATGATGAAGTGTTCGGCCACAAACATAACTAGGTCAAATATATTTAGTTTATTTCATTGATTGAATGATTAGTTTATTTCCTTAATTGAATGATTTCAATTAAATGATTTCCGTAATTAAAAGTACAAAAGGTCCAAAATACCCTTTAATGATTTATTTAATTATTTATTATTTCATGAATTCTCATTGGTGCATTTGGACACACAATAGTTGCTAAAAACATTTGAACCTCTATATATATATATATATATATATATATATATATATATATATATATATATATATATATATATATATATATATATATATATATATATATATATAAACTCCTTTTATAATTTAAATTCTTTTACATCTTAACCAATAGGAGGAAAAAAAAAATACAAGCGGACTACTTATGCGACTTTCTATAATAATGATTTTAAAATATGTGATAGATTTTAGAAATAAACTTTTCAAAATGTTTATAAATTCTCAACATACATATTTTATCTTTTAAGGTTTTTCAAAAGAAACTTTTTAAAATGTCTTCAAAGCTAACAAACATATTTTTATTTTTTAATGGGTTAACTCATTCATATTTTCTGTATGTTCAATTTTAGTTTAGGTTGAACAAGTCATTCCAGTTTTTAATTTTACACTTTAAGCATGTATTGTAAATTTTATTCCAAACTAAGTTTAATTTATAATTTTATTTTTTTCTACAACTTTTTAAAAACTTTTGAAGATTTTTTTATAAAATTTATAGGTTTTGTTAATACAAAGTTTTAAAGTTAGGGTATAACTTTTAAAATTGCTTTTAAATCAAACATTTTATAAATTTTAAACTTTTTTCTTATAACTTTCTTTTTTATATTTTCCTAGAGAGCCTTTTTATAAATTCCATACAACCAATTCTAAACTTCTTTTAAAGGATTTATAAAACGTTTCATTGATTTTTATAACGTTTTTTATTATTTTTTATGACACTTTAAAAAAAAACTTTCATTAAGATTAATTCGTATAAATATAAAAAAAAATTCTTAAATGTAAAACAATTTTACAATGTTAGAATTAAAAATTTGTAAAAATAAAAAAAATTTATAAACTTCTAGTTAAACAGAATAAACAAGTTATAATTTTTCTATAAATATTTACAATATATTTTTCGTATTAAAAATATATGAAAATATAGAATGTTATAAAAGTTATAAGCTTTAAATTAAAAAAAATATATAACAAGTTGTAATGTATGGATGAATTTTAAAAAAATTATTAAAGTATTTGTAAACAAATAAATTTATAAATTAATTAATAAAACAAATCTTAAAAAATAAAAGTCTTTAAAAGTTACAAAAAAATAAATTTATAAATTCAATTAAACTGAAATAAATTTGTAATAATGTTTAGAACAAAATCCTGAAATCATCCATGTGGTTTGTCAAAATTTTTTGTTTTGTACTTAATTATTTATTTATTTATTATTATTATTATTATTATTATTATTATTATTTGCAGTCAGATCATCCCTAGATTTTGATTTTGTTACGATATAGGTCTCTGCCTAAAATAACTATAATTGCCTTCATATTTTTTTAGTATTATTATTATTTTTATAATTAAAGAAAATGACTTAAGTGATTTATTGACAAGTTGGACCTATTGTAATCCCTCTCCGATGCTAATCCTACTACTCCCACTCCCACCACCAGTCATCAGCTACCATCAGCCACCTCCAACTGCCATCTTTGTAACGCTGTGATTTTTAACAATAATTTTTTTTTAAATATTTATTTAACAGAATACGTTGGCAGAAGACTTAATTTTTAATTCAAAACATCTTCAAAACCACAACGTTACTTCAAAAATTTAAACATAATTCCAAACCATATAAAATGTAAATAAAAGTACTTTAAAGTAAATAATAAAAAAACGTATCCAAGAGTGGTATAATTATTGTAAATCTACTACCCATAAGAACCCTCTCACCAAGGCCAATCTTCTAAACTACCTGCACCAATCATAAGGCACAAAAAAAAGATACAAGTGTCAGCCCCTGCTAAGCAAGTTCATAAAGTTGCACATAAAACATACAAACCTCAAATGGGTCAATCATTCATTTTTACGATGAAGCATAAAACTGATAGACAAATACCACTTATAAAATGACCGTATATCATAATTATTCAATCACATATTCAACCGCATAGATGCATATATGTTCAACCACCACTCTACCACATAACATATATGATCAACCAAATACCACATAAGCAACCGCATAACATATAAATAATCACATTTCATATTTAAGCAACCTTTAATTGTCCAACCTTTTATTAATAACCAACATTTGTTTCAACCTTTTAATATGCAACCAACCTTTTGTTACATGTTCAACCGTTTATTACATCTATCCAACCGATTGATAGAGAAGTGTCCCTTAGTGCTACTATGACAACCCGATATTTCAACTCTTTGTAATGACCAAAAAGGGGTCAAGTTTTGTAACCACTTTTGAGTAATAAAATTTACTTTCATAATAAAATGTACAAAAAGTTCTATTTAATTTCCTTCTATGTTTAAATGTCTTTGAACCATGATCGTACGTGAAAAGAATGCCCAAATCCGACTTCATATAGCGAAGTTATGATTTTTCCAAGTTCGGCTTAGCAACAGACAGCTAAAAACTCGAATCGGAGATCGAGCGACTTTTGGCCGGAATGACCTAAACGAGAATCGAAGGTCTCGACAATGGTATTCCAGCGGTAAAAAGTCTGGCAAAAACCGACATCAGATAAAGAAGTTATGAATTTTCAAAGAAATTCCTTAAACACGATGGGTTTAAAATAAATAATAAAAAAATAATTTCGGAATTTGCCGTCGGAGTCTAAACGAAAGTTGTGGAGCGTAGTCTCACCTTCGCGTGGATATAAAGACCATCGAAAACGGAGTTTGTATGAAGAAGATATGAATTTTTGAAGTTTATTAAATAAATTATATATTTATTTAAATCAAAATTTCGGACCTTATCCGAAGAGGAGTCAGCGTCCTCATCCGGGTACGCGCTGCGTACCCTTGTACGCCCCGCGTACCCGAGAGACTTGGCCTCTGATCGTCCACGTCGCCCTATCCGAGCCGTCCGACCCGTCCGAAGTACCCGACCCGTTCGACCCGCTGTCCCGTCCGACCCGCCGTCCCATCCGACCCGCGTACCCAGCAACCCGTCCCATCCGAAGCCGAGGCAGTCGAGGCTTCGGTCATGCATGACGTACGCGTACGCGCTGCGTACGGGCGTACGCCCCGCGTTCGGAGGCGGTTCAGCCTTCCTATAAATAGAATGCGAGGCTTTCCGAAAATTTTGCTCACTTCTCTCTTTTCTCTCACGATCTTGCCTCGATTTCCGTGCCCGTTAAAACCCGAAGCTCTGGTCTTTTTGCTCAAGTCCCGAGGGTCGATTTTACTCCCGAGATTCTCGAGAATCCCGAGAAAAATCCGTTTTCCGAGACGAAACTCTGCCCGGTTTTCCATCTCGCTTTCTTCAATCAATCAAGTGAGTTTCATACCCCTTAATCAACCTTTTTAAATATTCTAAATGCTTTTATATGCTTTCAGGGGGGGGGGGATACAAGCTAAATACTTATAGTTATTGCTTCAATCACATGTGATTGCATTAATCACGTGTGATTAATAACTAGGGAAAACCAACGATTTTATCACTGTTCAAACTGTCTATCAAACCGTTTTACTTCAAAATGTTTTACAAACCCATTTACTTTTCAAGTTATATTACAACTATGATTTAAACCAATGTTCCTTATACTTAAACTGTTTTAACCAACCCTACGCCTTCAATTTGTTCTATGGATTGACATCAGGTCGATCTTTCTTTAAAAATAATACTTATGTTTCAAATGTCTTATAAAAAATTATTTATGCTTTTATATTATAATTTGCATGCCCATATATGTATAGATGTATAAATAATGTTTAAAGGGCTTAGGAAGGCCATCCACCCTATTTCCTTTTCCTCGATTTGGATGCGGTCTGGTGGGATTTCGGGTGACCATCCGAAGGTCGTTTCCATATTAATTATATATCAAATATACATATATAGACATGAAAGTACATCCATAATCATACGTACTAGACGCACAGTTAGCAAGTTACCATCGGGGTAACACAGAATCATACTATTACAACTGCTAAGATCAATGAGTCAATTCATTCATGAGTCTATACTAGGAAGAGAATATATACAACTATACTATGAGAACATATACAACTATACTAGAACGAGAAACATTTCATCACATATGCAAGAATACGATAACAAATGTGATCCACTGTATCGGAGCATGCCTTAAATGTCATGGCCCGAGTTGTAGCCAAAATTCTCTTGGAGGGAGAGCGTTGAGTTTGCGTATAGATCTATACTGGATTGACTATCCTACACCTTGCTGCTAGCTACAGCCGGACCTGCAGGTCTGTGGGTGCCAAACGTCATTCCGTTATTACGACCGTTCTTTATGTCGTTGTTACCAGTCGATAGCATGGTGCAATTTATCACATTATACCTTAATATAAATCCGGTTTAAGGTAGTAGTATTTAGTACAGCAGTAGTCTTATTATACCAAGCTACAGTGCTACAATGATTTACCCATTACATATTTTAGTGATAACCTCACTTAAGCATTAATGTACAAACTATATTTTAACAAATGATAGTTATACTTGGGTAATTACACACTTTTACAACAGACGACTTTACAAAACAGTTTAGCCTTGGTAGAAGGTTACTTTTATAGAAAATATAGGATTTTCTGAGAGATTCAAACTTTTACAAACTTATACATTGAGACAGGTTCAAACGTTTTTGACTACAAACATTGACACAAAAATACTTATGAATTCACCAGCTTAATGTTGATAAACTCTTTCAAAATAACTTGTATTCCCAGGTCATCAGTAGACAGGTACCGATGCCAGCTTTTGAGATGATGGAGCGCACTCAAGACTCATCATTTTATTATTTTGATTTACGTTATATTTTTGGTGTCTAAAACTGTACAGAACACGCATGTATTAAATTTATATATTTAATGCAATGGATGATGTTGTTTGCTTATTTACATTTACTGTGTTGTGATTACCTTACATGACGTCCTCCGCCCCAGAACGTTTCCGCCGTTCTTGGTTTTGGGGTGTGACAGCTACCTATCCCAAGAGAAACACCCCGTTCACTACTTGTGTGCACGGCCAACCGAATGCTCTAAGTGGCTCATGACTTCCACCCAAAACATCAACCCCGTGACTCCACTTTCGCTACTCCGACTTTGAAAAGTACAAGTACCTCGTAGTGTCATTCAGGATCGGTACAAACAGTGTCAATTCTACCGATACACCTCCCGATTCCCACATGATGTTTGGGCTGGCCGCGAACGAGGGACCAACATCACTCTAGCCCACGAACACCGAAGTGCTCGCAAACCATGTGTCGTCACACGGTAATCTAGAAAGACCAGCATCTAACAACCATTGTGGCTATAGCTCTTCATATAGGTACTCTTTCAACCTAGTAGGCACCCTCAATGATTTGGATAAGGTTTTAGGCAAAGGTCATCAAACTACCCAAACCCACTATGCATAACCCCGCAATGTCATTTATACATTAAGTAAAGCATGTAATTCATACCATATAAACGTTTATTAAACATGCAATGTATTCATAACCAACACATCAAGACATAACCATACATCATATTTCAAGCAACTTAAGGTAGCATCCTATATACATCAAGTTTATCAAAGTGTAAGCAACATAGCAATTAAGTCATAACATGGCATTAGCACAAAGCATATAATAGCATCACATGTATCATATCATCATCAAGCACAAGTAAGGACATGGTTATCCTAAAGTGAATCAAATCACTATCTACAGATTGTAGGTTTTATTAATGCAACCTTAGTGAGTTAAAACTATGAGCTCACCTTTAGCCTTGATGAAATCTTCCTTCTATTCCGTGTCTTGAACTTACTAGAAGTTATCAAGGCTCCACCTAAACACCACACATAACATTCAATTAAAATATAAAGTATATGTTTCAAAAAAACAACT
The DNA here is from genome assembly GCF_051521515.1 of Lactuca serriola. Lineage (NCBI taxonomy): Eukaryota > Viridiplantae > Streptophyta > Magnoliopsida > Asterales > Asteraceae > Lactuca > Lactuca serriola. The sequence goes on along the minus strand of NC_136415.1, from coordinate 237,434,566 downwards.
TTATTCTAACTTTTATATTAATTTTTATATTTTCCCTGCCCGACCCCCGTTCAGTGTTTTAAGCATAAAACCTAATCTACAACTCCATTTGGGATGAAATCAGACATTCTCGAAACTAAACTCGATTTCCTAGAACTTCATGAGATAGGAGCATCTTCCAATTCTGCCTAGATTAGAAGATATAGCTCTCGCAAGATTGGGATAAGTTGCTGGGCAGAATTCCATCATTCACCAAAAATCACCATATGCTTTAAGACTTTAGGTAAAGGATTATAGTCACTCAATTTTACACAAAAAAGGATTGAATGATAGTATGCAGACATCAATTGTGTACTTTATGAGAATATTAAACAGTTGACACAAAAATGTTGAGAGTTGAATGCCTAAACATATAGACGAACGTTTAGAACAAAGTTCCAGATTTTGACCCGTAACAACCACCTGTTCAAAGCCATTTTAACACCACCAAGGACTGCAAATTATACAATATTTTTATATATTCCAGTAGTTTATACTTTTATCTTTTCATAAATTACTTTTAAAATTCCAAAAGTTGTTTCTACAATTTTATATGATTTTTACAAAACAATCTATCCGTACAGCTAATTTCTGACCAGTCAGTGAAAAATGCGATTTTCACCTAAGTTGGAGGCAACAACAGGTCTTGGAAAAATTCATGGACAAACTAGACTCGAATTTAAAACTTTGAGAATTTATGGATCATTAATCCGGCTTCTAATTATTTTTCTAGATTTTTTTGAAAACAATGACAGATTGGTAATTTTGCTAAATTTTCCAGCTTTGAATTTCAAGGACTTTTTGACCACTTAACCTATTAAGTCATAACCAAAAGCACCCATAAAGATAAAAATTGAGTTCTTAACCGTAGAAACTTGTCAATAAATATTAATAGCAATTTAATCCTCACACTAAGGTTCAAATTAGTAATCAACAAAGAAAACAAGTTCTCTAAAACATGGAGTAATACATGAACATGAACTAAGAATTCTTGAGGGTGTTCGTAACCAAGTTTCGACAGCAATTAGCCATCAAGACTCGATCAAATATGGCTAGAGTTTGATTACATAAAATCACAAGATCGAAGATTGAAAGAAGTATGACTAACAACACCAAATTGACTCACCAATTCCACCAATTCTCAAGAAATTGAGATATGAACTTGAGAAGAGTAAGAAGTAAAGAATTTTTACCAAGATTAGAAACGATTTCACAGGTCTAATAGACGAATATGCCTCCACAATCAAAAATTGCAGCCCTTCCTATCCCCCCCCTCTTTCCTTGGTTCGTTCCTCCCTTCTCCACCCTAAATCACTAACGTTTTTTTCTTCTTCTCTATGGTCGTCGATTGCAGCCCAATGATGAATGAAGGAGGATGTTTGAAGCATACATGATGGGATAAAAGAAACGCACGGCCCCTTCAAACTCATAAACCCGACGATCCATGAGTATGGGAGTTACAATTCTATTTTTGTCAATAAGTCCTTAAATTTCAGCCATGATCTCCTTATACCCCCAACCCTAGATTACATGACATTACAAGTTTCTTTCAATTGCATTTCAACCCCTTTTATATTAACCCTAGTTATCTTGACAAATTAGATTTTCTTTTATGACATTTGAGTCCCTCAACCCCAATTACCCCATTAAAACAAATTATATTTACTCTAATAATTTCACAAATCAATTTCATTAAATTACGCACCTTTTAATTTTTATTAATTCTTTTAGATATTAAATAATACTATTTTAGTTAATAAATTCCATTTTAACCTCAAAAAGCTAAAATACGTATCATAAATGGTTCTTCGAATAACGGAACAACTAACGTTGTTTACGATAGGATTTTCGGGTCGTTACAACCTTCTGTCGGAAAACATCTACAAACTCCACAACAACTACAATCAAATCTCAAACAAGTATCAAATCATAATCTACCCTAAAATATGAACATCAAAAAAGAAATCGAACCTTAATTTGGGTTCCATCAATATGAAAACTACATTTTTTTCTTCCAAAAACTTGAAACATGTAATCTTCGATAATCACCACAATAAAAATCAACATCGGTCACCACACTATATCAAAAGAAATTAAACCAAAATAAAAATCAAAACCTATAATTAAACCAAACAAACCTCCACCGTTACTGTCATCAACCATGTAACATCCTGCTTATTAAATAAATAAATATACAAAATTGATGAACGAATAGTCGCCCTAAATCCATATTATTTAGTGCGGTGCTAGTTTTTGGGAGCCGAATGTTATAATTTGGATTATTCGGGGGTTAAAGTGTAATTTTGGGACTTATTTTGTAAATATTTTTAGAAAACATGGTGTGTTTGTTATCATTTGGACCTAATATGAAAGGATTTGTGGAAGCAGGGGCTAAAGCGTAAATTCTGGACCTAATTTGAAAACAATTTGTAGAGGGAGGGGTTGTTTGGTAAAATATGGACTTAATTTGAAGGGTTTTCGGATGGCTGGGGTTAAAAGGGTGAACTGTGGATTTGTTTTGAAAGAAAATGGAGACTGAGGGGCCATTCCTGACATTATGGCATTAATTTTCGTAGGGCTCAAGTATATAACCCATACAAACCCTAACCTTAACTAAACCTTCTCCAGCCGTCACCCTTCTTATACCTCCCACCCCTTCCGGCCACCGCCACCATTGACCTCGTTCGTTCTCTGGCCACCAAGCGCCATCAAGTTGTCCTTGTCAGCAATAACATCGAAGATTGACAATGAATGGAAGGCAACCTCCGGAGTTGCTCCTTCGTCACTCGCCATTAGCAACCACCGTTGCCGAACCTTGCAGCCTTACTTCTGCCGCTACTGTCATTTCCGACGAGAAGAGAAGCTGGGAATCATATCTGGAAAATAAGGAGGTTACTGTGGCATTCATTCCATCAGAGAGGGCGACTGATTCTCTTCATTTCGTTGTTGTGGTTCCGATGACTCCAACCGCCGCCGTTAGCCAGCGTTGTGGCTGCTAGAACTGTTGGTGTCGTCGTCATGCACCATTAAGTGGTGGTTGCATCTAAAATTGTAAATCAGAGCTTGCTGTGTATGTTTTTGCTTAACAGGGAACCAAAAGAAACCACCGCCACCACCATGAGGTGGTGGCTGCCATCGTTAAACAGCCGATGTCACTGTCGTGCGCCACCAGGTGGGTGGCTGGGGTCGTTTTGTGAACATATAACGTGTGTGTGTGTATTTATGTTTAGTGTGTGTTGAGTTTGATTTGCTTGGTCGGAAAACGAGAACAACCACCACCACCACCGTAAGGTGGTGGCTGCCGCCATGTACCACCGTCGGCCACCACTAAGGTGGTTGTGTGTGTGTGTGTGTTTGTATTAGTGTGTGTGAGTTATTTGGGTTTTTGCTTTGTAATATTATTACCGATGCTAGAATAATAAAAGAAATCCGTAACCACCACCGTGAGGTGGTGGCCGCCGCCATGAGCCGCCGTTGACCACCACTACCGGAGGTGGTAGTGGATGGTGCCCGACTAATGAAACCCTAATAGGCCTAATAAAACCCTAATTGATCTAAGGACTTAGTTTTGGGCCTATTGGGATATGATTGGGTTGGAAACCCTAACTAGGGTCTAGAAAACCCTACTCTTGGCTATATTAGCTTTGGACTGTTGGGACCCGCATTTTTAGATGACCGGATTGGGATGTTGTATTAAGCTGGCCACACTACATAATTGACCCAATAGATTGATGGACTTAATGGATTAATTCCTTAATGGGTTAAGTGAGAACACTTAACCCTAATTATTATTTTATGTGAAACCCTAATCTTAGTTGGGCCTTCCTATTGGGATTTGGTGATTGGGCTATTGATGGGCCATTCAAAAACAAGCATAAGGACTAGAATAATTTAATGGGCTTTAGGGTAAGGCACATGTAAGGGATTTGGGACCAATTTGGAAAATTTGGGCCATAGATGGGCAATAACTGGGCCTTGATGATTATGAGATATTGGACCATTGTAATGCCACATGTTTGGACTGGACTAAATGGTTGCACCTTAAGACAAGCCCATATAGAGGTTTAGGCCCAATTTGGAAAATTGGGCCATATGTTAGGCCTTGGTTCATTGATTGGTTTTTGGGCGTTCAGAGTGTGTATTTGGACCTTGGTTTTGGACCAAGTTATGCTAAGAGTAAAATAGTCGTTTTACCCCAAGCATTGACTTATGGTTATGCATTGGAACCAAATTATTAATTGGGTGTCATTTTGATGTTGACAATTCGGGAATCTGTCAACCAGCAATGGGAGTTTTATCTGATGGACTTCAGCAGTGCCAAGTGAGTCTTCTCACCATACCAATGGGTCGAAGGCACCAAGGCCGGCCCGTTATGTATTATGTGATATGCTAGCTGATTTTGTGTGCTATATGGTATGCCAATTGATTATGTGGAATGTGATATGCTAGTTGCCTTTGTGATACTTGCATGGAAGACCTCGGAGGGTTCCTGGGGCACATAGGTGTAAGACCCTGGAGGGTTTCCACAACATTCTAGGTAAAGACCTCGGGGGGTTCCCAAGGCACTAGGGTTTAAGACCTTGGAGGGTTTCCATGGCATCCTTAGTTAAGACCATGTGGGGGTTCCCATGGGATTGGGCTAAGACCATGTAGGGGTTCCCATGGCACCCGGTGTAAGACTTGGGAGGGTTTCAAGGGCTTGCTTATATGTTTGCATGTTTAACGCATATGTTTGTATGTATGGTTTGATTGGTACTTAGTTAAGACCATGTGGGGGTTCCCATGGCATTATGCTAAGACCCTATAGGATTTCCAAGGCACCCGGAGTATGACCCTGGAGGGTTTCCAGGGCATCCCTATGTGTTATATGCATGACTTGTGTAGTTGATATGATTTATGTGATTATGTGTATAAGATCTTCGAGGGTTTCCATGGCATCTTTATATGTGTACATGCATGATTATGCGATTGATATGGTTTATGTGATTATACGGGGTATGCTGTGGGGAAATCACTAAGCTTTGTGCTTACAGTTTTATTTATGGTTTTAGGTATCATTGTTTTAGAAAGCAAGGGCTCAGCTTGATCGCAGCACACACACCTAAGTTTTCTGCATTATGTGATGAGATGAGCTCTGATCAATGTTTTGAATTAGCAATGCTTTTAGAACATTTGGATTTAAAGATATATGTGTTCTGACTGTATTGAAAAATGAAATTTTTACCCTTGATTTTTGGGTCGTTACAAGTTGGTATCAGAGCCTTGGTTTGAGAGATTTGGGTATACCTTCGGGTTTTTCAGAAATCAAACTGAGGATCTGTAAAGTTTTCAAAAATTTTTGAAAGAAAAATGTTTTCAAGGAAAAGGTTTTCCTAAGACAAGAATGGGTGTGGTGCATGCAATCAACCGAGCTCAAGTAAGTTTCCCCAGAATACCCTTATATGATATCTATTATGACTTGAATTATGAATCTAAGAATCACATGCTAGTTAGGGCTAGGAGAGATGCCTTTATATGTTATATGAGCTGGTAGAATTGCATGCTAGTGCTGAGTAGTCAACGATAGATTGGTCCGATATGTGATGCTTGTAGCCTTGGAGATATTGTATGCTATGCTAGAATGGGAATTATTATTGGTATTAGTAACTGCTACGTGTATGCTTTTAAAATTATATACTGTTAGGATCTTATAGCCTTAGAATGATTAACTTGGCCTTATTTCCTGTTCCTTGTCTGGTTGTGGTCTTAGGGTAGGGTCTATTATTCGACAGTCTATTAGATCTTGTTCTGTGTATAATTTGCATGCATGAGGCAGCCGACAACGAGGGTGGATGTGGATGTGGACATCATGGGTTGTGGTATGTGGGATGAATGTTCTATGATAGTTTGTGGTTCGGAGATTACCCTAGGGTGAGCCTAGAATGAGATTAGTGACAGAAGTCACCTGATTGTGAATTATATGTATAGACAGAATTGTTTGATCAGAATATGTTTGTTAGTTTTCCATTGTCCGAATGTTGCTTGCTTTATGCTTTTTTGGACTTCTAGCAATGTGAGCTAGCTACTAAGTGAATATGCTAGGTCACATGTGGCACAGGCCGGATAAGGTAGGATTAAGTCTGTTACTCGAAGGATTATCTGATCTCTGTTGAATGTGGCTGTATTCATAAGGTAGCTAGTTGACATTACTGGGAATCTTTCAGTAGCTGAGGACTGGGTGGGTTGTGAACCTAGGAGAGCCTAGAATATGCTCAAGTGAGTTAGTGGGGCGATTTAGTGAGTTTAGGAACCTAAGGGGATTCTAGGAGGTGCTTCGGTGGATAATGTGTTGTTGTTTAGCAGACATTTAGTATACATGGGAGTAGGTGACTTAGAGGATTCATGATGATTTTGGAGGAAAGTATGGATAGATGTGGAAGGTAGTATTGGGCCCATACTACTGAAAGCACAAGATCTATACTCGAATTGGGGAAAGTCTTGGAGAATCTAAGAAGCCTGGGAAGGAAAATTCTTAGTTATGAATGGACCATAGGGATAACTGTTGTGCAGAATATGGATGAGCACGCAAGGGGAAGGACCATGGTTTGGTCCCGGCTTCGGTGGAGAGCTCTTAGTAGAAGGAATGCCAGGACTATGTCTTGGGTGTAGTTTGTAGGCCGGTTTAGCACAGAGATTGCTTCAGCTACTACAGCTTAACCGTGGACGATTGTCCTGGTGAGTGTGCCAGGGTGCGAGACCCTGAATGATATGATTTCTAGAGCTTGAGAGCAGGGATTGATTTGGAGTACATTGGGAAGAGGGGACCAGATTGGGTGCCAATATTGGAGGGTCCCGAAAAGAGACCCAAGAATTCGTGTAAGCTTTTAAGAGGCCAGCAGGGCCGGATTCAGTGCAATACTTGCGGGAAACTACACGAGGTAGTTTTTCATTTCAAGTGTTATAGTAAGTGTATCTATGGGTTTGTTTCCCTAGTTGTGTTTGGATTATACCTTCAAACATTGCCATTGCCATTTTCAAACCGTGATTTACGAGGTGGTTAGTGAAGGTTGTTTCCCTCTTTATTGGTTTGGAGTGTTCAATGTTATCTGGTTCTATGGTCGAGATCGGTTCAGATACGTCATGCAGAAGGCCTACGGTTAGGATTGATGACTCAATCATTATGCTTGGGTTGGCTTTTGGAAGCGCCAGGGGAAGTGGTCCACTGTTGAGGCTTTAGTCTGGGTATCGGTTATTTGGAGTTCAATATATAAGTGTGGCATCATTTCAAGGTGTCTAAGGTTATTAGTGTTGGGTTTTGAGCATTCTAACACTTCCAAAGTGTACATGCAACCCTAATAAACCATGAATCTATGTTCGTCTAAATACATGCAAAATTTGTTTTCCATTTTTTATAACTTATCTAGCATGGCATGGGGAACTTTTAAACATAAAGGGAACTAGATGAATTACATACCTTTTGATGAGTGTTGATTCCTTAGAGTTTGAGAGCCAAGCACCAATAATGTGAATGCCTCAAATGGAAATCACAAATCACCACAAACTTGGAAAACTTTATGAGAGAGTATACACACTCTTAGAAATCGGTCACACCTTACACACACTCTAGGGTGCTATTTCATGCAACATAAGCTTGTTTATATAGTGTGCATGGTTATGGTGAAACCCTAATAACCCATGTCTTTTCCTTTCCAAGGATCCATGGGTTAAAAGCTCCATGGATCATCCATGGACTTCCATATAAGCTTAGCCCATTAACAATTAGCCCACACCATATAAATATAATAGCCCATGATTTAATTAGTCTTCCTTTTAATCACTAAATTAATTCATAATTAATTCAAGATTAAAACTAATTAAATAACATGACTTTATATTAATATATTATAACTTATAATATATTAACAAATCGTAAGTATACAATTCTCATAAAATTATCCATAAATAGTTTGGGTGAAGTGAACCCAAATGGACCATGTCGGGTTGGGTCAAGTATATACCAAATAAGTTATGGACTTAGACACCTTATCCAACAGACTCCCACTTGGATAAGTCTAATAACTATATTTGCCTATATTACTTCAGGAACCAACCAACCATCGTAGCTCTCGAAAACTTTGTTTAACTATGAAGCTCCATTTTAGATAAATGATCATATAGTCCTCTGTTCTCATGATATCAGCCGGACAAATACTTGGAAAAATGTCTTACTTATTGTCTGGTAGTTGTTTCTCGATTTCCGATTTGTTTGACAAAGAACTTAACTGAACAAATCAATTTAGTTCTGACCGGGCCCGGTACATGGGTAAACACAAAATCATCGAGGGGCCCAAATATCGCTTCTATTTCTAGAAGGAACAAATAAACTTCGACTCATATGCTTGTTCTACTACTTGTTGAATTCTACACAAAGCCACGTTTTATAACATCAAGTTACTGATGCGTTTACGTGCAATCAATGCACAACCAACTCATAGGTAACAACTCATATCTCTAGGTTTGAAGACTTATATGATATTATCGCCTCACGATCACTCAAGATAAATTCCATGAAGTGATACAAGTGAGCGTGTGTTAATTCCACGATCACTCATATCTCTAGGTTTGAAGACTTATATGATATTATCGCCTCATAACTTATGAACACTCATGAATGTTGTAGCAACCATTGCTATGTCTAAACACATTTAGCCATCTACAAACTCGATTCATGACAGTCTTAATTCATACCTACTTCCAACATATGAATGACTGTGGAGTGTTTAAATAACTTAGTTATTCGGAAAGAATAACCTAGCTATTATGGAAGTCAAAACATGCAAAGTGAAACACAATAATAGTCGAATCCAATATGGTCTCAAAACCCTTTTGAATATAAATAAAACCACCTTTTATTTATCACCATATTGATTACACATTATTCATTGTATAATGTTTCAAATAATCAACTTAATACCTGAATAAAAACAATAGTTGTCCCATGCTCCTAGCATGTACACTTTGTTTTTCTAAACAATAGTTATGCCATACTCCAAGTATGCACACTATGTTTGTCTATGATCTTTACCTTGTGAAATAGACCAATTGAAGATGATTCCAATGATGCTCATTTCACAATCCCAAATCCTTATTGTAAATGTAAGAATTCCAAATTCCTACCATTTACCAAAAATCTGTTAGATTTTAAACTTATTTGCACTGATCCTCTCATAATGATTATGCACAAGGTCACCAAAACCTTGTCATCAGTCATTACAGAGGATTCCAAAGGAGATCAACTCTATGGAAACGAGGTCTCGTATTCAAAGTACATTGCTTTGAACATCCTTCTTGCATTAAGGTTTTCTAATCTTACACATATTGAATAACTTCCACCTATGGAGACATTTCCATAGTCCCATTTTGACTATCACTTCTGGACAAGAGTTGCCTCTTTTCAGAAAATGTCAATATGGTCTAGCCAAAATTAACACTATACTTCCAAATGTCCCTGACCAACCAGTCTTTGGCAAACCTCAGATTGTCCTCGACAATTGCTTAATCACTTTAGTCATATCCAGTTCTAGACTTTTCCCTTCTAAATACCCTAAGCATTTGGAAAATTTAGAAAGGATGAATATTATAGCACATGAAATCGATCCTATATCCGAAGCATATGAGACACGATTCATGATGTCTCACATAAAGACATGATACTAGACCAGTCTTTTACTATAATATTTTTTATTTGCCATGTTTTCAAAATTTAACTATGAAGAGGGATGCCGTAATCATAATCGAATTTTGATAATGCAATATATATATATATATATATATATATATATATATATATATAATTTCTTTAAGTTGAACCATTCCAACATAATATATATATATATATATATATATATATATATATATATATATATATATATATATCCTTGACTAAAGATGATTAAAATCTCAATCTAAGCTTTTAGAATTGAATTGAAGTATAATTTCCTCTCCCTTAATTATAGCAAAACAACTTTTCCAACCCCTGCAACTTCACGAATTGAAACTTTTGTTTTTCTATAATTAACATTGCTAGCTTGCAATAATAATCATAATTATCATGCTCCCACTAGCATGATGATCATTAGCATAACACTTATGCTCCCACTAGCTTTGATATGTATTTAGAAGTCGGTTGGACTTCTAAAATTTAGATTCATACACCCTTCCGTAGATAGTTCACATGAGTGTCTAAACAATTTCAAGAACTATGAAAAGGGATGCCGTAATCATAGTCTCAATTGTTTAGACCTTTTCCATTTCTCACAAGTCCATGTTAGTGTGCCGGTTATCCACATAAGTTATGGAATTATATATATATATATATATATATATGTGTGTGTGTGTGTGTGTGTGTAAGAGCAATTCAGTATTACCATTAGTAGGCCTCATTCACGAAGCCGGTCTATAAGGGGGGTATAAGGTTACTGACTATAAAATGGCAGTTTAATGGGTGTCCACTCTCACCCACCACTTTCTTGACTGGTGGAGGGTCGTTAGCCGAACAGGTAGGACAAGGACTATAATTTTCCCTTCATGAAAAGTATTAATGATAAATACTAAATAACTAAACCTTGATAAATACCCAATCTTAGTTACTTAGGAAAATGTGAATTTGGTGCTAATCCATAAAATTACACTTTGGACTTTGTTTAAGTCGGTTAGTGGAGCGTGTGTGGTTAACCGGCACACTAACTCGTATTTAACAAGGTAGGCAAAGGGTAACTTAATATTTATCATAGTATCGGTGGAGCGTATGTGGTTAACCAACACATCGATTGAGGGGTAAATATTAAGGGTACCAAGTATATTTGCATGGTTATTCACACCTTGTTTTGTGATCCTCGGCATCCCAGTCACAAAACCTAAAGGGCACACTCGAGATTGAAACATGCCATTGAAAAGTTCAATGAATGTCAAAAGAATCTAGGAGTTTCAAAACCAATTAAAACCTAATAATACATTTCGTTTATCTTGGTAGAAATTGGTGAATCGTCATTCACCTACCTTCAAATATTTTATAGCTTGGATTACGGCATCCCTCTTCCAAGTTATAAAAGTATTGTGTTGGGTCCTCGCCTTAATATTTCATATTGGGTGTTATATTAAGGACTTTAAATCAACTATCTTGAATATCTCCCAAAAGATGTCTGGTTTAGACATTTATGATCTTCCCAAATTTCTTTAAACAAGCTTTCCTAAATGGAGATGATGTCCCATGGAAATCATACTTCTTTCACCTCCTCCAATTATTCTCCCTAACCCACAAGATCTTGAAAAGTTTAAGGTCACTCAAGCCCTATTGGCTAGCAAAAGTCTATGTGTGATCACATCTTGGAGATGAAGTCACATATTGACAAGCCGGGAGAGTTGGGTGTCAAAGTCTTGAGAAATTTGGTGGTTCAATCACTTTCTAAGTCACATAGTGAGTTCCTTTAGGACTCCTATGAAACAGACTATGACAAGACCCTTAATGATCTTATCTATTTGCTTGGTACTGCTGAATCAGCAATGATTTGGAAGGCTAGTAAAACAAATTTGATTAGAAGATCGACTTCCCAAAACTTTATGGACATTGACAATGATGACACTGGAAATCTAGAAAAACATTCTCTTCCTAATGGAAAGGGATCGACCATTGTCAACTCGGTTAACCAAATGGTAAAGAGAAAGACAAGTCTGTGATTTTCCAGTACACCATTCCCAAAGAGTCCATATGTTTCTCCTGCCAAAGGAAGGGGCATTGGTTGCAAAGCTGCCTATTTACCTGAAAGATAATAAGGTTCATCAAGTCAAGAAGTTTGACTTTTCTTCAGGTAAAAGTCCACTATCTAACTCTATTAAGTTTCTATTCTGAGAATCTTATTACATGATGTGGCTGGGTAACATGTTGATGTTTTAAGAATCAAAGAAACGTGAATAAACTTAAAGGAAGTATATGCTGATTCTGATCGCGAAGATGGATTTCAATCGCATGGTTCAGTGATTAGAAGTTTGAGTTGTTGCTTAGGAGTTATGATATATTGCTTAGGAATAGATAACAACAAAATTTTTCCATATGCTTTTTGTTGGGGCTTATTGTGTTGCGTCTTAGGACTTTTTGTATATATCCGGGTTGGCCTGTCCATCCGTGATTATCTCTTAGGGTTAGACTATATATATGCATGCATGTATCCATTAAGTTCAAACATCTTTTTAATTACGCTTGAGTTTTGTAACCCTAAACACCTCTATAGTCGAAGTTCTTAATAGAGCTCTTCTGAGGTGTTGAAGCATTAATCATTCAACTTATTCAAGCCATATTTGTGTTTACTTTCACGTACTTAATTGTTTGCATGTTTAGAATCAATCGATCCTGAGAGAACTACGTTCTAACAATTGGTATCAGAGCAGGAGACTATGTGATCAATACACATTCCTTTTGTATTCAGAATAGCTTAGGGTTTCCGCTTTTATCATATAAATAACAAGTCATCTTCTTTGTTTCGACAGAAACTTTGTTTTAGATAAAACCCTAATCTTATGTTTATAGGTTTGATTCTAAAAGCTCACCATGTCTCACGAAGATTCGCAAACAAATCCAATCAACATCTCAAAAAACATTGGATCTACAACCAGGATACCTATTCTCTACATTCAAGACTATGAAGTGTGGGCACATCACTTTGAAGACTACGTGGTTGGATCTGAAGATAATGGCTATCTCATCTGGGAAGCCATCACACTCGGACCGTTTGTTCATTCTGGAACGAACACAATAGTTAAGACTCAAACAGAATGCAACAAGTTGGTTGCTGATGAACAGAAGATGCCACAGGATGAAAAGGACAAGTTGTTGTAAAATGTGAAGGCCATGAGAATGATAAGATTTGCCTTGCAATCTGACACGTTTCGGTTGGTAAGTTCGTGCAAGACGGCCAAAGAAATCTGGGGTAGGTTGAAAGAACTCTATTCAACCGATGAAGATCTTGAACACTCCATTCAAACATTGCTGCTGTCAGAATTTGGAATTTTCGAATAGAAACCTGAGGAAAAGTTAATTCAGACTTTTGATCGGTTCAATCATCTCTTAAGTAAGATGATAAAGCATGGTATAGAGAGGAAGTTGATTGAGCAGAAAGTAACGTTCATGAACGGACTCAGACCAGAATGGATGGCTGTGGTTTCTACTGTAAAAGCGCATGAACAATTTAAGTCTTACTTGCTAGCGAAACTGGTAGGAATACTTAAGTCCCATGAAAGTGTCGTAACCAAAGAAGCGAAAGTGGTTTCTAGTGTAGGATCGTTGGCACTTGTCTCAAAAGCAAAAGGTGTTGCAGAAGAAGAAGAAGAGTCGGATTTGTCTGAGTGTGACCTTACAAGTGAGGAGTATGCTATGATGGTCACCAATCCAAAGAAGTTTGCAAAAAGAAAATTTCCGGTCAGCAAGAAGCGAAACTGGCAGGGAAGTTATAGCTCTGAAAAGCTGAGGGATGAAGCAAAGATCACTTTTCAAAAAGATGAAGAAAAGAAGGAGAGCAAACTTGCAGGAGACTCTGGATACGACTGCAATTACTGTCATGGCAAGAACCAATTTGCCAAGGATTGCATGCTGAGAAAAATGGCTGAGAAAAGAGATGGTGAAGATGATGAGGCGTACTACAAGCGTAAGATGGAAGAAATCATGAACAAGAAAACAACTAATGGTGAAAAAGGTACAATGAATGCTTTGATTGTGCAGGAAGATGCAGATGATGATGAGTTCGGTGGCGTGGAAGTTTGGTCAATTGACTCTGAAGATGAAGAGGTGAGAAAGCCCTCTTATGGAAAGGCTTATGTAGCGAAGGAAGGAGGCTCGACTGGGAAATGCTTAATGGTCACTGGTGGATCATCAACCGAAAGCGCAAATGAGGAACCGAACCTGAATGAAAACAAATGTTTTGCAACAAAGCTCGTTAGTGAGCAGATCAACGACTGCGATCGTTTGATCAAAACGGTCAATCCATCCTTGAATCACTTAAAGTTCCAATAACCAATTATGAAGAAGAATTAAATGAATTAAAATTTAAATTCACTAACTTAAGTGGTAATCTCATGCAAACTCTCTTAGCAAATTCTAACCTAACTGACCAACTCAGCAGGGTGTCTTCGAAGAGTGAGGAGAGAAGGATGTGGATTGAGCTGAAGGAAGCAGAGTTAATTAGAGCTAGGGATGAAAGTTTTTATTTGCAAAAAGACAATTTAAAGTTTTTAAAACAGAGAAATGTTTTTGTTTAATTGCTAAGCGTTTATATACTAATATAGCTCAATTACATTTAAGTTGTGAGGTAGGCAAGAAAATTCATAAGATGATTTTGCCATTCCTTGAATTTAAGGAAGACGAGGTAATAGCAGAATGTGAATCAGAAGTATCATCTGAGGAGACGTCCGTGTCTTACAAAATTGGACTGGATAAAATAGAAACCTTCATTCATTCAAAGGAACACAAATGCATGTTAAAAGACATTTTAGATGAAAATGATAGGTTGAAAATTAAGTCGGACACAATGCACTCATTTGACCAATCCAATGCCAAACTAGCTTTTGAAAATAAAATAGACTTAGAAAATACGTCTGAATTTGATGAAGAAAGTGAGATGAGCGAGATATCTGTAGAAGACGTAGTTGATTGCTATGAGTTTATGAAGAGCGAAATTGAGAATGAGAAACCACTAATCTCAGAAAATTCAGTGGAATTTGCTCGTCTAGCAAAGGATAAGGAAAAGAAGCTCAAGGAAAAGGCTATGGTTTATCAAAAGGTTCAAACTGTGCCAAATCAGGTGTATGAAGCTAAAGGAGTTACTCTTAGACAAAAAGCAAAACTAAGAGTCTTGGTGGAAAAAGACAATGCAGAAGGGTGCGAAGATTTCTTCTGGTCTGCTCCTATAGATAATGCAGACGAAACAGTAGGCTTATCTGAGCACACTTCTTGGAGAGTTAAAGGAAGGTACGTAGCTGAACCCATAAATAAACCCTCAAGTTTTAACAAACCAAGCACGAGTGGAACCAAATAATTCCCTTTGGAACCAAAAGAAGAACAAAAAGCTCGAGTCAAAACAACCGAAACTCAAAGAGAGAAGCCAAAGGCCAACTTCAATATACACAAATCACAGAAGGAACTAGCTGAACAGAAACACTTAAGAAATCAGAGATATGCAAAGAATCTGAATGAGCGAAAGAGTTACTGGAATTCCCAAAATACCAACTATGTTCCTCCTAAGAAGATCTCAACGGACAAAGGAAAGGAAAAAGTAAAGGAAAATTTCAGCCCAAGTTCGTACTATTCAAGGTCTAAGAACCGAAAGTCATGTTTCGGTCCGAACGTCACTCAACACCGAAAGCCCGCTTTCGGTCCACATACTAGTTTTGGTCCTAAGTCCACTTTCGGTCCTCCACCAAGTTCTAAATCCAGTTTCGGTCTTCAGTCAAGTTTCGGTTACAACAAACCTGGTGCCAAAGGAAAAGGAAAAGGAAAGCTAACCTCTGATTCTAGGATCCATAATAAGCAATCATCAGCTAATCCTAGGTGTCAAATGCCATCAAACAAACTAACCAATGAATTCAAATTTAAACAAGATAAAACCAAAATCAAAGTTTATATAATTAAAAGAAAAGATCAAACAACATTAGTAAGAAGAACATACTTGGTTGATATTTCTAATGCAATTCCTTTTTCTGTGAAAAACTCACAAGGAACCAAGCGACTTTGGGTTCCTAAATCTGCTTGAATTTGCAGGTAATAAGTGACGAGCTGTTCGACGAAGAATGGTATATAGACAGTGGTTGCTCGCGTCACATGACAGGAAGGAAGGAAGAGCTGAGTGAATTTCGATCACTTAAAGATGGTGGCTGTGTGAAATATGGAAATATCTCATATGGCACAATCAAGGGATATGGCATGATAATAAATGGTGACTTCACGATTCGGAAAGTAGCTTATGTAGAAGGTTTGCAGCACAACCTCATTAGTGTATCACAATTAGTTGTGGGCACAGGACTAAAAGTATCATTTGCTGATGAGGGCTCTGAGATAATTGAGAAACAGTCCAAGAAGGTTCTGTTGAAATCTAAATGTAAGGGAGAGATGTATCCTTTAAATCTCCATCCCATACAAGGAAAACCAGCAATATGTTTGCTGACAAAGGCAAATACAGATGATATCTGGTTGTGGCATAGACGACTATCGCACCTGAATTTTAAAGACATTAATAAGTTGGTGCTTGGTGATCATGTTCGTGGACTTCCTCTTCTCAAGTTCGACAAGGACCTTTTGTGTGCAGCATGTGAAATGGGCAAACAAAGCAGAAAGAGCCACCCTACTCGAATCAACACTAAGATAATTGAAGCTCTTGAACTCTTGCACATCGACTTATGTGGACCTTCGGCTATTGAAAACTTTGGTGGAAGTAAGTATATTCCTGTAATTGTAGATGACTTTTCACGCTTCACCTGGGTTTTCTTTCTTAAACAAAAATCAGATGCAACTATTAGGCTGGAAATATTCATCAAGTAAGTGGAAGTACAATTGAGGTAAACGGTGCAGAACATCAGAAGTGACAATGGACTGGAATTCAAGAATAGTGATTTTGAGAGCTTTCTGGCTGACAAGGGAATAACTCATAACTTTTCGGCCCCTTATACACCACAACATAAAGGGATTGTTGAAAGGTGAAACTGTTCTTTGTGTGAAGTAGCCAGAACCATGCTCAGTTTCGCTTAACTTCCATTATACTTCTGGGTTGATGTTGTTGCAACTGCATGCTATACTAAAAATCGGTCCTTGCTAAACAAGAGATTCTCAATTACTCCATATGAGATCTTGAACAACTGAAATCCAAATGTCAATTTTTTCCACGTATTCGGTTCAAGGTGTTTTATTTTCAACTCCAAAGAGAACCGAAATGAGTTCGACATCAAAGTCGATGAAGGAATTTTTCTGGGTTACTCACTAACGTCGAAAGCATACATAGTGTTGAATAAACGCTCAAAACAAATTGAAGAAACCTATTACGTCACCTTTGATGATAGTTACATGAAGAAATTTCAAAGAAGTGAAAGTCACTTGGGAGACATTTTTCCAGAATCAGGACAAGTCTCGGTTCCTATAGCCAATTTGTTTGAAGAATACATGCACCTGTTTGATGAACCAGAGAAAGCAGCAACCTCAGAAGCGAAGGCCACAGATAACAAAATTGAAAGTCTCAAGAAAATTATCGATGAAGCTGCTAAAGAGATGGAAAATGAACCTCCAACTGCTAAGAGCAATCCACCATTTCAAGGTGAAAGTTCACTAGCATCAGAAACAAACAAAGCATCTTTCGAGGGGGAGGATCCAATTTCGACTCCTAAAGGCTCAGAAAAGGAGGATGGTTCTGCTCAAAATCCACCTATCGGTAGTACAACCAAGGGGGAGAATTCCACTCCCACACAGAATGTAACCATTAGTGAAGAAACAGATTATACTTCGCCAGTCGAGGGGGAGAAAGAGACCGAAAGTGCAACTAACAAAGGTGAAGGTGATCTATCTGAAGCTGAAGTCGAAGTGAATGCTGAATTGGATCCAGCATCTGACCCAAATTATCCTCCATTGGTGAAATGGACCAAAGACCATCCCAAAGCACAGATTATTGGTGAAACTTCCAAAAAATTCCTTACTCGGTCTCAATTAAAAGCGAAACAAACTGCATTGTTCTCTAAAGTTGAATTTTGCATGTTTAATTCGTTTGTCTCCAAGATTGAATTGAAAATATAAAGGCTGCACTTGATCATTCAGATTGGGTCCAAGCAATGCAAGATGAGCTCCATGAGTTAGAGTGGAACCGAGATTGGAGGTTGATACCTACACCAAAGGATGCGTCTGTTGTTGGCTTGAAGTGGGTTTTCAGAAATAAGTTGGATAAAGAAGGGAATGTCATTCGCAACAAGGCTTGGTTGGTGGTGAAAGGATATTGTCAAGAAGAAGAGATAGATTATAAGGAAACCTTCGCTCTGGTAGCTAGGTTGGAATCCATAAGGATCTTCTTGGCATATGCTGCTCATAAAAACTTCTAAGTTTTCCAAATGGATGTCAAATGTGCCTTCTTGAATGGAGAATTAGAAGAAACAATCTATGTTGAGCAACCGCCTAGGTTTGTGAACGAAAAATTCCCTGATCATTTCTATGTGCTAGATAAACCAGTGTATGGATTAAAGCAAGCACCGATAGCCTGGTATGAAACCTTAACTCGTTTTCTAAAAATGTCAAAATTTAAGCAAGGTTCGGTTGTCCCTACCTTCTTTCGAAAGAAAGAAGGCGAACATCTAATGATTGTTCAAATTTATGTTGATGATATCATCTTCAGCTCTACGAATCCTAGCTTAACAGCTGAATTTAGAAAGTTGATGGAGACTAAATTTGAAATGAGCGCAATGGGTCCAATTAACTTTTTTCTTGGTTTAAACATTAGACGGGGAACAGAAGGCATATTCATCAACCAGAAGGCTTATACAAAGACCTTACTGACGAAATTTGGTATGACAGCCTACTCAAAAGTGAAGGTTCCAATGGCGTTTGGAACTAAATTAACACCATCCCTGGAAAAACCTATTGTTGACATAACACAATATCGTCAAATGATAGGGTCACTTATGTATTTAACGGCTAGTAGACCGGACATTATGTTTTCTGTGTGTTATTGTGCTAGGTTTCAAGCTAATCCAAGAGAACCTCACATGGTTGTTGTGAAGAACATATTCCTTTACCTAAAGCATACTTCATCTCTCGGTCTCTGGTATCCTACAAGAACTGAATTTTTCATTCAATCTTATTCTGATGCTGATCTAGGAGGATGTGGACTGGACAGAAAGAGCACCACAGGTGGATGCCAATTTCTTGATGTAAAACTTGTTAGTTGGCAGTCCAAAAAGCAAACCTGCGTATCATTGTCTATAGCCGAAGCTGAGTATATTTCTGCAACATCTTGCACTTCTCAAGTAATCTAGATTCAAAGTCAACTGAGAGATTACGGGCTAAGCATGAAGAAGATACCTCTTCATTGTGGCTCAGAAAGTGCAATAAGGATTTGTCACAATCCGGTACAACACTCAAAGACTATGCACATTGCACTTAGATATCACTTCATTAAGGATCATGTAGAAGATGGGAACATAGAAGTACATTTTTTTCGATCTGGTGATCAATTGGCCGACATATTTACTAAGGCATTACCTGAAGCACTCTTTAACAGAATCTTACAAGGCATGGGTATGATGGAAGCAGAGTCGGTACCGAATCCTCAATCCTCTCACTAAAAATTAGACAAGCGAAATGGAGCAAACGCTCAGTCTATTTCGGCTCCTTAAATTTTGGGAACCAAAATGAACCGACCGCTCGGTCTACTTCGGCTCCTTAAATTTTTGGGAACCGAAATGAACCGACCGCTTGGTCTATTTCGCTTCACTCATCTGAGAAAAGGTTTCGGTTGTAAACTGTTTATGTTTCTTTTCTCGTCTTAACTTTGCTTTATGCTTTATCAAAAAAAATTTCTATTTTTATTCTTTTTCAGAAAACTTCAAAATCCAAAACTATTTTTCTTTTTCTGTTTTTATTCTTTTTCAGAAAACTTCAAAAATCCAAAAATGTTTTCTCTTTCTGTTTTTATTATTTTTAAGAATATTCAATCTCTCGAAAATATTTTTTGTGTCTTGTTTGTGTGGTATATTTGTTTGTTCTTACCTCTATTCAGTCACAAGGGTACAAGGATAACAGAAGTTGGAGCTGGGATAGGTATGATGCTTATTTTATGAACTAGTTAAGGGTCCCTAGAAGCGTGCTGTTGCATGTTGACTCAAGCCTCTACGACCTAGAGAAAGGCCTTAATGATTCGACCAAGATTCGACCAATACCTGTCGTTTCTTCCCAATCAGGCTATTCTTATTTACTTGGTCTAGAGCTACCTTACTCTTCTCACATGAGTTAAGAGTTTCTTTGCTTTGTCCTATTTCATAGCAGAAGGTACTTTCGTTCCTTTCTCCATCCTCAAACCATTCTCCATCTACTCTTGGTTCACAATTGTAACCCTTGAGACTCTCGGTTCCTACCACTGAGGTTTATGGTTACACAACATATGTGTTTATGATCTTAGATATGTATACCACGTGCTGAGTGAAACCCAAAATTCAACACCCATAATGAATTAACGGTGAATTTTTATATTCAAGATCTTACTTGTTACCAAATGAAATCTCTTTTATTTGCGAGGTCTTTTATGAATTTGTCTAACACCAAGACTATTCTTCCTATAGAGATCCAATTTAATTTTTTTTTGAGATTTCCATACATTCTTTTGTCATCACACACTATAACCTGCCTACTTGTTCAATAGACCACATTGGTCTCACAAGTACTTCATCCAACACTCGGTCTTATTTTGAGAATTGATGTGCAGTTGAAGATAAGCCACTTAAGCCTATGTCATGAAAAGAAGCCTTTCGATGTTTATTTACAAACACTTGATCGTATTCTCAGGAATCCACACAAGCACTTCAAGTCTCTCTTGACTTCGAAGGAAGCGATTCTTGCCCGGGAGCCCTGTTTTTTGCCTGATAATCAGACATCACTCACATCCCATACATATTTGCTTTATTACTTTATCTTTTGTCACTCTAATGCACGGAATTTTTTAATTTTCCCACATTTTGTTGATGGTATGTTTGAGGTTATTTGTCATCTAGTGAATCAAGGGCAATTCAGGTTCGGATGGGGCGTTCTATTTTAAATGCAGATTGTCGAAATCTTTTTGGGTGCGTGAACTTGAACGGTCACTATACGCACGCGTGTTGCCGCATTCCTAGGTACACCCAACCTGTCAAATCGCGCTTTTTCTGGCTACTTTTTAGAGATAATGTCACAATCGTCATGATTTTCTCTCTCCTGGCCACTGTATATAAAGGGTTTGCACAATTCCTTGTCTTCTAACAGTATCAAGTTTTCTCCACTGTAATGGCGAAGAGATCAAAACAACAATTTCCTCAAAGTCCGGATCATCCTGAAGATGAAGACGAAGATGATGTTCCTCCGGAATCTCCACGAGGTAATACTCCTCCTCGTTTACCTCCACAAACCGAATCTCCACCTCACAAAGTTCCAACCCCACCTCCCTCACCGAAACAGACATCACCAAAGCCGACATTGAAAGTCTCAGTTTCGATTGTTCCCACTACCACAACAGAAACTTCACTACCACCTCCACCAATTTCTTCTGTTTCCATTCCTCTAACAACTTTATCAACTCCAATCATTACCCAAACCATCACCACTACACTTCCGGAACAAACTGCAAGGGTCAACGTGTCTGATACGGGCGCACCTACTGAAACCTAAACCCCTGTCATCACTAAACCTATCTCTCCAACCCACTCAACAGAGTCCAGTGCTACTCTCGGAGGTGACAATGATGAGTATGAATCCACATACTTTAGTCCATATCGGCTTCAGTCTGATGAAGACACTGATGCTTCTGTCAACCGTCAACATTTAAAGAGTATTCATGAGAAGTTGGATAAGCTCCTTGCAGATACTAAAGCTTATGGAGGGATCGTTCTGAAAGGTTTTGTGGAGACAGCTATAGAGCAATATACACAAGATATGGATAAATCAACCGATGCCATCAAAGAATCAACTTCAACTTGCAAGAAAGCACCTGCTGATGTTGCTGAAGTTATTCGCACCACACATATATTTTTAGATTCTTTGAAAGGACATGCTGATACGAATGCTGCCAAAATTTGTGAATCGGTTGAATCTCTTTCCTAGTCTTTAAAGGAAGAACAACAAAAGTTTGATGAAGTTCGTTCCTCTATCAAAGATGAAAATGCTTCTCTGATCGGTTCAGTATCTTTTAGGCTGGACTCACTGCATGCCGATATTGCCAAAGAGAGTGCTTTGAAAGAAGAGATAGCTCGTCAAGCCTCTACAATTGCAGTTCATCAAGTCCAACTTACTCACTCAGAGAAGGAAATTTCCTTGTTAAAAACAAAGAGAGTTGTCTTCCGCAACTGTGCAAGCGATGTCAAGGATATGTTGACCAATCTCCTTGGTGCTCATGACCCAATTCTCACTCTCACCATCCGCAATCATCTAACAAGCAAACTGCTCCCTGCTCTTTCCATGCTTCATGAAATGAAAGGTTTTTCAGAGCCTTTTGTTACTCCAAAACAAGGGGGAGAGGGAACGCAAAAAGTGATTATAACACAAGAACCGAAGGTTAATGTACCTTCAGGTTCTGGTCCAACTAAAAAGCTGAAATAGATTGTTAACGACAGCGATAGTGATGTTGAAGAAACTATCGCTGATGCCCTTAAAAGAAAGGAGAGAGATAAAGAATTAGATGAAAATCTAAAAATCACAAAAGAGGCTGAGGAAACAGAGAGGCGTAATAAAGAAAAGAAGAAGAAGAAGAAGAGATCTTGCAATGTAAGAAGGCTCTGTTTCCTGAATGTACGAGGGATGTGTTGATCAGTCAAGCAATTGAGTCACCAAGTATCTATTGGTTGGAACCGATTGCCTCTTTTAACTGCGATAAATCGAAGGACTCACAGTTTGATACGCCGATTACAAGGAAGGCATTTACATTTCAATGTTTTGATTCAACTGTTGGGGTTCCTTTTCCAAATCCAAAGGTTGACCATGAGCTCATCGACTTTTACTTGAAGTATGGCCAACCTCAATACTTTACATGGAGTGCCCAGAAAATTACAACTGTCAAGGTATTGAAACCGACTCCCACCGGCAAATTTGTGAACGTGAATTTCAAGATCACAAGAGGGTCTGCAAACTCTGTCTCGATGATATCTTTAGCAGATCTTCCCAATCTCAATCCACAAGATTGGATATTGCTATACAACATTATGCTCGCTAATTCTAAGGAGTACGAGCCGATTTTGGAGCACTTGAAAAGAATGTTGGCCTCCTACATCTATGAAGTTGCAACAATGGATCAGGAGGTAGCAAGAGTGATGAATAAGAAGCCGACGGTCAAGCCTACACAAAAGCCAGGTGATGTGAACAAGATGAAGATCGGGCAAATTGATTCTAAGCATCTGACTGTGATGTTTACGAAGGGTGAAGCTAACAAGTTCTTGTTCTCTTTGGTAGATAAACATCCGTTTTCTACTGACTGCTTGGAGCACATTATCAACCTGATACATCAGTGCAAGTAGAACTCAGATGCGGATAAGAAAAATTTTACTGATATGCTTCGGTGGTACATTACGTTTCGGTACCATCTGTTAGCTATCATACTGAGAGTGTTCAAGACGGTGAAGAAGCCCTCGGTTGCTCACCAGGGTTGAAGTCTCGGTCCCAAAACGCAAAGGGGGAGATTATTGGGGCTTATTGTGTTGCATCTTAGGAGTTTTTGTATATATCTGGGTTGGGCCTGTCCATCCATGATTATCTCTTAGGGTTAGACTATATATATGCATGCATGTATGCATTAAGTTCAGACGTCTTTTTAATTACACTTGAGTTTTGTAACCCTAAACACCTCTATAGTCGAAGTTCTTAATAGAGCTCTTCTGAAGTGTTGAAGCATTAATCATTCAACTTATTCAATCCATATTTGTGTTTACTTTTACGTACTTAATTGTTTGCATGTTTAGAATCAATCGATCCTGAGAGAACTATGTTCTAACACTTTTGCACTGTAAGGATAAGTTTTTCCGCAAAGTTTTAAAATTAAAGGATTTTTGATTTTATTTATTCTAAATATCCTTACAATGGCATTTATGGAAAATTGTTGCTTATATGATTCCATTAATAGCAATATTGAAAAAATGGATTTGTTTCTTTCATTTGTGGTAATGTCTAATTTACCAAATAAGGAAAGATTCTCATCACCCATGGTTTCAGTTGGATAGAAACTTGGAATCATGAAAGTTGTATAGTATGATGAATGAGAACTTTCAAGCATTGGAAACTTAAGTCTAATTACTTATTCACATGGATGTGTGAGTCAAGTAAAGGACTAAGGGATCGAGTACACATTCTTGTGCACTGATTAAGTCCACCACAAAAGATCGATAAGACTATTCGGCATGATTTAATAAACTTTAGTAAATATGATTATACTTACAGGCTTAAGTATAATTCTGAAGCATTGGAAAATTTTCAATGTATGACAGAACGAATAAGAAGAATCAAATTAGACAAAAGGATAAAAGTTTCTCAAATATGAAAAGATGGGAGAGTACTTTAGTCTCATTTTTTAAGATCATCTTAAGAATTTTGAGACCTTATCACAATTCATCCTCTAAGTTCATTCTGATAGCTAAGAAGAAGAGGAGCTATGAATTGTTGAAGTGGTCAAATCAAGAAGATGATTCATATCTCGTTCCAAAAACAATTCTTAGAGTCATACTCCAACATTGTAACTTGAATGACATATCTTAAAGGAAGGTTTATTAACACTAGTCAACTGTAAGAGTAAAGTGTGTCCTTATCTTGTACATTTCAAATTGGTAAGTTGTGACGTTTTGGATAAAACAAAAACAACTTAGGCCAATTGTGTGAAGTGTTTGTCTTGATAAAGAATCTGCACTATCTCTTGAATATTTGGCAAGATAGTCTTATATGTCAAGATGATAGTGGGAGTCTTAAAGATCCTGAAAAGAATTTCAAGATCTAATCAAGAATAAAAACCTATAGTTTAACACTAGCACACGACATGAGGTTTATAACTTATCGTGTTGACGTATTTCTATTTCTGTGCCCATTCCAGTTAAAGTTGGCTTTGCATATGAGTTCTTAGAGTTCTCAATTGGTTGCATATCAACTTGGAAGTAATGGCAGGCCCTTGAGCTGCCAGGTGGCAAGAATTTAAGATTGCACAAGTTCAGTCCATATGAATTTGGAATTGTCACTAATCTTGTCTTGTGATTATGGTTTTGACAAAAATTCACATGGAAAGGAACACATATACCATAAAATCTAAGGGTCATAAGGTTTCTCTTCGATTCATGAAAATGATGGTGAGGAAACACTTCCACCAAGTAGATTTGAAGCAGATAGTAATTATGATTACGACATCCCTCTTCATAGTGAGGAAACACTTCCACCAAGTGAATTTGGAATTGTCACTAAGTGAATTTAGAGTTTTCACTAATCTTGTTTTGTGATTTGGTTCAACTTAAGAAAATTCTGTATATTGCGTTCTCAAAATTCAATTATGATTACGACATCCCTCTTCATAGTCAAATTTTGAGAACATGGCAAATAAAAAATATTGTAGCAAAAGACTGGTCTAGAATCATGTCTTTATGTGAGACATCACGAATCGTGTCCCATATGCTTCGGATATAGGATCGATTCCATGTGCTATAATATTTATCCTTTCTAAATTTTCCAAATGCCTGGGCATTAAGAAGGGAAAAGGTCTAGAATTGGATATGACTAAAAGGATTAAACAATTGTCGAGGACAATCTAAGGTTTACCAAAGATTGGTTGCTCAGGGACAATTGGAAGTATAGTGTTAATTTTTAGAAGGACCATATTGACATATTCTGAAAAAAAAGGGCAACTCTTGTTCAGAAGTGATAGTTAAAATGGGAATGTTTCATAGGTGGAAGTTATTAAATCTATGTAAGATTAGAAAACTTAATGCAAGAAGGATGTTTCCCATGGAATTGATCTCCATTGGAATACTCTGTAATGTCTTTTGACAAGTCTTTGTGACTTTGTACATAGTCATTACAAGAGGACCTGTGCATATAAGTTTAAGATCTAAAAGATTTCGATAAATGATAGGAATTTGGAATTCTTACATTTTCGATAAGGATTTGGGAGTGTGAAATTAGAATCATTGAAATTATGTTCACATTGGTTTATTTCACAAAGAAAGGATCATAAACAAACATAGAGTGCACACTTAGTGTATGGAAAAGCTATTGTTTAGAAAAACATAGTGTACATGCTTGGATCATGGGACAACTAGTGTTTTTAATTCAAGTATTAAGTTGATAAAACCGAAATAATAAATAATAAGAAATCAGTATGGTGATAAATAAAAGGTGTTTGATTTATATTCATAGGTTTTGATACCATATCAGATTCAATTATTCTTGTGTTTCATTTTGCATGTTTTGACTTCCATAATAAACTAGGTCATTCTTCCTAAAAGACTAAGTTATTCAAACCATCCATAGTCGGTCATATGTTGGAAGTAGATATGAATCAAGACTGTCATGGGTTGGCTTGTAGAGGTCTAAGTTGTTGGACAAAGTGGTGCTATAACACTCATGAGTGCTCATAAGTTCTGATTATTGGATTCAACCCACGCTCATTTGAATCACTTCATGGATTTTATCACGAGTGATCATGAGACGATAATATCTTATATTCTTCAAACCTAGAGATATGAGTTGTTACTATGAGTTAGTTATACATTGATTACACGAAAACGCATTGGTAAGTCGATGTTATAAAACGTGTCTTTTTGTACAATTCAACAAGTAGTAGAACAAACCATATGAGTCGAAGTTTATCCATTCCTGTTACCTTTGGGATAAAAGCGATATCTATGGGCCCCTCGATGATTTGGTGATGACAAATGTAAGTGCTTGGCCGGGCCTGGACTGATTTGATTTGTTCAATTAGTCAGTCGTCATAAATTGGAAATTGGGAAACAACAAATGGACAGATAGAATGATTATAATCAATGTCTCAGTCCATATGATATCTAGAATGGAGGAATATATGACCCCTTATCTAATGGACAAGTCATTGACAAAGGTCAGAGATCATCGGCAAGGTCAGAGTTCGACAGAAGCTTTTGAGAGCTACGATTGCCAGTCGGTTCTTGAAGTCATACTTGCAATAATAGTTTTAGACTTATCCAAGTGGGAGACTATTGGATTAATGTCTAAGTCCATAACTATAATTGGTAAGACTTGACCCGACCCGACATGGTCCATTTGGGTTACATGGCATCATACATTTGGATTGACTATAATGAGAGAAATAACACTTAAGGTTTGTTAATATATTATAAGTTCTAATATATTAATAAGATTATTTAATAAGTATTGATCAAGAATTAATCTAGAATTAATTAAGTGATCAAAAGAAGACTAATTAAATATATGGGTTGATTGTGTAAATCATCCATACTTGTATAGTGGGCTAATGCTCCATGGATTGTCATGTTGGGATAAAACCCATAAGATGCTCCATGGTATATTTGAACCCATGGATCCAAGGAAATGGAAAGCCATGACAATTAGGGTTTACCCTAATTGTCACTAACTATATAAGCATTTTATTGTTGACAAAATCGGCCACTATGTGTGAGAGAAAGGGATAGCCGATTTTCATGAAGTGTGTATATTCTCTCAAGTCATTCCAAGTGTATTTGGTGTTGTGTGAACCATTTGAGGTGTCACACTTGGGGCACTAGGCACTCAAGCTTTATGAAGACATTCTACATCAAAGAGGTATGTAATTCTAACTTGAGATATTCATATGAATCAATGTTATTATGCTAGTTAGGATGAATACCTTGGAAAGTTCATATTTGCATGTATAATAGAGAAAACATAGATCTAAGGTATTTAGGGTTGCATGTACACATAGGAGTGTTAAAATGATCAAAACCTAACAGTTCCTTCACCACTCTGCTCTTGAATCTCTTCAAGATTAATTTTCCTCCCACTGTCCTCTTGGCTTATGAGAGTTCTTTCTTGGAAAACCCCTCTTCTCGCAACAAAGACAACATTGTCACTCGGTCTGTAGAAGAGATAGCCAAAAGACTTTTGTGGATAGCCGATGAAATAACACTTCTCACTACGAGGTTCGAGTTTGTCGTGAGTCTCTCGTCTTACGAAAGCCTCGCAACCCCAAACCTTAATATGTGCCAACGAGGGAGCTTTCCCTCTCCACATCTCGTGAGGTATTTTGGAAACTTTCTTGGTGGGAACTAGGTTAAGGATATGGGCGGCAGTCTCTCAGCCACACCATTCAATTGTGGTGTTCTCGGAGGCGTCAGTTGCGAAACAATTTCGCATTCCTTTAGATAGTCGTGAAACTCAAGACTTAGGTACCCTCCTCCTTGGTCAGACCGAAGCATCTTGAATTTTTCTGCCCAGCTGATTCTCCACTTCATTCTTAAACTCTTTGAACTTTTCAAAGGTTTCTGACTTATGCTTGATTAAGTAGATATATCCATATCTGCTATAATCATCTGTAAAAGTCACGTAGAAGCAGCAAGCATACATTGTGGTGGATCTAAAGGGCCCACACACATCGGTGTGTATGAGATCCAATAGACCCTCGACCTATTACAAGTGCCAGTAAAGGGTAACTTAGTCATCTTCCCAAGAGAACAAGATTCACACACGTCATCGTCCCTAAGTTCAAATGACTCCAACACTCCATCCTTTTGGAGTTGGGCTATGTGTTTCTTGTTGACATGGCCAAGGCGACAATGCCACAAGCATGCTTTGTCTAGACTTTTAGACGAATCAATATTCAACACATCATTTCCTAAGTTGTCTACAACCAACACATATTCATATATTCCGTTACAAGGAAATGCCTTGAAATAAAAACACCATTCAAATAAACATTAATAGAACCATTAATTTTATTAAATGAATATATGAAACCCTGTCTATATAATCTATGAAAAGAATGATGTTCTTTCCCATATCTGGCGAATAGCAACAGTTATTTAAATCTAATCCTAACCCATTACTCAACAGTAAAGAATAAACTCCAACTCTGGTCACAGGCGACGATCTTCTGTTTCCCATAATCAAGTTTATCTTCCCATGCTCCACCTCCCTACTTCTTATTAGGCCTTGCAAATCAGAATAAATGTGAAAACCACATCCTGTATCAAGAACCCATGAAGTAGCAAGTGATGAGTTGTTAGATTTAATAGAATACATATCTGCGAAAGTGGGCTTTATCTTCCCATCCTTAATGTCCTGCAGATATTTAGGGAAACTTCGTTTCTAGTGGCCCTTCTCGTGGCAATAGAAACACTCTGCCTCCTTAGGGTCAGAGGAGGGTTTAGCAGAACCTGCTTTGGTCCCACTAGAGGATGAACCATCATGGAGCTTTCCCTTTTGGTAGCTCTTTGAAGGAGCCTTCCTCTTCTTTCCCTTCCCTTGACCAGTTGCCAACACAGAAGCAGCCACAGTAGGGCTGATGCAACAGATTTGTCCTTGAGGTTGCTCTCAGCAGTCCTCAGTAGTCCATGAAGCTTACTCAAGGAGACCTCTTCCTTATTCATGTGGTAGGTCATTCTGAACTGGTTGTAGCAGGAAGGCAAGGAGTGGAGGATAATGTTGATAGCCAAATCCTCATCAAACTTAACATTAAGTTTGAGAAGAGGATCAACATACCTCTGCATTTTCTACAAATGAGAGGTTAGGGATTCTCCACTCCTCGTCTTAGCGGTGATCATGTTAGTAATGATCTCATAGAGCTCTTGCCTCACGATTTGGTGGTACATGTCCAGTAAAGCTTGATGCATCTCATACGGATACATGTCCGCATAGGACATTTGGAGTTCGAGGTTCATGGTGGCCAACATGATGCAATGAACTTTTGTAGCATCACGCTCGTGGGCCTCAAAGGCGGCCAACTCTTCAGGAGTAGCAACATTTGGGTTGTAGGGGTGGCAACTCTCGACCCAACCTGTAACCCGACACTAACCCAACCCGAAAATAGACGGGTTTGGGTTGAGATTTTTGACCCGCCAACCCGCCAACCCACCAACCAGTTTATTTCATGGGTTGGGTTGAGTTATCTGTTTGGGTTCGTGGGTCAACCTGCCAACCCGTATATATATATATATATATATATATATATATATATATATATATATATATATATATATATATATATATATACACTACATTTAAAAAAAATGATATATTTAATTATTAATGAAATTTGATTTCCATCTGTATTCGTAATATTCTGTATCATTGTATTCCTTCCGTATTCGTATGTGACTAATCTGCATTTGCGGTTCGTTAATCAGAAAAAGAAAAAATACATGTTGTTATTTCCACGAGTCACGAACGAAGAACACATCCACTTTCTATGAATGTTTTCATTTTTCATTTTTATTTGGATGTTATTGACTTTATGAATTTATGTTGAAAACGTTTTTTATGTTAATTACTTTAATCATTTTATGAATTTAAGTTGAAAAAACCACATTTTTTAAAATGTGTTGCTTATTTATTAAACGGTTTATATGGGTTGAGTTTAACCCATTAACTTGTGAATCTGCGAACTCTTATACTTAAATGGGTTATATGGGTTGGGTTGGGTTAAGGTTTCCAACCCACCAACCCGTGACCTGCCAACCCGTCAACCCATATATTATATGGGTTGGGTTGAGTTTATGTTTTATGACCCGCCAACCTGCGAACCCGTGACCCACCAACCCGAACCCAACCCCATTGTCAGGCCTACTGGGTTGATCTTTTCAAGTTTCTCATCAAGGACATATTCTTTGTCCTCATAGCGAGTGATCATACGAATGTATCTTATCCACTTGTTGAAATTCGACCCATCAAATGTCACCTTTTGACATAGGTTCATTAGCGAGAATGACCCAGAAGCGTTGTTGTTGTTGTTGTTAGCAGACATCTGAAAATAGAAAGGAACAAAGTTTGATTAGAAATGAATCCCTAATTAAACACCCAAATGAAAATTAGGGCTAGGATCCAACAACATTATTCACAACTTAGAAAAGGGATATCGTAATCTAAAAGTAAATAATTTGAAGGTAAGTGAATGACGATTCACTAATTTTCACCATGAAAAAACGAAAGGAAATTAAGTTTTAAATGTATTTGAAAACTCCTAGATTCTTTTGAGATTCATTGAACTTTTCAATGGCATGTTTAAATCTCAATATGCCCTTCAAGTTTGTGATTGGGATACTGAGGATCACAAAGAAGGTGTAAATAACCATGCGAATCAACATGGTGCACTCAATGTCTCTATCACCTAATCAATGTGTCGGTAAACCACACACACTCCATTGATCTATGACAAACATCAAACCACCCTTCGCTACCAATGTCAATCCCAAATTAGTTTGTCAATTAACCACACACGCTCCACTAACGTTTGACAAGGGTACAAAGTGTAATTCCATGGAGTAGCATCATTTTCACATTTTACCCTAAAGTAAGTAAGATTTCTCAAGATATCCTCTACCTAACTCCCGGACTTGCCGAGTCACTACTTGGACTCGCCGAGTTGGGCACACTCGCCGAGTTGGGCAAACTCGTCGAGTCCAGATACTGACTCGCCGAGTCGGGTCGGGCAGGGAAGAAAAACGATTTTTAGCAAAAACTCGACAATTACATCACATACAACAGAAACCAATCAAGTCTATGATACCACGGATGGGTTTTATACAAAAGAACATCCTATATGCTCATGCAAAACCCTAAAGCTTGGATCTAGGCTTCTCTATTGTACATGCAATTCATCCAAGACTTTTAACTCTAGATCTAGCATGCATAATTTGAAATTAACGCTATAAGAGCATATCTAAGTGATTACCTCTTTCAATTGGCTTGAAATCCTTTGATTCCTCTTGGTTTTGAGCTTAGAGTCACAAGTGTAACTCTTCTAATGGCTTACAAACACCACACAAGCAAGAAGGTAATTATGAGAGAGGAGAAAGGATGCTAAAATCGGCCCTAGGGTTTCTCTTGGAGTCAAGCGGCCAAAAATTGCAAGCAAGGGTCTTTATATATATTGTAGGCTGCTAGGGTTTCAGTCTAAACCCTAATGGACAACTTAGTCACCAAGTAGCCCAAGGAACCTTCTAGAATAAGGCCTTGGACGAAAATATGATGATCCTTTATCATAATTTCGTTACCCTTAGTCCATTAGGTTTCCCAGCCCAAAACTCAACTATCACACATTTGACAGTTTAAGCTCCTTTATTCAATTAATCTCTTTTAGTCACCAAATTAATTCCTAATTAATTTATGACTAATATTAATC
This sequence comes from Lactuca serriola, assembly GCF_051521515.1. Taxonomy (NCBI): domain Eukaryota; kingdom Viridiplantae; phylum Streptophyta; class Magnoliopsida; order Asterales; family Asteraceae; genus Lactuca; species Lactuca serriola. The sequence goes on along the minus strand of NC_136415.1, from coordinate 237,402,479 downwards.
AAACAATATGTTTTCTCCATTAATATATTATTCTTATAATATATTAATAAATCATAATATCTTCTCTCTCTTCTAAATTACCTTGTCAGGTTGCTTTGGTGAAGGCAACCCAAAAGGACCATGCTCAACCGAGTCAAGTACATACCAAATATAGTTACGGGCTTAGACACTAATCCAACACTAATAAAACCCTAATTGATCTAAGGACTTAGTTTTGGGCCTATTGGGATATAATTAGGTTGGAAACCCTAATTAGGATTTAGAAAACCCTAATCGTGGATATATATATATGAGCTTTGGACTGTCGGGACCCGCATTTTTAGATAACCAGATTGGGATTATGTCTTAAGTCAGCCACTATACATAATCGACCTAATAGATTAATGGACTTAATGGATTAATTCCTTAATGGGTTAAGTGAGAAACACTTAACCCTAATTGTTATTTTATGTGAAACCCTAATCTTACTTGGGCCTTAAGTTGGGCCTTCCTATTGGGCATTAGTGATTGGGCTATTGATGGGCCATTCACAAACAAGCATATGAACTAGAATAATTTAATGGGCTTTAGGGTAAGACCCATGTAAGGAGTTTGGGCTCAATTTGGAAAACTTGGGCCATAGATGGGCCAGAACTGGGCCTTGATGATTATGAGATATTGGACCATTGTATTGCCACATGTGTGAACTGGACTAAATGGTTGGGCCTTAAGATAAGCCCATATAGAGCTTTGGACCCAATTTGGAAAATTGGGCCATATGTTGGGCCTTGATTCATTGATTGGTTTTTGGTCCTTCAGAGTGTGTATTTGGACCTTGGTTTTGGACCAAGTTAGGCTAAGGGTAAAATTGTCTTTTTACCGCGAGCATTGACTTATGGTTATGCATTGGAACCTAATTATTAAATTGGTGTCATTTTGATGTTGGCAGTTCGGGAATCTGTCAACCAGCAATGGGAGTTTTATCCGCAGGATTTTAGCAGTGCTAGATGAGTCTCCTCACCATACCAATGGGTCGAAGGCACCAAAGATGGGCCATTATTGAAACATCCCAAAAATACAACCCAAAAATTTTTGTTTCAACATTACCAAAAACCACAACATCAAATGTTATATAATAAAGCCATATATCGTATATCTCAAAATGCCATAGTAAATGTATCAAATCGAAACTGAAGTCAATATCATATCAAAATAGCTGAAAAAAACTCCCAGGATAAAACTGTAACTGTGGTGTGTGTCATGCCATCAACCCGAGTTCTTCCCTTTACTTGTGGAAGTACCTTAAACCAAAAACTGAAACTGTAAGCGTAAAGCTTAGTGAGCTCCCCCAATCTACCACATACCATACAATAACATATAAGCACATATTGGGTCTTGCCCACTGCATCGGACCGAAGTCCGGAACTAACCAGGGTTTTGCCCTCAGCATCGGACCGTAGTCTGAAAACTACATCAGACCGAAGTCTGGAAATAACCAGGGCCTTGCCCTCTGCATCGGACCGAAGTCCGGAAACTACATCGGACCGAAGTCTAGAACTAACCAGGGCCTTGCCCCCTGCATCGGACCGAAGTCCGGAAACAACATCGGACGAAAGTCCGGAAACTTACTGAATATAGCATAGCATAAACACATATACTGCATACTGTATCAGACCAAAGCCCAGAACACATAACACAATGACATGCTTGAATCACAAAGACTTCACGCACACTAAACTGCTGCATCAGACCGAAGTCTGGAACTACTGCTAACTAAACGGGTCGGCATTGTGGCCATAGACCCGTTACTACTGGAAGGAAAAACTCACCTCGTAACGCTGGCTGCTGAGATGCTATATCTGGAAATGGCTAGCTGTTGCTCCGGAACTCCCCGGCTATAATCCCATAAACACTAAATCAGATACTGATAACTGTCCTTAGGTTAAAATGACTATTTACCCCTGGTCAAAATCAACATCCTGGTCAAAGTCAACTATCCGTTGACCGGACTCGCCGAGTTGGGCCGCCAACTCGCCAAGTCCCTATCGTCCATTCTAATCCTCTACCCGCTTCCACTCGTCGAATTTCACAAAGACTCGACGAGTTCTTTGTCGATACTAACATCGAGTCTAACTTCATCTGACTTGCCAAGTTGTATGAACAACTCGTCGAGTGTTCCTTCATCATAAGAACACCTCTGTTTATGACTCACCGAGTTGTATGAACAACTCGTCGAGTCTGATCTTAGGGCCAAGAAGATTGCCTTGGACTCGCTGAGTCACAACGTCGACTCGCCGAGTCCTCTACATGCCACTACTATATAGCCGATTCTAGTTGATTTCAGCGCATCTAATTCATATATCTGGGCTTCTATGGGCGGCTTTGCACGTAAAGTTTCCAACTTTACGTGCATGCATACAAGAATGAGGCTAAAATACCAAAATCATCCAATACTAAGCACTTAGGGTTTTGAACAAGGCTATTTCCGCATAAAGGTAGCTACATTGAGTTCCTAGAGCTCAATAACATCCAGATCTATAGCCTCCATCCTAAGGAGAGCTCATATCTCGAGTTTGAATCATAAAAGGCTCCAAAATAGGAATAACAAGCATACAAGAGGGTTTAATGGAGGAATACACAAGGTAATAACTTTGTTACCTGAATGAGAAACAGATAGAAGCTAGCTCTTGGATCTCCTTTCTCTTTTATGGACCTTCTTTCCTTCCTTCTCTTCTATAATTCCTAAACTATCACAAAAGACTTAAGTTCAACAAAGGGGGACTAAGGTTTTACAGAGGAATGCTCTAAAGGTGCTGGAGGCTGGGGTGGGAGGCTATAATGACCTTTAAATAGGGTACAAACCTTGGGATTTAGGGTTTCATCCAGACAAGCGGACTCGCTGATTCTGGAATATGGACTCGTCGAGTCGCCAACTAAGAACATGTGCAAATCCCGTCTCTACTCGACGAGTCGGGCTACAGACTCGTTGAGATCCTCTTAAGGAAGGAAAATACTTATATTTAAATCACATACCAGAAATGGGGCGTTACAATTCTCCCCCACTTATCTTAGACTTCATCCTCGAAGTTTGTTGCTGCTGAATCAAAAAATAAATCTGGATAATGCTCCCTCATCTCCTCCTCGGTCTCCCACGTCCACTTTGAACCCTTCCGGTGCTGCCATTGCACCTTCACTAGCTGAACTACCTTGTTCCTCAAGGTCTTCGTCTTCCGATCTAAGATCGCAACTGGTCTCTCAATATAATTTAGGCTGCTATCAACCTAAATATCCTCGAATGGCACGAGTGCTGACTCGTCCACTAAACACTTCCTTAACTGGGAAACATGGAAAGTTTTGTGGATCTGGCTAAGCTCTGCTGGAAGATCCAACGTATAAGTAACCCGACCCACCCGAGCCGAAACCCTAAAAGGACCAATAAACCTGTGGCCCAGCTTTCCCCGTTTCCGTAACCTGATAACACCCTTCCAGGGTGATACTTTCAGGAGGACCATATCACCCTCCTGAAACTCCAAGTCTGAACGCCTCCTGTCGGTGTAGCTCTTCTGCCGACTCTACGCAGTCTGCTACGGACCTGGTGGGTCATCTCTGTGGTCTTGAGCACCACCTTAGTGCTCCCGATGACCCTCTGACCGATCTCGCCCCAGCAAATCGAGGTCCTACACTTCCTTCCATAAAGCATCTCGAAAGGAGGGCGGTCAATGCTGGTGTGGTAATTGTTGTTATGCGAAAATTCCACTAATGGAAGATACGTATCCCAATTGCCACCAAAATCTAGAACACATGCCCACAGCATGTCCTCGAGAGTCTAAATCGTCCTCTCGCTCTGCCCGTCCATCTGAGGGTGGAAGGCGGTGCTGAAGTGAAGAGGAGTCTTCATCTCGTCATGAAACCGCTTCCAAAATCTGGAAGTGAACCTGACGTCTCGATATGATATTACTGATACCGGCACTCCATGTCGTGTCACTACCTCACGCACATAAATATCGGATAGCTTCTTTGCCTAAATGCTCTCCTAAATCGGTATGAAATACGCGCTCTTGGTCAGCTGATCCATTATAACCCAAATCGAATCAACTCCACGTACGGTCCTGGGAAGCTTAGTGATGAAATCCATAGTGATATCCTCCCATTTCCACATGGGAATGTCTAATGGCTGCATCTTGTCGTGGGGTCTCTGATGTTCTGCCTTGACCTTCCTGCAGGTCAGGCATCTCTCCACATACCAGGCCATATCCCGCTTCATGCATGGCCACCAATAATCGAGTCGAAGATCTCTGTACATCTTCGTCGCCCCTGGGTGGATGGAGAAACGAGACTTATGAACCTCATCCATCAACACCTATCGTACTACGCCCCAGTATGGTACCCAAACTCTCCCATAAAGGGTCAACAATCCTCAACTGTCATAGTCAAAGGATGATACTCAGCCCATAATCCTTTCACACTTCTGCCTTACCTCCTTCTGTCCCTCAACTTGTGCCTCTCTACTCTGCTCCAACAAGGGAGTAATCACTGTCATCCTTAGGCAAATATCCCTGATCGGGGATACTACCGCCTTGCGGCTCAAGGCGTCGGCCACTACGTTAGCCTTAACCGGATGATAAAGGATCTCACAATCATAATCCTTTACCACGTCTAACCATCGATGCTGCCTCATGTTCAAATTCAGCTGATCCATGAGGTACCTCAAACTTTTATGATCCATGTAAATGGTACAACGGACACCACAGAGGTAATGTCTCCAAATCTTGAGGGCGAACACCACTGCCCCCAACTCTAGATCGTGCGTCTAATATTTAGCCTTGTGAGGCTTCAACTGTCTAGAGGCGTAAGCTATCACATGCCCCCGCTGCATTAACACCGCTCCCATACCTGTGATCGAAGCATCACAATAGACTACAAAATCCTCTACACCCTCTACAAGGGTAAGAATCGGCGCCTCACACAACCTCTGTCTGAGAGTCTCAAATGTTGCTTGCTGCTCAGACCCCAACGAAACACCACCAACTTCTTGGTCAGTCGGGTGAGTGGAACTGCTATCTTGGAGAAATCCTGGATGAATCTCATGTAGTACCCTGCTAATCCTTGGAAGCTCCGAATCTCAGATGGAGGCCTTGGGACCTCCCACTGCATCACAGCCTCTATCTTGTCCGGATCTACTAGTATACCCTTTTGGTTGACGAGGTGTCCAAGGAACTGCACCTTGCGCAACCAGAACTCGCACTTGGAGAACTTCGCGAAAATTCTCTCCTTCCTTAGTGTCTCTAGCACCTCTCTCAGGTGCTCTTCGTGATGCTCCTGAGTCTTGGAATAAACCAAGATGTCATCAATGAATACTATCACAGACCGATCCAACATCGGTCTGCATACGCGGTTCATGGGATCCATGAACGCGGCTAGAGCATTGATGAGCCCGAACGGAATCACCACAAACTCATAATGACCATAGCGGGTCCTAAAAGCAGTCTTCTTCATATCCTCCTCCCTGAACCGCATCTGGTGATATCCTGACCGCAGATCAATCTTGGAGAACTAAGATGCTGCCTGAAGTTGGTCAAACAAGTCATCTTTCCTCGGGAGTGGGTAACGGTTCTTCACCGTTACTTTATTCAGCTCCCGGTAATCTATGCACATGTGATGCGACCCATCTTTCTTCCTTACGAATAGGATCGGGGATCCCCATGGTGAATTACTCGGCCTGATGAAACCCTTGTCTAGCAGCTCCTGCAGCTGCGTAGACAACTCTTGCATCTCCGGAGGAGCCAACCGATATGGTACCTTGGCTATTGGAGCTGCACCAGGAACCAGGTCAATCCAAAACTCGGCCTGTCTTTCCGGAGGTATCCTAGGTAAATCCCCCAGGAATATGTCTGGATACTCTCGCACTACTGGTACGTCATCAACTGTCACCTTACCCTTCTCCCAGACATCTATAACATAGGCGATGTACCCTGCGCAACCCTGTTGAACGTAGCGTCTCGCCCTCGCTGCTGAACAAAGGACCGGTCCGCGCTGTGGCCTCTCGCCCTGAATCACTAACTCTCCCCTACTGGTAGTGCAAACCCTCACTAACTGCAGCTCATAATCAATCACTGCCCCATTGGGGCTCAGCTAATCCATACCCACTATAACCTTATTCCCTTGAAGAGGAATAGGAACCAAGTCCACTGAAAAGTGCTCATCAAATAAATGCAGCGAACACCCCCTATGTACTCTTGCGACCTTGACGGTCCTGTCGTCCACTATCTCAACCTCAAGTGGACAATCCAGCTCCCCCGAAGCTCTACTAAACCTCTTGCTAAGCGCAAGTGAGACAAATGATCGGGTAGCCCCCGAGTCAAACAATATTGTAGCTGAAATGTCGTTCACTAAGAACGACCCTATACGCAAACATGTAATCATGAGAAACAATCAATATCAATAAAGATATAAGAGAAAGATACATACCCTCCACCACGTCAGGAGTCGCTTGCGCCTCCTCAGTCGTCATCTGAAAAGCTCTACTCTTCGCCACTGACATCTCAATCTAGCCTTGACGGCCGTCTGTAATCCTCAATGTTGCAGGGGCAGGTGCTACCACCTTCCCTGCTGCTGCTAAACTCGGGCACTGTGACTTTTTATGTCCCCTCTGATTGCAATGGAAGCAAATCAGATCAGATGTTGCGGTGGTGGTAGTAGCTATATAATTTCTACTCATATGCCCGGTCTGGCCGCACTTGTAGCAACCGGTACTACATGCCTTGCACGCCCCATCGTGCAATCTCCCCACACTTGCCACACCGAATGTGGCTCTGTTGTCCTCTAGATCTGCGATCTGATACCTTGGGCTTTTTGCCCGAACTCCCTGTGCCAGATGTCGCCTCTGGCTTCCTCTTCTTCTCCATCTCCAAATATATATCTCTCTCACGAGCCCTCGCAATCATATCATCCAACATTTTATAGCTGGACCGGCTCACAAACTGGTGGATATTACTCCGCAACATCTCATGATAATGGACCTTCTTCATTTCCTCATTAGTTGTGTACTGAGGAACGAGAAGAGCCCTCTCCCTGACTTGGCGGTAATCTCCGCCACTGTCTCTGTAGTCTGGGTGAGATCCTGAAACTCCCTGGCTAACTGCTGCACCTCAATAACCGGTGCAAACTCGGCTCTGTACCTGGTAGTAAAATCAGCCCAAGTCATCGCATCAAGTGTTGCGTCATCCCGATGACATGCCTGATCTCCTCCCACCAATCGCATTCCCTGTCCTTCATAAGACAGGATGCTAGTCTGACCTTGTCCCCCTCGGGACACCTGCTGGTGCGGAAAGCGTTGGCGACATCTGCCAACCACCTAGTACTCGCTATGGGGTCCCGCGCCCCATGATAGTCTAGAGCTTCACAAGCCTGGAACTCCCTGAAGGTGAGTGTGTGTGACCCCATCATGGCCGCCATCTTAGCACAGAATGTGCTGAACCTCTCGTCCATCAGCTCTAGAATACCCTCCTTGATCGAACCGAAGATCACCGGAGTCTGCTCAAGTATGGTGCGAGTAACCTCTGAGGTGAGGAACTCTCTGGTCTGCTCATCTAAATGCTCGGCTCCCGAGCCTTATCCTGATCCCTCGTCGGCTCCTGAACTGCCGACTGCTGGCCTAGGGCATAAAACCACCATTCTGAAAACACATCATGCTAAATGTCAAAAACACTGCTATATATCTCGAGGGATCGCTACCACTACTAGTTTCCTGGTCTCATCTCAGCCTTCCTTGATTCAAGTACAGATCCTCTGCTTTCAGATGAGTCTCCTCACCATTCCAATGGGTCGAAGGCACCAAAGATGGGTCATTATTGAAACATCCCAAAAATACAACCCAAAATTTTTTGTTTCAACATTACCAAAAACCACAACATCAAATGTTATATAATAAAGTCATATATCGTATATCTCAAAATGCCATAGTAAATGTATCAATTCAAAACTGAAGTCAATATCATATCAAAATAGCTGAACAAAACTCCCAGGATAAAACAGTAACTATGGTGTGTATCATGCCATCAACCCAAGCTCTTCCCTTTACTTGCGGAAGTACCTGAAACCAAAATCTGAAACTGTAAGCACAAAGCTTAGTGAGCTCCCCCAATCTACCACATACCATACAAAAACATATAAGCACATATTGGGCCTTGCCCACTGCATCAGACCGAAGTCTGAAACTAACTAGGGCCTTGCCTTCTGCATCAAACCGTAGTCCGGAAACTGCATCGGACTGAGGTCCGGAACTAACCACGGCCTTGCCCTCTGCATCGGACCGAAGTCCGGAAACTGCATCGCACCAAAGTCTAGAAACTGACCAGGGCCTTGCCCCCTACATCGGACCGAAGTCTAGAAACTGCATCAGAACGAAGTCCGGAAACTGACTGAACATAGCCTAGCATGATGATAACTACTAGCATAAACACATATACTGCATACTGCATTGGACCAAATCCAGGAACACATAACACAATGACATGCTTGAATCACAAAGGCATCACGCACACTGAACTACCGCATCGGACTGAAGTCCAGAACTACTGCTAACTAAACGGGTCGGCATTATGGTCGTAGGCCCATTCCTACTGGAAGGAAAAAGCTCACCTCGTAACGCTGGCTGCTGAGATGCTAAATCTAGAACTGGCTGGCTACTGCTCCAGAACTCCCCGGCTACAATCCCATAAACACTAAATCAGATACTGATAACTGTCCTTAGGGTAAAATAACTATTTACCCCTGGTCAAAATCCACATACTGGTCAAAGTCAACTATCCGCTGACCGGACTCGCCGAGTTGGGCCGCCAACTCGCCAAGTCCCTATCGTCCATTCTAATCCTCTACCCGCTTCCACACGTCGAGTTTCGCAAAGACTCGACGAGTTCTTCTTCGATACTAACATCGAGTCTAACTTCATCCGACTCGCCGATTTTTATGAACAACTCGTCGTCTGCTCTGTCATCATATGAACACGTCTCTCTGTGACTCGCCGAGTTGTATGAGCAACTCGTCGAGTCTGATCTTGGGGCCAAGAAGATTGCCTTGGACTCGCCGAGTCACGGCGTCGACTCGCCGAGTCCTCTACATGCCATTACTATACAGTCGATTCTAGTTCATTCTAGTGCATCCAATTCATAGATCTGGGCTTCTAGGGCTGGTTTTGCGCGTAAAGTTTCCAACTTTACGTGCATGCATACGAGAATGAGGCTAAAATACCAAAATCATCCAATACTAAGCACTTAGGGTTTTGAACAAGGCTATTTCCGCATAAAGGTAGCTACATTGAGTTCCTAGAGCTCAATAACATCCAGATCTATGGCCTCCATCCTAAGGAGAGCTCATATCTCGAGTTTGAATCATAAAAGGCTCCAAAAGAGGCATAACAAGCATACAAGAGGGTTTAATGGACGAATACACAAGGTAATAACTTTGTTACCTGAATGAGAAACAGATAGAAGCTAGCTCTTGGATCTCCTTTCTCTTCTATGGACCTTCTTTCCTTCGTTCTCTTCTACAATTCCCAAACTATCACAAAACACTTAAGTTCAACAAAGGGGGACTAGGGTTTTACAGAGGAATACTCTAAAGGTGCTGGAGGCTGGGGTGGGAGGCTATAATGACCTTTAAATAGGGTACAAAACCTGGGATTTAGGGTTTCATCCAGACAAGCGGACTCGCTGAGTCCGAAATATGGACTCGTCGAGTCGCCAACTAAGAACATGTGCAAATCCCGTCTCTACTCGACGAGTCGGGCTACAGACTCGTCGAGTTCCTCTTAAGTAAGGAAAATACTTATATTTAAATCACATACCAGAAATGGGGCGTTACAATTATGTATTATGTGATATGCTAGCTGATTTTGTGTGCTATGTGGTATGCCAATTGATTGTGTAGAATGTGATATGCTAGTTGTCTTTGTGATACTTGTATGGAAGACCTCGGGTGGTTCCCGGGCACCAAGGTATAAGACCCTGGAGGGTTTCCACGACATTCTAGGTAAATACATCGGGGAGGGGGGTTCCTGAGGCACTAGGGTTTAAGACCTTGGAGGGTTTCCATGGCATCCTTAGTTAAGACCATGTGGGGGTTCCCATGACATTGGGCTAAGACCATGTGGGGGTTCCCATGGCACCCGGGTGTAAGACCCTGGAGGGTTTCCAGGGAATCCTTATATTTTTTCATGTTTAATACATATGTTTGTATGTATGGTTTGATTGGTACTTAGTTATGACCATGTGGGGGTTCCCATGGCATTGGGCTAAGACCCTGGATGGTTTCCAAGGCACCCGGAGTAAGACCCTGGAGGGTTTCCAGGGCATCCCTATGTGTTATATGCATAACTTGTGTAGATGATATGATCTATGTGATTATGTGTATAAGACCTTGGAGGGTTTCCATGACATCTTTATATGTGTAGATGCATGGTTATGAGATTGATATGGGTTATGTGATTATGTGGGGGATATGCTCTGGGGAACTCACTAAGCTTTGTGCTTACATTTATTTTTTATGGTTTCAGGTATCATTGTTTTGGAAAGGAAGGGCTCATCTTGATCGCAACACTCACACACACCTGTGTTTTCTGCATTATGTGATTTTAGGATGAACTCTGATAAATGTTTGAATTAGCAATGCTTTTGGAACGTTTGGATTTAAAGATATATGTGTTTTGACTGTATTGAAAAATGGAAATTTTACCCTTGATTTTTGGGTCGTTACAAACCAACACCCTAAATCTACTCATAATTGGAGTAAATCGATGGAAAAAAAGAGAAGAAGACATCAATGTTTATCGTTGCCTAAATATAATTAGAAAAACACAAACGCTAAATTGGATTCTGCATCTAGGTGTACCATGGTTGGTTTATTTTGAATGGAGAAAAGCGAAGAAGGTTGGTGGCAGTGGTGGTGTTAGCTAAATCGTACCCCGCCCCCAAAATCATTGCACAAATTGACGTTCACTTGGACGGAGCTTCCAATGGGCGAAGTAAGAAGGCAAAGGAGAACAACAGAGATCAAAGAAGTCTTGACCTTGCATATGTCGGCAAATCAACAGATATCGGAAAGATAGAGACCCAAGGGCGGTGACGAGTTTAGATTTGCAGTTTTCTGGCAACGGCGACGACTTGGGAGTTGAGGTGGTGATCAGTGGCTTCGGGTTTGTGTTTATGAAGATGGAGAGATGCTTTGAGCAAATCGATCGTGGTTATTGAAGGAAATTAAACCAGATGGAGTGTGGTGCGGCCACTGCCGCACTTTGCTACCACGTGTGCATAATAAGGATATAACAGTCTTTTTATATTGATAAGGGACGAAATTGTAACAAAAACAAACTATAAGGGATGATTCGAATGAAAAAAAGGTTAAGAACCTGATAGGAAATTTTGATTAACCACATCAATGCTTTTAATAATTTGTTCAAAAATTTAGTATTCAAATCAAATCCATATAAAATTTAAAATTTATACTAAAAATGTAAAATTACAAAAAATAACTTATTCAACGTATGATAACATAACATGTAAACATACAAAAAATCATTTATTGATTACATTTTTAAAAATAAATTAGATTTGTTGAATAAAATGCTTTATAAAAATATAGATCAAAAATTATAATGCGCACGTAAAAAACAGTGTAGATAAACATCAAGGAGACCATTAGAATGCGTCTGAGCTGGCACCGGAAGGTGCTGAGAGCAACGCTGACGTCAGCAAACGACAAGAAACACGTGTATCATTCAAAATTTATATCTAATCCCATCTTCCACCTCATACCCTAACGTCATCACCAACTTGGCTACCTTCATCTTTATTCTTTACCCCAAAATTTAACAGCCGACCCTTTTTGTTCTTTTCATCTTATGGTTTTGGTCCTCAAAATTTAAGGTAGTATTGTTTGGTACCTTAATTTTATGCACATGGAACATCTCTCTATCTTGGGCTTTTATACAAATTTAAGTATTTTATGTACAAAATTACTACATTATTCATTTATCCAAAAGTAATGCAAAAAAATCATAAATTTAAAAAAAAAAAAAAAAAAAAAAAAACTATAAGTACAAATATAATTCTGATCCTACAAACCATATGAAACTATATAATGAAAACCAAATTTCTCATACTTTGAGCTAATATTGACAAAATTAGTTGTTACTGTTAGAAAGTAAATTAGAAGCTTAATGACATGATTATACATTGCACTTTCCCTTCCTCGTTCCAAAGTTAGAAGCTATTTTGATAACTTTTAAACTTTGGATGCATTAAAATGTGAGATTTTGTCAGAATATTAACATTTTATGGGGTTCAATTTTAAAAAATAGATAAAAAAAAATGGATTTTCATATATAGATACGAATTACGTGGAGCTGAGTCATAAGGGCTCCATGGAATCCACTGTAGCTTCGCGGAATGACAAAATCGTAATTAAATCGGATTATTTTATGAAGAAAAAAAAAACTCGATGAACAGTTCCGTAGAGGTGCCTCTGCGGACCTCGTTAGCAGCTCCACAAAACTTTTCATCAAGTTTTATCTTTTTTTTTATCTTTTTTTTATATAAATACCCCTGATTAATTATGATTTTGTCATTCAGCGAAACTACAGTGGACTCGGTGGAGCCCTCGGAGCTTATCTCCGCGGAAAACATGTCTCTATGTGGAAATCCGATTTTTTGTGATTAAAATTTGAAGTTTCTCCTAAAAAAATGTCTATTAATAGAAAAATCCCTTGAAATATACCATTTTATGAAATAACTTTTATAATAACACTTTCATATCTAAATAAATAGGGCAAGGTTCATTTTCCACCTTGTAGCTTCTTGTATTTATATGGATGTATAGTCCAACACTTTCATTTGACACATGGGTGTTTCAAACAAGTTTTATCATGTTTTATGTTTTTGTTGTTTGAAATAAACGTATCTAAAAGCTGCATTATCTTGTTCTTATGATTATATCTCCCTTTAATCGGTGTCATTCTTGTCATGGTCACTTAGGTTCAAAATAAGTTCCACCTTTGGCACACCGTCGGGATCCCTAGTTTGACACACTATTAGTCATACCCTTAAGACCTAACAATTGGTAATTTTTTCCTGTTCATCATTTTCTTTATTTCCTCATAGAAAGGAAAAATGTGACAAAACGTAATTTACATCCTAATGTTACAAATGAAATATTCACATGTTTACCATATCTACTATAATAAATTAAGATAATTTTACCACAGGTCAATCTCTAATTAATTTTGCCACTTGTCATTTTGTAATATTTTTCAAATAAATAATAATCTCATGTCAATTTATGTTTTTTTTTTCAATTTAAAAATTAAAAAGTCAAATAATACTTTTATATATATATATATATATATATATATATATATATATATATATATATATATATATATATATATATATAAAGTATCAAATGGAATACATATTATACTAAATTACAATTAATATTTTTTTCATTCCTTATTTCAAAATTTTATTTAAAAAATACTTATTATTTATATTTTAATATTTTATTTTTAGTCAACCCATATAATAGACGGATTTTACATCTAATTTATAGAAAAACAATAAAAACAATCTATTAAACATAATTATTCATAGTTAAAGAATATTAAATTATATGCTTAATTACCGGAGAAATTATTTTGTACCGCCCACATGGCATGTTGGAGACAAGTGTTAAAAATCATCACGTCACCAACAACGAAATACACCTTATCTTTTATAGTTGTTTTCTTTTGACAAAAATTTGCACACACACAATATATATATATATATATATATATATATATATATATATATATATATATATATATATATATATATATATATATATATATATATATATATATATATATATATATATATATATAGAGAGAGAGAGAGAGAGAGAGAGAGAGGAGGTTCAGTTGACAAAAAAGAAAAGTTAAAAATAAGGGCATCATTCTCAGTCATGTACTTATTTTCCCGCAAAACACTTAGGTGTATCAGCGGAATGGGTAACCGATATACATGTATTTTACAACCACACATGTTTTCTTAAAGTATGCTAATCATGAACTTAATATACATAAAAACATTTTTTTGTTTTTTTTTTATTTTAAAATGTTATATTTATCGAAAATTTGTTTTAAATATACCAAAATTTATAATTTTATATTCTCTATAAATAGACATCTATATTGATATAGTTTTGAGATAAAATAAAGAAATTATTTTTTTTAGAGTTTCAACTATCGTTATTCATAAGTTAATAAAAACGCATCAGATTTTTATTACAGTAATTCATTATTCACTTATGAATAAAACATATGCTTAACTTTTTTACAGTTTAAGTATCGTTTATGTATGAATATAACACGTTATAAAGTTTTATTACCTAAAATATATATTTTTTACATCATCTTTCGTCACATGTTATATTTATATATGAATAAAACGTGTATTAGTTATCGTTATATGTTATATTCATATATTAATAAAACATTTATAAGATTTTTGTTATAGTTTATTTGTTATTCATATATAAATAAGTACTATGTTAAAAAAAGATGAAATATTTTGAAAATTTGAACTACTTATTCATATGAAAATAACAGATAAATTGTAACAAAATTATGATAAATGTGTTCTTTGTATATGAATATAACTTATCAGGAAAGTCGATACATGTTTTATTCATATGTGAATATAACATGTGACGAAAGTTGATGTAAACAGTAAAGAGTTTATTATATGTTATATTTATATATGAGTGATATTTTTTTTGTAAAAAAATCTAATCATTTTTTATTCATAAGTGACTAACGAATGTACTGTACTAAAAAGTTAATGCAATTTTTATTAACTTATGAATAACGATAGCTGAATATATATATATATATATATATATATATATATATATATATATATATATATATATATATATATATTATTTTATCTTAAAACTATATCAATATGGATGTCTATTTGTATAGAATAAAAAATCATGAATTTTGGTATATTTAAAATGATTTTTTGATAAAAATAGGTTCTTAAAAATTTAAAAAACGAAGAAAGCTATGTTATATATATATATATATATATATATATATATATATATATATATATATATATATATATATATATATATATTAAGGTAATGATTAGCATGGTTTAAGGAAACATGTTTTGTTGGAAAACACATGTGTATTCATTTTCCATTTCTGCTGGTACGACGGAGGCTTTTACGGCAAAAATAAATAAGTGGCTGAGAATAATTCCCCAATGTTCAATATTTTTTATTTTCTCAATTAAACTTACATCTCTCTCTCTCTTTCTCTCTCTCTCTATATATATATATATATATATATATATATATATATATATATATATATATATATATATATATATATATATATATATATATATATTGTTGGGTTGCAGATTTATTTTGTATTGCGTCATTGGGCTCGGTTTATAGTCTAGTTTTGCACTCCGGTTTGGGCCTGTCCAACCGTGAGCCTGTTAGGTTTACTATATAATAATGTGCTTGCATGCATATTAGGTTAACGATCTAGAATACAAGATAGAGAATTACGATAGCTTTGATTTTCTTTATCGTTCCTGTAAGCCTTTTAACCCTCTGCAGTTGATGTTCTTGATCGAGCTCTTCTGAGGGTTGTTTAATAATTATTCGACACGTTTGATTCATTCTTGAGTTGTTTACTGTTTTCGTGTTCTTGCTGTTTAATCTTTATTTTACCTGTTTGAGATCTAATCGATCTTCAAGATTAAGTTTTGATCTCATCAATTGGTATCAGAGCAGGAGGCTGTGTAATCGATACACTTCTTTTCTGTGAAAAAGGTTTTAATTAGGGTTTTCCGCAATTACTGATATTTATTGAGTCGTCATCTCATTATTGACGTATCTTGATGTTTATTGTTTTGCCCTAATCTGATTTATTACAAGTCTGATCTTTAAACTGGTTATTCGATCATTATGGACGAGTCGCAATCGAACCCCATCAATATTTCGAACAGCATTGGATCTACCACGAAAATTCCCATCCTGTACACCCATGATTATGAAGTCTGGGCGCATCACTTTGAAGATTACGTTATAGGATCTGAGGATAATGGATACCTCATCTGGGAAGCAATCATTAATGGACCGTTTTCTCATTCTGCAACTTCAAGGATTATTAAAACTCAAAAGGAGTATAATGATCTTCTGAAAGATGTTAAAGATATTGCGCAAGATGAAAAGGATAAATTTCAGTGCAATATCAAGGCGTTAAGATTGATCAGATTCGCCCTTCAGTCCGACACTTTCAGGCTGGTAAGTTCATGCACGACGGCAAAAGAAATATGGGACAGGTTACGTGAACTGTACTCTACAGACGAAGATCTAGAACACTCCATTCAAACATTACTCTTGTCTGAGTTTGGTGAATTTAGGCAAGGAACCGAAGAAACTGTGACCCAAACGTTCGATCGCTTCAATCATCTTCTTAGCAAGATGATCAAACATGACATCGAAAGAAAGCTTATTGAGCAGAAGATTACGTTCTTAAATGGTCTAAGATCAGAGTGGAGGGCAGTCGTGTCCACAGTTAATGCCCATGAGAAATTTAAATCATATTCCTTGGCGAAACTGGTGGGTATTCTCAAATCTCAGGAGAAGATTGTGTTGCAAAAAAAGAATGTGGTTTCAAGCCTAGGTTCGTTAGCCCTCCTATCCAAAAGTAAAGCTGTGATGGAAGACGAAGACCTCAACTTGGAAGATTATGACCTCACGTCTGAGGATTATGCTATGATGGTGTCTAACCCCAAGAGGTTCATCAAGAAGAGATTTCCTTCCAACAAAAACCGAAACTGGCAGGGGAGTTATAGTTCTGAAAAGGTTAAAGATGAACCGAAGGTTGAAGAGTCTAAGAAGGAACCGAAGGCAGAAGGTGATTCTGGAGTAAGGTGCTATTATTGTGGGGGTAAGAACCACTATGCAAAGGATTGTGTCCTCAAAAAGATGGCTGAAAATGATGAGGAAAAGGATGAAGAAGCTTTGTTGCAGAAAAAGCTTGATGAGATAAGGAAGAAGAAATCTACCGCTAACCCTTCTATGAATGCTCTAATTGTGCAGGGTTCGGTTGTTGATGATGAGTTCGGTGGCGTGGAGGTTTGGTCAACCGATTCTGAAGACGATGAAGTGAGGAAGCCTTCTCATGGAAAGGCTTGTGTGGCAAAAGAGGAAAACAGTGGAGGAACATGCTTGATGGTGTCTGACGTATCTCAGATGAGGGGATATAACACTGATGGTGGAGGCTGTGACATCCCCAAAATCTCGGCCAGAAAAGACCGATTTTCATTTATGCTTTTAAATATTTTCAGAGTAAATCCTTTTGATTTGAAAGAGTTGCGGAATTTGTTCCCAAAAATAAAACATGATAAAACATTGTTTACCGAAGCATTTCATAAAAGAAATGTATTTTCATTATAATCAAAACTCGGGGTGTCATGTTTCGATACAGACCAATAAGCATAAACGAATACATTACAAGTCATATAACAAATATAAACATATGCAGACTTGTAAACAAAACAACTTGATGGTTCATCCATCTCATGCCCTTCCGCCACTACCTGTAATACAATTTAAAACTGAGTGGGTCAGGCTTGGGAGCCTGGTGAGCATATAGGGTTTTCAACCCACAATAAATATCATATTTAATTTTCACCAACCAACAATAACCCAATTACCCATTCCCGTTATTCTCACTTTAATGTCCCTAAAACAACTAACATAAGGGACCTAGTCTAAGAATATTTCATCGGGGCGACAACACATGCTTCGGGGGTACCTCAGCAATATAAGTCAAATAAGGCAACCATGAGGGGGATGGAGTACAGCGAATGAACACCCAAGTTCATTAACACCTACAGGTGGCGAACCTGCTAATGTTTCCACAAGACTGTCTAGAATAGCCAGTGGTCGTCATCTAAACTCCGCTAGATTACTCAATCAAACAACAACGAGGCCTCTCATCTGTTTATTACACACCAACGGTCTACCCATGTTCTACCCAACATATTAGTAGATAAAAATATACATTTGTATACATAGTTTAAAGAAAACCTGTATAGCATGCTTTAATCAACACATAACAGATGAGGCACACACACATAACACGTATCTCATAAAGAAATAAGCAGATCTATAAGATAGAAGAGAGTGAATACTCATTCACACATAACACAACCAAATATATACACATAGCACGTATTTTTATATAAAATACTGCGTATTATTGTATTAGAAGAAAATAACTACACACTCACTTGATCAGAAGATGATCCGACAGCACTACGGCTTATAGAAGTAGTAATCCACAGCAGATCTGGAAGATCTCCTCGAAAATCGAACTTCTCGCGGGCAGAGCTTCGACTCGGGAACCGCACTTTTCGGGATCTTCGGGATCTCGGGACTTGCCTCGGGGCTAGAGTATGATACCGGGACTTCGGGATAGCTTCGGCACGAAAAACGATGCAAAAGACTAGAGAGAAGAGAAGAAAATGAACAAGACATAAGGCTGTCTTCGGATTCCTTTATATAGAGGCTGGAGCCTCGGAGTACGCGGGGCGTACTGCGTTACGCGGGGCGTACTGCCCAAAACGTCATTGCTTACGTATCCGAAGTGCTCGAGTGCGAGTGTCGACATCCCTCGGAGTACGCGGGGCGTACTCGAGTACGCGGGGCGTACCTCGGATCAGATCGGTGACTCCTTCGGATAATGCTTCCGAATTTTGATTTAAATTTAAATACAAAATGATTAATAAACTTCGGAAATTCATAACTTCTTCATACGAACTCCGTTTTCGACGTTCTTTATATCCACGCGAAGGTGAGACCACGCTCTACGACTTTCGTTTAGACTCCGTCGGCTAATTTTGAATTTATTTTTATTAATTATTTTTAATAGGCCGCGACATAAACTTTCGTTATAAATTCATAACTTCTTCGTTTGACGTCCGTTCTCGCCTAACTTTTTATCGCTTTGACACCAACAATGAGATCTTCGATTCTCATTTAGATTGCTTCGGCTAAAAACCCCTCGATCTCAAATCGAGTAAAACAGGCTGCACACCGCTAAGCCGAAACTTCGATAAATCATAACTTCCTCATACGAAGTCAGATTTGGGCGTTCTATATATATTCGGAAACCTCGTTTCAAATACTACAACACTAACCAAAGATATTAAGTTTATTTTACACTTAAATTTTGACGCTTATTTTATTCTTAATTAATCAAACCACATAATTAAGCAATTAAGCACAAAACACAAAATACTCAAATAATACAATCTTATTACTTCAAAATGGGTTACAAAGGTCAACCTAGACTATTACATTGCTACAAATGGCAAGCCCGAAACACAGGCGTTACAATTCTCTCCACCTTAGAATGATTCCGTCCCTGGAATCACACATCAACAAACAAATGCGGATAGCGACTCAACATGTCACTCTCCGACTCCCAGGTGAGATTTGGCCCATTCGTGTGTTTCCATTGGACAAGCACTAACCTAACCATTTTGCGTCGCAACTTCTTAGTCTTTCGGTCAACAATTGCCTCTGGTTCTTCAATCAACCTTTTGTTCTCATCAATTCTCAATTCAGAAATTGGAATTATATCGGGAACTTCTCCCGTGAACTTCCTCAAATAACACACATGAAAGGTGTTGTGAATTCCATTCAGTTCTTCGGGTAATTCGAGCTTGTAAGCTTGATTCCCAATCCTCTGAAGGACTTTAAACGGTCCAATAAACCTTGGACTCAACTTTCCCTTTTTTCCAAATCTTATAAGTCCCTTCCACGGCGAGACTTTAAGCAAAACCGAATCTCCAACCTCAAAAGTCATCGGTCTTCGCTTCTTGTCAGCATAGCTCTTTTGACGATCTTGAGCTGCTAACATTCTTTCCCTAATTATTTTCAACTTTTCAGCAGTTTGATGAACCATCTCCGGTCCCATAAACTGCTTTTCCCCAGCCTCAAGCCAACAAGACGGCGTACGACACTTCTGTCCATACAAAGCTTGATAAGGTGCCATCTTAATGCTCGAGTGAAAACTATTATTATAGGAAAATTCTACCAACGGTAAATGTTCATCCCAATTACCTAGGAATTCCAAGGTACATGCTCTCAGCATATCCTCAAGTGTTTGTATTGTTCTTTCACTCTGACCATCAGTCTGCGGATGGTAAGCTGTGCTTAAACATAACTTGGTACCCATTTCCTCTTGTAGACTTTTCCAAAACCTTGAGGTGAAACGGCTATCACGATCCGATACAATCGTTAACGGAACACCGTGAAGCCTCACAATTTCCTTCACGTAAGAATTCGCAAGCTTTTCCATAGACCATTTCTCCCTGGCCGCTATGAAATGCGCACTCTTAGTGAATCGATCAACGACCACCCAAATCATGTCGTGACCATTCTTTGTTCTGGGCAGTTTAGTGACAAAATCCATAACAATGTCTTCCCACTTACCCATAGGCACAGGCAATGGTTCTAAACTCCCGTAAGGTTTCTGATGTTGTGTCTTGACTCTCGCACAAGTCACACACTCGGCCACATACTTTGCAACATCAAGCTTCATCATCGGCCACCAGTAGTAGGGTTTCAGGTCCCTATACATTTTAGTGCTACCCGGATGAATCGAGTACATGGTCTTGTGAGCTTCTTCCATCAGAAGATCCCTAATTCCTCCTGACTTAGGTACCCAAATACGATCTTGGAATACCTTCAGTCCATGACCGTTAGTACCAAACACCAACGTTTTACCCAAACGTTCCTCCTTTCGGTCATTTTTCTCAGAAGCTTCCTCTTGAGCTTTCTTTATACTTTCCACAATAGTCGAGACAACTTCAATTCTCAACGCTCTTGGCCTCTTCCTTTCAAGATTGACCTTCCGACTGAGAGCATTAGCAACAACATTAGCTTTACCGGGGTGGTAAAGTATCTCGCAGTCGTAGTCTTTAAGTAATTCTAGCCAGCGTCGTTGCCTCATATTCAATTCTTTCTGATTAAAGAGGTATTGGAGACTCTTATGATCAGTGAAAAGTTTGCACTTCGTGCCATAGAGGTAATGCCTCCATATTTTCAGAGCGAAAACTACTGCTGCCAACTCCAAATCATGAGTCGGGTAATTCTTTTCATGCTCTTTCAACTGTCGAGACGCATATGCTATCACCTTTTCTCTTTGGGTCAAAACACAACCCAATCCAACACCAGACGCATCGCTATAAACAGCGAAGTCTTCAACTCCATTGGGTAGAGAAAGTATCGGTGCCTCGCATAGCTTCTTCTTTAACTTCTCGAATGCTTCTTTATGCTTCTCACTCCAAGCATAAGTTGCTCCTTTGTGGGTCAAAGCCGTTAATGGAGTAGCAATCGAAGAAAAACCTTGGATAAACCTTCGGTAATATCCGGGTAATCCTAAAAAGCTTCGAATCTCCGTGGGACTTTTCGGTTGTTCCCACTTCGTCACAGCTTCGATCTTCGCTGGATCAACCATTATCCCTTCTTGGTTGACCACGTGACCCAAGAATTGGACCTCACGAATCCAAAAATCACATTTGGAGAACTTCGCATAAAGCTTCTCCTTCTTCAAAACTTCTAACACTTCTCGCAAGTGCCTGCCATGCTCCTCCTGGCTTTTCGAGTAGATCAGAATGTCGTCTATGAACACTATCACGGATTTATCAAGGAAAGGATTACAAACCCTATTCATCAAATCCATGAACGCTGCTGGAGCATTGGTTAGTCCAAACGACATAACCAAGAACTCGTAGTGTCCATATCTAGTTCTGAATGCAGTCTTCTCGATATCTTGCTCTCTTACTTTCAGCTGATGATATCCTGACCTAAGATCGATCTTCGAGAAATAGCTCGAACCTTGCAATTGATCAAACAGGTCATCAATCCTCGGCAACGGATATCTATTCTTTATTGTTGCCTTGTTCAGCTCTCTGTAATCGATGCACATTCTCATACTTCCATCTTTCTTCTTTACAAATAACACCGGAGCTCCCCAGGGTGATGAACTAGGTCTAATGAAACCTTTGTCCAACAACTCCTGAAGTTGCATCATTAACTCCTTCATCTCCGTCGGTGCTAATCGATAAGGTGCTTTTGCTATTGGCGTGGTTCCTGGTAACAAGTCTATTCTGAACTCCACTTGTCTATCAGGTGGTAATCCAGGAAGATCCTCGGGGAACACTTCCGGAAAATCACACACCACTGGAATACTCTGCATCACCTTCTTTTCTTTCTTAGCATCAATCACGAATGCTAAATATGATGTACATCCCTTGGTCAAACACTTTCTGGCTTTCATTAGAGAAATGATCCCAGAATTCACTCTGCGTTTGTCCCCATACACCATAAACGAATCTTTCCCAGGCGGGTTTACTTTAACTATCTTCTTCTTGCACAAAATTTCGGCATCATTGGCGCTAAGCCAATCCATTCCCAACACGATGTCGAAACCATTTAGTTCAATAGGCAATAATTCCTTGAGAAACTTATTCCCATTAAGGTCGATCAAGACGTTTTTCATATGATGGCTAATAGGTACAAACTTGCCACTAGCTACTTCGACTAATAAAGCATTATTTAGTCTATCAACAGGCAAAGCTAGCTTTCTACCAAACTCATGCGAAATAAAGGAGTAGTTGGCTCCAGAATCAAACAATATATGAGCAGGTAATTCGTTTACGAGAAAGGTACCTGAAGCGACATCAGCTTCATCTTTAGCAGCCTCAAGTGTCATCTGGAAGGCTCTTGCCTTCGGCTTTGGTGGAATGTTGGGCCTAGCTGGCTCCTTCTTCTTCGGACAGTCTTTCAAAATATGCCCCTCTTCATTACACCCAAAACACATCCTTTTGTTGTTCGGACATTCATTGGCAAAATGTCCAACCTTTCCACACTTGTAGCAGGTCACATCCTCGCTACATTTCCCAAAGTGCCTTTTCTTACACTTATCACACCACTTTGCTTCGCCTCCTTTTCCTCCAAACTTTTTCGAATCAGATTTCAAAAATTTGCTCTTCTTACTGGAACCAGATGTTCCTTCAAACTTCCTTTTCTCACCAACCTCAACCTTGACGGTGGTTCTCCCCTTGATCATGTTCTCCACAGACTTGGCAGCCCAGATAGCTGCCTCTAGAGTAAGTGCCCGACGTACTGGCACCTCGTACTCCCATGGAAGTCCCTTTGCATACCGATCCACCTTTGTCAGCTCGTCTGGAACGATACGCAAGGCAAACTCCATCTTATCGGTGAAGTTATTGGTGTACTCATCAACTGACATGCTACCTTTCGTCAATGTCAAAAACTTATTCTCCAACTCCAACAGATTTTGAGCCGAACAGAACTTGCGCTTGAACTGCACCAAGAATTCTGCCCATGTCAATTGCAGTGGCTCATTAGGGCTTAAGGTCTTCCCTAGAGTGTTCCACCAACGAACGGCTCCACCTCGGAATTGACGCACGGCATAGATAGTTTGCAACTTACCTCTGCAGCCACACGTCATGAAGGCTAGCTCCATTTCGGAGATCCAATCCATAACCCCAATCGGATCCTCCTTTCCATTGAAGGTCGATGGTTTGCAAGTCAAAAAGTCCTTGTACTTGCATCCCATTCCATCATTCCTTCCATCATGGTTATCTTGCCTAACTATCGGTGGGTTGGCTTGGCCAATAGACCCACTGAAGTTTCCACCTTCTGAGTGCCCTTCATTCAGTTCAGGCTCTTCCACACGAATCGGCAGTTCTTCACGATTTTGTTGAAGCAACCGTCTAGTTTCATCCATCTGACGATCCAACATCATCTGAATCATCAATTGCACACCAGCCATGGTTATTGGCTCAGGTGCTACTGCTACGACAGGTATTGGCTCAATCACTGGTGGTTGATTCCTGTTTTCGTCAGCATTTCCAACTCCACTTCTTGTTCTCACCATTTTGATCTACACACCAAATAAGGTGAAATTAGATCCTCAATCATGATGGATATTCAAATCATCCTTATCACTCCGAAACGTTTACATAAGGTTTCTAGATCCGGTCGGCAACAGACCATAGATCCGAACAAATAATATCATATATATGGCAACATATAACATTTAGCACATAAAAGCATTTTAGGCAACTTTCCTAAAATAAACTAGTGCTCGTGTCTAAATCACAACAGACACACATCTCAAAACTTCACTTAGCATTCTAAGTTTAAGTCTAGAAATCCAACAAATTCCTAGTTCGCTTAAACTAATGCTCTGATACCAACTGTGACATCCCCAAAATCTCGGCCAGAAAAGACCGATTTTCATTTATGCTTTTAAATATTTTCAGAGTAAATCCTCTTGATTTGAAAGAGTTGCGGAATTTGTTCCCAAAAATAAAACATGATAAAACATTGTTTACCGAAGCATTTCATAAAAGAAATGTATTTTCATTATAATCAAAACTCGGGGTGTCATGTTCCGATACAGACCAATAAGCATAAACGAATACATTACAAGTCATATAACAAATATAAACATATGCAGACTTGTAAACAAAACAACTTGATGGTTCATCCATCTCATGCCCTTCCGCCACTACCTGTAATACAATTTAAAACTGAGTGGGTCAGGCTTGGGAGCCTGGTGAGCATATAGGGTTTTCAACCCACAATAAATATCATATTTAATTTTCACCAACCAACAATAACCCAATTACCCATTCCCGTTATTCTCACTTTAATGTCCCTAAAACAACTAACATAAGGGACCTAGTCTAAGAATATTTCATCGGGGCGACAACACATGCTTCGGGGGTACCTCAGCAATATAAGTCAAATAAGGCAACCATGAGGGGGATGGAGTACAGCGAATGAACACCCAAGTTCATTAACACCTACAGGTGGCGAACCTGCTAATGTTTCCACAAGACTGTCTAGAATAGCCAGTGGTCGTCATCTAAACTCCGCTAGATGACTCAATCAAACAACAACGAGGCCTCTCATCTGTTTATTACACACCAACGGTCTACCCATGTTCTACCCAACATATTAGTAGATAAAAATATACATTTGTATACATAGTTTAAAGAAAATCTGTATAGCATGCTTTAATCAACACATAACAGATGAGGCACACACACACATAACACGTATCTCATAAAGAAATAAGCAGATCTATAAGATAGAAGAGAGTGAATACTCATTCACACATAACACAACCAAATATATACACATAGCACGTATTTTTATATAAAATACTTCGTATTATTGTATTAGAAGAAAATAACTACACACTCACTTGATCAGAAGATGATCCGACAGCACTACGGCTTATAGAAGTAGTAATCCACAGCAGATCTGGAAGATCTCCTCGAAAATCGAACTTCTCGCGGGCAGAGCTTCGACTCGGGAACCGCACTTTTCGGGATCTTCGGGATCTCGGGACTTGCCTCGGGGCTAGAGTATGATACCGGGACTTCGGGATAGCTTCGGCACGAAAAACGATGCAAAAGACTAGAGAGAAGAGAAGAAAATGAACAAGACATAAGGCTGTCTTCAGATTCCTTTATATAGAGGCTGGAGCCTCGGAGTACGCGGGGCGTACTGCCCAAAACGTCATTGCTTACGTATCCGAAGTGCTCGAGTGCGAGTGTCGACATCCCTCGGAGTACGCGGGGCGTACTCGAGTACGCGGGGCGTACCTCGGATCAGATCGGTGACTCCTTCGGATAATGCTTCCGAATTTTGATTTAAATTTAAATACAAAATGATTAATAAACTTCGGAAATTCATAACTTCTTCATACGAACTCCGTTTTCGACGTTCTTTATATCCACGCGAAGGTGAGACCACGCTCTACGACTTTCGTTTAGACTCCGTCGGCTAATTTTGAATTTATTTTTATTAATTATTTTTAATAGGCCGCGACATAAACTTTCGTTATAAATTCATAACTTCTTCGTTTGACGTCCGTTCTCGCCTAACTTTTTATCGCTTTGACACCAACAATGAGATCTTCGATTCTCATTTAGATTGCTTCGGCTAAAAACCCCTCGATCTCAAATCGAGTAAAACAGGCTGCACACCGCTAAGCCGAAACTTCGATAAATCATAACTTCCTCATACGAAGTCAGATTTAGGCGTTCTATATATATTCGGAAACCTCGTTTCAAATACTACAACACTAACCAAAGATATTAAGTTTATTTTACACTTAAATTTTGACGCTTATTTTATTCTTAATTAATCAAACCACATAATTAAGCAATTAAGCACAAAACACAAAATACTCAAATAATACAATCTTATTACTTCAAAATGGGTTACAAAGGTCAACCTAGACTATTACATTGCTACAAATGGCAAGCCCGAAACACAGGCGTTACAGAGGCAATGAACCGAAGGAGCAGCAGGATATGTGCTTTACAGCCAAACCGCTCAACGTGCAGTTCAACGAGCTCGATGAACTCATCAAGAAGGTACAATCGGTGTTTGTTTCATTTAAAGTCCCACAATGCTCATATGAAAAAGAAGTAAAAAGCGTTAATTCAAGAATTTCTCATCTAGATAGTAGTTTAACTCAAACTCGAGTCACCAATTCTAACCTAACTGATCAATTAAGCAGGGTGTCTTCGAAGAGTGAGGAACGACGCATGTAGATCGAATTGAAGGAGTCAGAATTAGTCAAAATAAAAGATGAAAACATTTATTTGCAAAGAGACAATTTAAAGTTGTTGAAACAGCGAAATGTTTTTTGTTTAATTGCCAAACGTCTTTACACTAATATTACTCAGCTTCACTTGGATTGTGAAATAGGACAAAAGATTCATCGCATGATTTTGCCCTTCCTTGAGTTTAAGGAGGATGAAATTGATGCTGAAGCTTACAATTGTGAGAGTGTGATATCATCTGATGACGTCAATCCGACCTATATGTATGGACTGGACAAAATAGAATCTTTCATTAAATCCAAGGACCATAAGGACATGCTTAAAAACCTTTTGGATGAAAATGATAGACTTAAACTGAGAACCGAAACCATACAAAAATTTGACTCTTTAAACTCCAACTTAAGCTCAGAAAACAAAATTGATGTTGAAAATGCATCTGAGCTTAATGAGGATGACAATATGAGTGAAATTTCTGTAGAGGACACGGTTGACTGCTCAGAGTTTGTGAAAAGCGAACCTGAAAACCACAAGAATTTAATTTCAGAAAATTCAGTGGAGTTCGCTCGATTGTCCCAACAAAAGTCCCCGATCTTAGCAGAAAAAGCCGTTGTATATCAAAAAGTTAGGACCACTCCAAATCAAGTGTACAAGGTCACAGGAGTAACCGAACATCAGACTGCTGAACTCACAGCTATTGTAAACGAAGACAATGCTGATGGCTGCGATGAGTTCTTCTGGTCAGCTCCAATCGATAATGCTGATGAAACAGTGGGTTTGTCTGAAAGGACCTCATGGAAAAGCAAAGGGAGATACGTACCAGAACCCTTGAATAAACCTGATAACCTCGATGTGCCAAGCACAAGCGGTAGGAAAGACATTCCTCAAGAAAAAGGAATTCCAGCAAAAGAAGTCACAACTTCAAGTGAAACTTCCTCAGTTCAGAGTGAACCAGCCATAGAAAAACTAAAACTGAAAGCTAATATCCATCATCAACCGAAGCAGATGAGAAATCAGAAACGTCAAAGGAATCAGAGATACAGGAAGAATCTCTCTGAAAGAAAACAGTTCTGGCAATCCCAGAATGCTTATTTCTCTCATCAAGACAAGAGCCTGAAGTATGAGAAAAATCCTGTTGAAATGCATGAGAGCCACAACAACCGAAAGCAAAGGTTCGGTTCAGAGAAGGAAACCAACCGAAAGCAAAGGTTCGGTTCTGAGAATAACTCCAACCGAAAGAAAAGGTTCGGTTTAGAGAAGGAAACCAACCGAAAGCAAAGGTTCGGTTCTGAAATCAAAAGAGATCTAAACTCTAAGGTCAGTCCCACAAATGATCAAAAGCAAAAGGGTCATCTAGAGTCTCCAGCCAAGAAGTCATCTCAATCTAAGCCCTCTCAATCTCACTAATCTAATTCTGCTAATTCTTCCAACTCTTCTTCATCTCATTCTAAATCCCATTCTGCTCTTTCTCAAAAATCTCAATCATCAGTAGAACAAAAGGGAAAACAGAAGGTTTCAGCGTCTGAACCAGAGTCAAACCTAAAAGAACCAAATCCTAATAAAATTAAAGTTTTTACCATAAAAAAGAAAGATGAAACAACTCTAATTAAACGAACATATTTTGTTGACATCTCTATTACTATTCCTGTTCCTGTGAAAGGCTCACGAGGACCCAAGAAACTTTGGGTTCCTAAATCTGCTTAATTTTGCAGGTTATAAGTGACGAGCAGTTTGACGAAGAATGGTACATTGATAGTGGCTGCTCGCGTCACATGACAGGGAGGAAAGAAGAACTAAGGGAATACAGGTCTCTTTCAAATGGTGGAAACGTCAAGTTTGGGAACAACTCCTTCGGCACCATAAAAGGATATGGAATGATTACTAACGGTGATTTCACGATAAGGAAGGTTGCATACGTGGAAGGGCTACAACACAACCTCATCAGTGTATCTCAGCTTGTTGGAGGTACCGGTCTCAAAGTCTCGTTCGATGATGAGGGTTCTGAAATAATTGAGAAGAAGACGAAAAGAGTCATTCTCAAATCTGAACGCAGAGGTGAAATGTTTCCTCTAAACCTCAAACCCATCAAAGGAAACCCAGCTATCTGCTTGTTATCAAAAGCGCAATCTGATGAAAGCTGGCCGTGGCACCGAAGGCTCTCTCATCTTAACTTTAAGGACATCAACAAACTTGTCACTGGAGGTCACGTTCGAGGTCTTCCACTGCTCAAGTTCGATAGAGACCATCTATGTGCTGCATGTGAAATGGGGAAGCAGAGTCGTCAAAGTCATCCATCTATAATAAACACTAAAGTTGTTGAACCACTTGAATTACTTCATGTTGATTTATGTGGTCCTTCATCTATCGAAAGCATCGGTGGTAGCAAGTATATTCTTGTTATTGTTGATGACTTTTCGCGTTTTACATGGGTGTTCTTTCTGAAGCTTAAATCTGAAGCGACTCCTAAGCTAAAGGTGTTCATTAAGCAGATTGAAGTACAGCTGAAAAAGGTCGTTCGCAACATCAGGAGCGACAATGGTCTGGAATTCAAAAATAGAGAATTCGAAGAATTCCTGGCAAAAAAGGGAATTAGTCACAACTTCTCAGCTCCCTACACTCCTCAACAAAACGGGATTGTCGAAAGACGAAACCGATCTTTGTGTGAAGCCGCCCGAACCATGCTAAGTTTCGTTTCCTTACCTCTTTATTTTTGGGCTGATGCTATTTCTGCTGCTTGTTTTACACAGAACAGGTCATATCTCAACAAGCGATTCTCGCTCACTCCTTATGAGATTCTTAACAACAGGAAGCCCAATGTGAAGTTTTTCCATGTGTTCGGTTCTAGTTGTTTCATTTTCAACTCCAAAGAACACCGAAACAAGTTCGATGTCAAAGCCGACGAAGGGATATTTCTGGGATATTCTCTCACTTCTAAGGCGTACAGGGTTTTAAACAAGCGTTCAAAGAAAATTGAAGAGACTTACTACGTAACCTTCGATGATAGCTATGTCAAAAGGCTAAAGGCCAGTGAAAACACTGCAGGGGAAATCTTTCCTCTAACTGGCCAGGTTACGGTCTCGATCGGTAATCTATTCGAAAAGTTCATGGAGCTCTTTGATGAACCAGAGAAAGCCACTCTATCAGAAGCAGGCGCAGCAGATAATAAAGTAGATCACATGAGGCAAATTGTCGAAGAAGCTGCAAGGAGAATAAATGAAGGAGGATCAATCTCTGACGAACCTCCATCACATAATACTTCAGTCGAGGGGGAGGATCAACCATCGTCAACTCAGCCGATCTCACAAGTTGAGGGGGAGCCAAGCACTTTGCCAACCGAAAGCACTTCACCAACCGAAAGTGCCACACCATCCGAAGGTGCATCAACGCCTGAAAGCTCCACACCTCAAGAAATCTCTGAAGCTCAAAACATTCCTGAAAGTTCATCTATCGAGGGGGAGCATGCTGACATGTCTTACGACGATGAAAGCCAGTCCGAACCAGAAGAAATGATAAACGTTGAATTAGATCCAACCTTTGATCCAAACTACCCTCCTCTCACCAAATGGACCATGGATCATCCTATTTCTCAAGTTGTTGGTGATGTATCTGAAAAGGTCCTGACTCGATCACAACTCAAGGCAAAACAGACCTCCTTGTTTTCTAAAGTTGAATTTTGCATGTTTAACTCATTCGTATCAAAAGTTGAACCAAAGACAGTTAATACTGCTCTTGATCACTCCGATTGGGTTCAAGCTATGCAAGACGAATTGAACGAATTTGAAAGGAACAAAGTCTGGCGCCTCATTCCAACTCCTCTAGGAGCCTCGGTTGTTGGTCTCAAATGGGTCTTTAGTAACAAAATGGACAAGGAAGGAAACGTCATAAGGAACAAAGCTAGACTAGTAGTCAAAGGATACTGTCAGGAGGAAGGGATTGATTATGAAGAAACGTTCGCTCCCGTAGCTAGGCTGGAATCTGTAAGAATATTTCTAGCCTATGCTGCCCACAAAAACTTTGAGGTTTACCAAATGGACGTCAAGTGTGCATTCCTCAATGGTGAACTCGAAGAAACTGTGTATGTGGAGCAACCTCCTGGCTTTGTAAATGAAAGGTATCCTAATCATTGTTATATTTTGGATAAAGCTGTGTATGGATTGAAACAAGCTCCGAGAGCCTGGTATGAAACGCTGACTAGATTTTTAAAGATGTCCAAATTCAAGCAAGGTTCGGTTGACCCAACCTTCTTTCGCAAGAAGGAAGGTAACCACCTTATGATCGTTCAAATTTATGTCGATGATATCATCTTTGGCTCCACGAATCCTAGCCTAACAGCTGAATTCAGAAAGCTGATGGAGACTAAATTTGAAATGAGCTCAATGGGTCCTATTAACTTTTTCCTTGGTTTAAATATTAGACAGGGACCCGAAGGCATCTTTATCAATCAGGAAGCTTACACGAAGACTCTCCTAGCAAAGTTTGGTATGATGGGAGACTCCAAAGTCAAAGTTCCAATGGCGTTCGACACCAAGCTCACCCCATCCCTGGACAAACCGGCTGTTGATATTACGCTTTATCGACAGATGATTGGCTCACTGATGTATCTCACTGCTAGCAGGCCTGACATTATGTTTTCTGTGTGTTACTGTGCTCGATTTCAGGCAAACCCACGCGAACCTCACATGCTTGCAGTAAAGAACATTCTATGCTATCTCAAACGAACCACCTCTCTAGGTCTATGGTATCCTTCCAACTCAGGCTTCTTTGTTCAAGCCTATTCAGATGCGGACCTTGGAGGTTGTGGACTCAACAGAAAAAGCACAACTGGTGGCTGCCAATTCCTTGACGGGAAGTTGGTTAGCTGGCAGTCAAAGAAACAAACGTGTGTGTCTTTGTCCACTGCAGAAGCTGAATACATTGCAGCTGCATCCTGCACCTCTCAAGTGATTTGGATCCAGAGTCAACTCAGAGACTATGGACTCAATATGAAAAAGATCCCACTATATTGCGACTCTGAAAGTGCAATTAGGATCTGTCATAACCCAGTGCAACACTCCAAAACCAAACACATAGCACTGAGGTATCACTTCATCAAAGATCATGTGGAAGATGGAAACGTCGAAGTACACTTTGTTAGAACCACTGATCAACTGGCTGATGTCTTTACCAAAGCTCTTCCTGAAGCATCATTCAACAGAATATTACAAGGGCTAGGTATGATGGAATCAGAGTCAGTACCTCAAACTACCTCTCAACCTTAAACGTAAGAAGCGAAATTGACCGAACGTTCAGGTTCGGTTAAATCATCTGCACTCGCTCATCATTTCAAAGGTAGTTTTCTTGGTTGTAAATTTCTTGTACAAAGTTGTTTATCTTATTGTCAAAAGTATTTTTTGATTGCATGCCTCAATTCCTTGGTTTTCTAAAATTTTCCAAAACCGAAACCTACCGAAGGTTCGGGTTCAGTTTCTCAAAATTTTCCAAAACCGAAACCTACCGAACGCTCGAGTTCGGTTTTTCAAAATTTTCTTAAACCGAAACCAACCGAACGCTCGGGTTCGGTTTTTCAAAATTTTCTTAAACCGAAACCAACCGAACGCTCGGGTTCGGTTTTTCAAAATTTCTCTCAACCGAAACCAATCGAAGGTTCGGGTTCGGTTTTCCAAAATTTTTCTCAACCGAAACCAACCGAACGTTCGGGTTCGGTTACCAAATTTTTCAAAGTTTTTTTTAATCTTTCTAAATCTTATTTTTTTTCTTCTTGCATGTTTTTTTTTATTTTATTTTAATTTAATTTTTTTTATATATCAAAAACTCCAAAAATATTTTTTTTATTTTATTTGTGTGTTCGTTCGTCTATGGGGATAAAAATTGCTTGATTAGTTAAGTGTCCCTAGAAGCATGCTGCTGTATGTGTCCCAAGCCTCATAAGATTCTGAATAATAGCCTTAATGACTTGGTATAAACAAACCTTGTCTTCCCAATTAGGCTATCACATTTATTCTAATCATGAGCTACCTCACTCTCTTCTCACATGAGATAAGAGTTTTCTGCTTGATCCTTTTTTTCGCAGCAGAGGTACTTTAATTTCTTACACCATCTCCATTACATTTCTCCATTACATTCGTTTCATCAACGTAACCCTTGAGACTCTCAGAATTTACCACTGAGGTTTATGGTTACACAACAACTATGTTTATGATCTCAGTTTCGTGCCACTACGAGCTGAGTGAAACCCAAAATTCAACACCAAATCTAAATTGATGGTGAACAATAAATTTGCTCAAGTTTTCACCAAAGAATTGACGGATGTATCTTACTGAAATCTCAAATTTTTATTTTTGTGTGATTCCTATGAAATTGTTAAACACCCTAACATTTCTTCCCCTTGGGATCCAGTTTTTAATTTTTTTTTGAGATTTTCTATTTTCCAAGCCACTTTAAAATTAATTCCTACCTACTTGTTCAACAGACTACACCGGTCTCACAAGTACTTTGTTCACTTTCTTTCTTATTTCAAGATTAGAATTGTTGCATCAAAGCGAAAGCCACCCTTAAGTTGCTTAATTAAAAGAAGCCTTTCAACATTTATTAATAAGTGTTTGATCGTCATTCAACGGGAAACCACATAAACACTTTAAGGTCTCTCTTGATCTTGAAGGAAGAGATTCGTGCCCGGGATCATTTGTTTCGTGTCATTATTGACATCACATTTATTCCTAAAAAGAGTTGCTTTATTTCTTTTCTTTTTTACACTCTTAGCACGAAAATCTCTGATTTTCCACTGTTCTGGTATTAATAATTCCAAGCTGTATTATTGCTTTGGTGGTTAATTATCGAGTTGTGGTCAAAGATCATCCACGTGGGAAATTAATTCACAAGATGCCATTTAAAAGATAACATTAAGGGTTGCTGACTCAGGCGGGAGATCAAAGGATTAAATTTCAAATGACGGTTAAAAAGGGACGCGTGCGAATTTGAAACGCCCATTCTTTTACTGACATAATGGACGCGTGTGCGAATTTCAAGTGGTTCCTCTCTGGCACTTAAAGGCGCGTGTGGATTTGAAACGGTTTGTTCTGAAACGGCGCTTGTTGGGCGGCGTGTTCCTAGGAATCTGACACTCCCTCTCCTACGTGATCATCGCATGCCTTAACTGTCACGCATCTGTCATTCTGGAAAACCTTTTCGTATTTCCATAGAAGATTTGAACCGATTTTTCTCTCTCCTTTCACCCACTATAAAAGGCAGTCTACACTCCCATTTACCTCTTTACTGCATTCGAATTTCCAAGAGAGCAAAAATTCCCTAAAGCTTTCCTGTTCATCTTCTTCTTCCTACCTTCAACAATGGTAGAATCATCCTCAGTCCATGCCACCTCCCACATTCTTCCCATTCGCCCTGAACAGTGTTTGGTGATTGACCTAACCCCTCTGGCGTATGATTCCTATATGTCTCCGATCATCGAGTGCCTGAAGTACTCCCAAATCGCTCCTGCACTTTCTAGGGTTGAGTCTGTGCCCATGGAGCTCCTATCGCAGGTGTATGCGACTGCACATTACGATAAAGCAGTCGATAGGGTGTTCTTCGAAGTTTCTGATCACAAGACCTCCATTTCTAGACAACGATTTGGCACACTGCTAGGGTTGGCTGCTGACCCTTCAAGAATTAATCCGGAGATGATTCCGATTGGGCATCTTTACAACATGTTTTACAATATGGGGTACACGGAGGCGCTCCCCTCCGTCGCAAAGTTTAAAAAATCCTGCTTGCCGCCACAGTGGAACGACATGTTTACAGTCCTCTTCAAGGGCTTATCTGAACGGAGCTCAGGATCTGATGGTTCTAGTCGACTGTTCTTGTCGATTCTGTATGGCGTCTACAACGGAGTCAATCTTGACTATGGGTTTGTTCTCTGGCAACAACTCATCCAGAGCCTCTCTTCTTCTTCACGACACTCTGAGGTGTCGTATGCCCGGTTCTGGACTCTCATCACAAAATGGGCGATGGATAAATTTGATGTTCCCACCGCTGCCGGTGCATCGATGTCTTCGATTGGTACTTTTCATACCACGAAGATCATCGTCTCTGATGCATCCAAGTTTTCTTTCATTGGCTCAATTCCGGAGACAATGTACGGCGATGTTCCATCTGACAGCAGGCTCATCCGGACGATTAAGGAGTTCAAGACTTCTGGACCGAGGGAACTCACACATGAAATGCTCAAGTCCATCCATGATGCTGACAAGCCTGTTAATAGGGGAAAAAAGGCGGATAAAGGGAAGCAAGTGACCAAAGCTGTTAAAGGTCCTTCTCCCAGGAAGAGGAAACCAACCAAAGCTGCACAGTCCCCGCAGCCGAAGAGACGGAAGACTCAACCGAAGCGAAAGATTATAATTGCTTCCTCTTCGAGTGACTCAGAAGGCGAGAGTTCGGGTTCGGACGACTCTTCAAGAGGCGAAACCCCTCCCAGAGGCAACACCCCACCCCGATCTCCTACCCCAGACACTGATATCCATGTCTCACCAATTCCCTCACCTACTCACACAATCCCCACTTCCATTCCCACCATAATCCCCACTACCAACATTCCTAAAACCTCTTTCCCTATACCACCACCCCATTTCACCGATGCAACAACTGCTACTGCAAAGGTTCCAACCAACGTATCTGATACGGGGGTTCATACCGATGCAACCGAACCACCACCAGTTACCGAACCCATACACACAACCGAAACCCAACAACCACCCGAACCTACTACCACTCAAACCCCAACCGAACCTAACCCTTCTTAAACTCAACCTGAACCCACTCATACCACTACACCACCAGCTTCACCATTACCCCCATCTCCTGGTCATGCCTCTGACGGAGATAACCCTTTCCTTGGAGGGGAAAATATGACCTTCGATTCGGTCTACTACAGTCCGTTTCAGGTCCAAAGCGACGACGATGAGGAAGCTCCAGTAACGAAGAAACATCTTAAGGAGTTGCATGAGAAGGTTGACCTGCTTATTGCTTCATCCTCCAATTCTCAATCCTCTCTCTCTGAAGCTGCTCTTCAGAAGATCGTTGATGCCTTTTCCCAGGCTCAGCAAGCTTCAATTGCTTCAGCCACTGCCGCCTCGACGAAAGCATGTGAGGCTGCGACCGAAAAAGTCGATAAACTATTCTCTGACGCCTCTTCCCTGTTAAAGTCCTTACAGGAGAGCGCCGATGCCACAAAGACAACGTTGGAACCAATCGTTCAACAATTGGCCACGTTCGTCTCTACGGAGTTGAAGTCGTTCGCTACCCTTCGCCAATCACTTAGTGACGACAACTCGGCCCTTCGTGCCTCCATTGACGAGCGCCTCTCTAAACTCCAAGAGGTTCTCGCTGCAGAAAACTCGTTGATGGACGCCCTTGCAAGCAAAACCACCGCCCTCAAGGTCAAGAGCGCTCTGCTATCCACCTCTCAGCAACAACTTGATGCTCTTCGATCCGAACGGGAGGTCATCAAGACATGTGTTTCGGATGTACACTCTGCCATATCTAACATCCTGGAAGCACACGATCCGATTCTCAACCACTCTGTGAGGCAAACCTTTGCAGAAAAACTTGCTCCTACCCTGGATCTACTCAGTAAAATAGAAGGGCTACCTAGTTTCGTGTCCTCTCCGAAACAAGGGGGAGAAGTGAAGTCCAGATCGAAACCACCTCCTTCCTCAAAAGCTGCTCACACAACCGAACATGGAGCGCTCAGAAGATCGTTAATGTTCGAGTTTTGAATCCTTATTCTGAGGGGAGATTCATCAACGTTCGGTTCAGGGTGATCCGAGGGTCTGCAAGAACCGAACATCTCATATCTTTAGCAGATCTACCGAACCTCAACCCCCATGACTGGATTGTTCTGCATAACATCCTCTTGACGAATGAAGCTGAATATGGTCCAATTATAGACCATCTCAAAAGGATGTTAGTATGCTATATCATGGAGGTCGCCTTGATGGATCAGGAGGTAGCCACTGTCTTCAAGAAGAAACAGAAGATATCTCCTATTGGCTCAGCTAGTGATCTGAACCAGATGAAGATGGGCAAGATTGACCCGAGGCGTAATTCGGTCATGTTCACTAGAGCAGAAGGACATAAATGTCTCTTTGCCTTAGCGAATAAACATCTTTATACCATTGGTTGTCTTGAGCATGTGCTGGGGATCATCCATCGGTGTAAAGAGAATGCAGCGGATGATATCAAATACTTCAACGATATGATTCAATGGTACATCAGATTCAGACAAACGATACTTGCTCTTATCACTCGTCTGTTTCAGACTTTAAAGAAGAAGGTACCGGCTGCTGCTGCTGGCCCAAGTAAGAAGTGAAGATCTCGCTCCAATTGACGCAAAGGGGGAGATTGTTGGGTTGCAGATTTATTTTGTATTGCGTCGTTGGGCTCGGTTTATAGTCTAGTTTTGCACTCCGGTTTGGGCCTGTCCAACCGTGAGCCTGTTAGGTTTACTATATAATAATGTGCTTGCATGCATATTAGGTTAACGATCTAGAATACAAGATAGAGAATTACGATATCATTGATTTTCTTTATCGTTCCTGTAAACCTTTTAACCCTCTACAGTTGATGTTCTTGATCGAGCTCTTATGAGGGTTGTTTAATAATCATTCGACACGTTTGATTCATTCTTGAGTTGTTTAATGTTTTCGTGTTCTTGCTGTTTAATCTTTATTTTACCTGTTTGAGATCTAATCGATCTTCAAGATTAAGTTTTGATCTCATCATATATATATATATATATATATATATATATATATATATATATATATATATATATAGGTTCATTTGAGAGCATGTTAATTTTGTGAGACCCTAAGATTCAATCTAAAAATAATTTTAAAATGCAAAGTAAAAGTAAAAATCTGAAAATTCTTTTATTAATTATTATTTCCGTCATTTTCTATACCTTAAAAAAATTAAATAAATAATTACCATTTTTTTTAAATACGTAAAATATTCTAATAGAATATTACACTGTTAGTATTCCATTTGTTTTTTAAAATGTTAGAATATTCTAGTATTCTACTAGATTTGTGAAACATGTAAAATATTCTATTATTCTACTAGAATATTCTGATATTCTACTAGAATATTTTACAGGTATTTCAAAAAAACGGTAATTTTTTTTATTTTTATTTTGGATAAAAAAACGTGACGAAAACAATATTTAAAAAAATTGAAATTTTTTAATTATTTTGCATTTTAAAAATGTTTTTTCTTATCTACAAAATTGCTAGAATTGCGTCTCCCCGTCTCACAAAATATAGTGGTCTCACATAAACCTGACCCTATATATATATATATATATATATATATATATATATATATATATATATATATATATATATATATATATATATATATAAGATGTCACACCCCCAAACGTTTTTGATGATCTTTATATCCACGGAAAGATAATGAGAAGATATAATATGTCACACCCCCTAACCGAAACGACAAAAACATTAGGGGTGGAGGACGTCATGTATAGTATCACAACAATTGCATGATAGTAATCAAAGTAAACACAATCATTACATTAAATATATAAGGTATATACATATGTTTGATACATAGTTTGTATATAGCAAAATATAACAAAATAGTAAAAGACGTGACTCTATGTGCTCTTTCTTCTCAAAAGCTCGCGGGAGTACCTGTCTACTGATTTCCTGAGAATACAAACGATTTTGAAAGTGTAACAACTTTTAAGTTGGTGAGTTCATAAGAATGTTTTAGTAATGAAAACTTGCCATTGACTCTGTAAAAATGTTTGTATGTTTCTCAAGAAAATCCAATATTTTCTTTGGTAATAAAGAGTAGTCTTAAACCCTAAGACTAAGCTGTAATGTTCGTTAATGTGTTCTATAGTAGTACATGAATATAATTGTTTGTATGTCTGGTTACCACCAGCTGTATTATATAACGTTATCTTGTATGAAAAACTATTGTATGAAAACCTTGGCTGCCACCAGTGATGTATAGTAGTCTTGTTACTTAAAATAAAACTATGTATTGTATCCCCTGGAATCCTCCAGTGTAGTGTATGTTAGTTCTATTACTTAAAATAAAACTAATGAAGAATGAAATCCCGTAAACAAATGTTAGTTATATTGTTGTGAGTTTGGTATAACCATGCTTGATATAACTAGTGACCTCTGCGACGTTCTTCAGGCATCGAAATGGTATGATATTTGTCACCCCAGGCATGCCTGCCTAACTGTAGCTAGCAGTTTAGGTGTGGGATTGTCAATCCTGAATAGATCTATTCATAAATCTCACGCTCTCCCTCCAGGAGACTCTGGTTATACAGTGGTAGGATTTAGCCCGCACCTCGAAGGGTACAATTGAAGTAGTGCCTCATAACCCTTTATTAACTAGTTTACGTGTAGTATTGTATTGTTTTCTTGTACTTTAAACCGTATGTATACTTGTAGAGTATAAATAATTATACTTAAATAATTATTTAGTGTTGTACTCTTGTGTTTAGAAAGTAGTGATGTATACCATAGTATCTATCATAGTTTATATGTTTGTTAATGTATAAGCTATGAATTAGTAAAACTGTGTAATGAAATCCCAAACTATACCTATTATAGTTTGTTTGTATGTTATGTACTCGGTTCATGTGTTGTTCTGCAAAACCTTGAAATTATGGTTGTAAGTTGAAAACTTCCCTTATGCTCAGCATGTTACAAAAGGGATAAAATGTCTAAATATTTTATAAAGTGTAGTGATTTCTTGGTTGTATCAATTGCATAAGTTTTAATTCTGTTGAAATCCCTTGTATAAGAGCACAAAAATTCTTTATATTTGGCTTGTATCCCCCCATGAAAATGTTAAAAACAATAGAAAAGTAGGGGTATGAACTCACAGTTGATTATGTGCACATGCTCGAAACCAAAAATCGGAAGGATGACCCTCGAGTTTTAGTACACGATATTAACAGTTTCCTAATGATAAATAAACACATAATTGTATTTTAATTAGTGAAACCATAATTATAGTGTTGGAAAACACTTGATTTTGGTTTAGGAATGTCACCATGACTTGTTTGAAATGGAAAACGTGGGTTTTCAGCCAAGGTTCATGGTCCAATGGTGTTTACGGTTGGAATATCGGGTTTACGGCAGTGAACAGGGTTTACGGTCGTGAACGAGTTTGCGGCCGTGAATTGATTTCAGCTGTGAACAGTTTGCAGCCTTTGAAGATTTGAAGGTTGTTCTTGGTGTTCTTGGTGAAAAAATTGAAGATTTGAAGGTTTGATATTGATGATATGAATGTTCTTGGGAGGTCCTTGGGAGCACTTGGGAGAGTTTTTGGGTGAAAAAGATGAAAAATGAGAAATCTCTCCGGGAAAAACCTTTATACCGGTTAGGTTTACGGTCGGGAAATCAGTTCTCGGCTGTGAACGGGTTTACCGCCCAGGGTTTACGGCCGTAAACTTATGGTTGGACGGGATTTTGCTTATTTTTGAAGGAAAACTCGGTTTTTCGTGTGTTTTTGGTTCCGACTCTTATAGAAATTTTATTTATATAATTTTAAATGATTTTCTAACCCACAAAAATTTAACAGAAAAAATAAAAGTCAAATTTTTATTTAACAGGATTGGACTTTCGTTGACGAAGAAAGGTTCAGGTTGTCACATCATCCCCCCGATAGAGGGAATTTCATCCCGAAATTCTACTTATAGAATACAATCATGGAGTCGGGAAAAGGTGCGGGTACTTGTGTTGCATTTGATCTTCTCACTCCCAAGTGAATTCAGGTCCTTGGCATTCCAGCGAACCTTCACTATCGGTATGCGACTTTGTTTTGTTCATTTAACTTCCTGATCCATGATTTCGACTGGTTCTTCCATGAAGTTTAGATTCCCGTTGATCTTGATTTCATCGAGGGGGGATCACAAGGGTTTCGTTGGATAGACATTTCTTAAGATTCGACACGTGAAAGACGGGATGAATGTTGCTAAGATCTTGGGGCAATCAGAGTTTGTAAACTATGGGACCGATCCTAGCGAGGATCTCGAATGATCAAATGTATCTCGGATTCAACTTTCCATGCTTTCCGAAGCGTATCATGTCGTTCCATGGTGAGACCTTCAATGGAACACGGTCACCCGCGTGGAACTCCAAGGGTTTTCGTCTTCTGTCGGCGTAGCTGTTTTGTCAATATCTGGAGGCTTTTAGTCATTCTCAGATTTGCACGATCTTTTAAGTGGTTTCTCGAATGATTTTTAGGCCAGTGAGAGTGTTGTCATGGATTTGTCCCTTAGTTAGCTGCGTGTCACCTACTTCAGCCCAACACAAAGGGGACTGCACTTATCGCCATAGAGGACTTCAAATGGAGCAGCCTTGATACTGGTATGATAGTTGTTGTTGTAGGAAAACTTGACTAGGGGCAAATGGGTGTCCCACGAGTTGCCAAAATTGATAACACATGCTCTCAACATGTCTTGCAACGTTTGAATTGTTCTCTCACTCTGCCTATCGGTTTGCAGATGGTAAGCTGTGCTCATATCCAGCTTAGTTCCAAGAGCCTTCTGCAGTGACTACCAAAATCTTGAGGTGGATCTGTTATATCTATCCGAGATAATGGACACAGGCACACCGTGCAGTCAAACTATCTCTTGGATGTAGGTTCGGGTCAGTCTCTCCATCTTGAATGTTTCTTTGATTGGCAGGAAGTGGGCGGACTTAGTCAATCTGTCAACGATTACCCAGATAGTGTCATAGCCACTCGGGGTCTTGAGCAATTTGGTGATGAAGTCCATCGTAATTCGTTCCGACTTCCACTCAGGTATTTCTAGCTGTTGAAGTAGACCTGAGGGCTTTTGATATTCCACCTTCAGCTTGGCGCAAGTCAAGCACTTGCCCACAAAGGTAACAATATCTGCTTTGATGTTTGGCCACCAATAGAGCTTTTTGAGATCCAGATACATCTTAACTGAACCTGGGTGAATGAAATAACAAGTCCTGTGAGCTTCGTTCATGACAACCTCCTTATAACCATCAAACTTTGGGGTCCAGATCTGGTTCATGAAATAGTAAACTTCGTCTCCCTTAATCTCTAAGTTCTTTTCCATTCCCCTCAAAGCTTCATCCGGCATATTCTATGGTTTCAAGGCTTCCAGCTAAGCCTCTCTGATTTGAGCGGATAGATGGGAATGGATGGTCATTATTAGTGCCTTCACCTGTGACCTGAAGAC
Organism: Lactuca serriola; assembly: GCF_051521515.1. NCBI lineage: Eukaryota > Viridiplantae > Streptophyta > Magnoliopsida > Asterales > Asteraceae > Lactuca > Lactuca serriola. Next base: position 237,360,491 of record NC_136415.1, on the reverse strand, counting down.
TCTTTCCAGCTAAGGGCATCCACTACCACATTGGCATTACCAGGATTATAGCGTATTTCACGCTCATAATCATTGAGTAGTTCTACCCATCATCGTTGCCTCATGTTCAACTCCTTCTGATCGAAAATGTGTTGTAGGATTTTGTGGTCGGTGAAGACAGTGCACTTGGTTCCGTAGAGATAATGTCTCCATATCTTTGTGCTCCGATTGGAGATGTCTATTTGAGGATGACGGTGATGTCCCCCTTTGTTGGGTCAAAAATATGGTTTATACTTTGATTTTCTAGGAAATTGTATTTTTCTGTAATGTTTATGAGTTTACGGTCAGGTTTACGGCCGTAAACCCATTTATGGCCCATGTTCACCAAGCCCATATTCTCCAAGTATTAATATAGGTGTTAGGGTGAGGAGTAGAGATTGATGAACTGAATAGAGAGAAACGGGAGCTTATGTGAGTGTGTGTGAATCTCATGTAAAGGAGCATCATTCCAATCTATTCAATACATTGAAGATTCATATTATTCTTCTTCTCCTTCTCTTCTATTTGATCTGACATCATCCGTTTGATTGGGATTCCGCACCATCAACCAATAGAGCTTTTTGAGATCCAGATACATCTTAACTGAACCTGGGTGAATGAAATAACAAGTCCTGTGAGCTTCGTTCATGACAACCTCCTTATAACCATCAAACTTTTGGGTCCAGATCTGGTTCATGAAATAGTAAACTTTGTCTCCCTTAATCTCTAAGTTCTTTTCCATTCCTCTCAAAGCTTCATCCGGCATATTCTATGGTTTCAAGGCTTCCAGCTAAGCCTCTCTGATTTGAGCGGATAGATGGGAATGGATGGTCATTATTAGTGCCTTCACCTGTGACCTGAAGACTCTTTCCAGCTAAGGGCATCCACTACCACATTGGCATTACCAGGATTATAGCGTATTTCACGCTCATAATCATTGAGTAGTTCTACCCATCATCGTTGCCTCATGTTCAACTCCTTCTGATCGAAAATGTGTTGTAGGATTTTGTGGTCGGTGAAGACAGTGCACTTGGTTCCGTAGAGATAATGTCTCCATATCTTTGTGCTCCGATTGGAGATGTCTATTTGAGGATGACGGTGATGTCCCCCTTTGTTGGGTCAAAAATATGGTTTATACTTTGATTTTCTAGGAAATTGTATTTTTCTGTAATGTTTATGAGTTTACGGTCAGGTTTACGGCCGTAAACCCATTTATGGCCCATGTTCACCAAGCCCATATTCTCCAAGTATTAATATAGGTGTTAGGGTGAGGAGTAGAGATTGATGAACTGAATAGAGAGAAACGGGAGCTTATGTGAGTGTGTGTGAATCTCATGTAAAGGAGCATCATTCCAATCTATTCAATACATTGAAGATTCATATTATTCTTCTTCTCCTTCTCTTCTATTTGATCTGACATCATCCGTTTGATTGGGATTCCGCACCATCAAACGGATCTGATTGATACACAGGCTAATTAGGGACTTACAATTGGTATCAGAGCTTGGTTGTATCAATCAATTTTTTCAGATTTGGAGTTGATTTGATCTTATTTTTGAAATATTCTTGCATTTTTGGATAGATCTCGCAAAAATAAGGGGGGTTTGTTCTTCGTGTTTTTCATAAAAAAGGGTTTTTGATCGAGTTTTGGAGCTTCAAAGTCGAAAAATCGGTGTTTTTGGTCGGAGTTTGCGGCCGGCGGCTAGGGTTTCGGAGTTCACGGCCGGAAATTGTTCACGATCGCCGGAGGATTGGAGCTGGTGTTTGCGGTCCGAGGAGTTCACGGCCTCGGTTTACGGTCCCTGAGCTTGCGGTCCGAGATTGCGGCCTCCGAGTTTGCGGCTAGCACCTCGTCCTCGCATAGCAGTGACCTGGCCTCGCATTAAAAAATCATACGCGAATTTTGGAGGTGCCGGGTTTCAAACCTGAGACCTCCTGATCAACAAGCCTGCACCTTATCCAACTCAACTAGCCGATTCCTTGTTCCTTTCCTTTGAAATTTAAACTATAACCCGTCTTTCTCGCAGCAAGTTTTCCTATTTTGACACTTTTAGCCCAAAACTCAATTTCTTTTAACTTTAAATTCATTTTTCATCCAAAATTAAAAAAAAATTAATTAATAATAATAAATAAATAAATAAAAATTAATTAAATTAAATTAAAATTAATAAATAAAATTATATTTTGATTTTTGACTTTTATTTTTTAACTCTTGACCTTAAATTTTGACTTTGACTTCCAAGTTTGACCTTTGACTTTAAACTTTGACTTTTTCATTTAATTTTTAAATTTTCAAATTTAGTTTTTAAGTTTGATTTTTAAGTTTGACTTTTGAGTTTAACTTTTTAAATTTGACTTTTAAGTTGACTTTTGAGGTTTATAATCAAAGGGTTTGACTTTTAAGTTTTATTTTAGCTTTTAGTTGTGCTTTTTAATTGATTTTAAGGTCTACAAGGGAGTTGAAAACATGAAAGAGAGTCGTCAAGATATGTTAAGACAAAATTTCAACGTTTTCGATTATATCCCTAGAGAAACCCTTGATACTCAGTTGTAGCGATTTACTACACTTAGTACTGAGATGAATATAGCCGAGATCTTCTTGACTAAGTCCGAGATAAACAAAAAGCTGCTAAATTCACTTCCGAAATCGTGGGATATGAACGTGGCTATCATCAAGAAGACAAAAGATCTCAATCATCTTAGTCTTGCTGATGTAATTCAAGAACTTGATGCTTTGAAGTGTAGAGAAACAATGAGTTCTGAAAACATTTCGGTCACTAAAGTTACATGTACTCCAGCTTGTGAAGCCACGATTAAATTTCTTCGGGAACAAATTGATTTATTAAAAAGAGAAGTTGAGGACCTGAGATATGAAGGATATCAACTCAGGAAAGGACAGAAACCCCTGAAGGCTGAATTAGAAGCAAAAACCAAGGAATTTAGGAAACTTTAGGAAAAGTATAGCAACAAGTGTGAAAATTATGACTATATTAAGATACAACTTGCTGCTGTAACTGAAGAACTTGACGCTTTAAAAGTTAAGTGTCGAAAAACAAACGTTAGTTTTAAAAATTATACTGCGTCAAGTCAGACAGTTGAGTCCTTATATGAAACCCAATTAAAATTCAAAGAAAATCAAAACAAGGGTCTAGGGTATGATAGTGTTCCTCCACCTTTCAATCATAATTACACATCCATCCCTATGACACAGGACGAAACTGACAGGGAGCCACATTTTCGATATTGCAAACAAGCTGGATTTATGTCAGGAGGAGTTATTAATGTTGAAAATACTAATGTTTCTACTTCATGTGCAGGTAAAGTAGTAGAAGATGAGAACAAGGAGAGCACCATTGAACAAACCAACATCTCCTTGAACTCTAAATCTGTTGCTTCGAACTCAACTGCTTCTGATCAACCTGCCGTTGAGAAATACAGACCACCAATTCCAACGCAACAAAGTTCTTGTTGCAAGTGTGCATGTGGGAACAACAAGACACAAGTCAAGGATACGCCATCAGGGGCAGGAAGAAACAATTTCCCAGTGAAGAAAAAGACTTGTTTTCACTGTGGAACACCTGGTCATATTGCCCGATATTGTCCAAATGGCGCATACGTTCCCTACTATGCACAAGGCTGGCAGAACGCGCCAAGAGGGACATACTTCAAAAGAAACCCCTCGAGATCACGATCAGACATTGACGACTGGAATGCCAAGAAGGACAAGAATTCAACTCCCAAGGCCAAGAATCAAACTCCAAAGGCCAAGAATCCGAATCCCAAGGACAAGAAGGGAATGTCGGCCAAGAAGTCCAATCCAAGAGATGCTCTCGTGAAGCCAAAATCAAAGTCATCTCAACAGCCGACATCAAGTTCAAAAGCAAGTACCGAGCCACTCATCAGATCAAAAAAGAAATGGGTTAAACCGAACTACAAATGGGTTCCAAAGGCTCACTCTCCCAAATCTCCTAATGATTCTAACGTTTCTACATCTTCTGTTTGTGATAAGCAGGACATGTCATGGGAGAGAGTACCGTGCAAGGATGACAAAGGTCGACCAGTTTCAAAATGGACTGGGTTACAAAGACCAACTGATCCTGCTCTGTGTTGAAGCAGCTAAGGAGGCATATCATCATACTTCGTTTGTTGGTAGTAGTTGTTCCAGGCACATGATAGGAGGCATCTTTCAACTGTACAACACTCAAAACATTGTTTGGGAGAATGTGTCCATTGCGGGAAAGGAAGAAAGGAAGAGATCACAAACGGGGTTAGTGCTTAATGACATGAAGAATTTTCGGATCTGTTCTGAGATTATGTGTGTTGTTCTCAGACCTTCTGGATGCAAATTCAATCGGTGACTTACGGTTTGCATTTTCTTCTCTATACTCCTGATTTTATCTTATTCTAATTCGCTTCAAAGACAAATTTTTGTTTTAGGATAGTTTAAATTTGCGTATCTACTTTCATTTCTCTCCTATGCACAAATTTAGGGGGAGAAATAAAAACAAAACAAAAATTAGAAAATTTTAAAAAATCCAAAAACATTATAAAATCAGAAAATCAAAAAAAATATGTTGGTTATGAAATGTGCTTGAGGGAGATGTTCTGGGAAGTGATATTATCAAGTGATAACAGGCAATCTGAGTCTGCGTAACGTACCCAAAGTTGAAGGGTCTATGCTCTGGTTTGATGCGTCGGTAGGCACGAAAAATTTTAAATGGACATGACTAGGCAGAGTTGAACTTAGGAAATTTATAGACTTGAAATTTTTTTACCTAGTTAGATCCATTCAGCCTGACAATACGACGCTCGGATAGGTTGATCAGGGAGATATATATGGGAATCTACTCGTCACATTAAATGAACCCGTACTTGGAACCGTGGTTTAAATTTTCCTCGATGTGCGGATTCTGGCCTTAATTCCGGTTGGATGGGGCGACTGGTAAATTCTGATAAATTAGGTCTGTAGAATATCATTTTCTTTCTTCCCGTCTATTAGTCATATGTTGTCTCCTTTGCGTGACTTCAAATCCGACCTGGTACACAACATATGTGACTCTAATTCTCTGCATGTTATACATATGAAATTCCTCTCATCTGTTAGCCATATGCTGTCTCCTTTGGGTGACTTCTAATCCGACCTGGTACACAGCATATGCAACCTTCTACTTCTCAACCCCTCTAAAACAATAAGTAATAGAATTCTGAATCTATCCTCTCTCTGAATGGTTGTCTGCTCACCCGGTGTTAGGAGTACTCTGGAAGTTCTTGATGGCTGGGGCATATCAGGAAGCGGGAAACATGTTCTAGTACACTTAAAATTGAACACATACAGATTGTCTGGAGATCTCGCTGCTCGATTTAGGTGGACAACAATATCCCTGGTTGTAGTCAGTTAAATGGTCATAAGAAAAATTTATTTAAGAATTAGGGCCAATCATGATAATAAAGTTACAATTAGATATATGCATGTATCATGTCATTGGTAAATTGTCCAAAATTGTCGCAAAATTTTCGTGTTTAAGTGGACAACAATACCGACGATTGATCAGAAGAAGATGTGAAGATAAGGGTACCGACAAGCGGATAAAGGCTGTCTAACAACTATGATCCCAAATCACTCTTAAAGTTAGCTATTATTTTTGTTTTTGTTAAGTTTGTTGATAGTGTTCTTCTAATTTAAATAAAAGGGGAGAATTAAAAAAAAATTAAAATTAAAAATTAAAAAAATAGTGTTATTTCTGTTTTATTTCTTATTCAGAAAAATCAAAAATCCAAAAATATTTTTGTTTTTGTTTTAATTTGTGTGCTAAGTTTTCTTTTAGTTTTGTTTTGTCTTGAAAAGTGATTTCAGGTATAGATGAGACTCATGGAGTTTGTGTTGAAGATTTCTGAGCCAAAGGCTTCGTTTGTGAGCATCGAAGAATTATCATTCGAAGGAGCAAGAAATGAAGATCATTCTTTCAACATTCAATCCTTCAACCCCAGAAGCAAGGTGAAGCAGAAATTGAAGATTATGTGACAGATTGTATTGAAGCCTCCTCAATCAGTCTGCTTCTATCGTTGTACCTGCTAAAGTGATCCAGAAAATTATTTCTCTCTGATATTCTCTCTGAAGATTCTCAAGCTGAAAGCACTATCTTTCAAGAATCAGTACATCAAGCATCCTCACCCAATGTGCGTTCAATGCCAAATTCTGAAGAAAAGCCCAACTGCTCAAGATGAAGTCATTCATTGAAGATAAATGTTGAAGCCAAGCTCTCGATGAAGATTAACAAGAAAAGCCAGCTACTTTTTAGGGGGAGCTTGTTGGGTCAATTAAGAAAAGAAAGCTATAAACCAAGGGGGAGATTGTTGGGTCAAAATATGGCTTATACTTTGCTTTTCTGGGCAATTGTATTTCTCTGTAATATTTTTGGAGTTTACGGTCATGTTTACGGTTGAGTTTACGGCCATAAACACCTTACGACCGTAAACCCATTTACGGCCCATGTTATCCGGCCCATGTTCTCCAAGTATAAATATAGGTGTTAGGGTGAGGAGTAGAGATTGAAGAACAGAAGAGAGTGTACGGTCTAGAAAGAAGAGTGTGTGTTAGTGTGTGTGAATCTCTTGTATCCGGATCATAATTCATATCAATACATACAAGATTCTTAATATTCTTCTTCTCCTTCTCTTCTTATTGTGATCTGACATCATCCGTTTGATTGGGATTCCGCACCATCAAACGAATCTGATTGATACACATGCAAATTAGGGACCTACACAAATGAAAATTTTAAAAAAGACTAATCATTCGACATTTGACTCTCAAAACAATTTTGCTGACATCGAAGATGATTCTGACAATATCAGTGAAATTGAGGAGGAGGAAGTTGTTGATTTTTCTCAGCTATTTTTCATTAATGTCACTTCAATGGCTAAGGGTAAAGAAATTTGTGATAATTCTTTGGTTAAAGTTGACCCTGACCAACCCTCAACATCAAAAGTTCGTGACTATGATCATGTGACTGTCGAAGATAGTCAAACCGATAGTGATGATGATAACGAAGACTTTCCGAGTGAAACAACTATTCCAGGATTTGTTGATGATCAAGTGTATGAGAAGATGGAGAAATTTGAAAAGGTAATGAAGGAAAAAGTTCCTCATTATCTTGAATAGAATTCTGTTGTTTAACCAAATTTAAAATTCACCGATGATGTAGTCTTTCCAAATCAAGTGTTTGTTACCTCAGGAAATGGAGAAAAAGTGAAACCTGAAATCAAGAAAATTGTTGATGAAGATAACAAAGAAGCAATGAAAGAACATTTTCACAAATCAAAGCATAGTAAAAAAACAATCTTAACAAAAACCCATCCACTTTTCAAAGGCAAAAACCAAAAAGAGTTTGGGAAGAAAAGAAAGAAAAAGTCAATGATGACAAACCTTCAAATGAATCAGTTTCTCAAACTCAAAACACAAAAGCTCAAATATTTTATGAACAAATTCAAAATATTTCAAAAGATGAAGAAATTTCGATGTCTAAAGCAAGGAAAAAGGTTTATTGGAAAAATGTTGAGTCTTGTATGAAACAAAAAGTTTTGTTAACAAAATCATATGAATAGCAAAAAGCTGAACAAGTTAAGAATTATTCTCAAAATAAATATTTTGTTCAGAACAAACCCACTCAAAAACAAAATGATTTATCAAAAAGTCATTCCAAAGTTCAAAAGCCAAGTAAAAAATCAAATGTTCAAAAACAAAGTAATCAAAATTTTGTTAAAAACCAACAACAAAGGACTTTTTTTCCTAATCAACAAGGTTTTCACAAAATAATTTTCATAGAAATGGTTTTCCACAAAATAAACAAAGATTTTATCCTCAAGTTCAAAATCAAAGAACATTTACAAATGAAAAACAAGTTTTGCATCGAACAAGTGTTGTTTATAATAAACTTTTTCAAAACCGTTATCAACCACATGCAAGACTGACGCTTCCAAAATGAAATTTCGAAAAGATGGAAGTCAATATGAAAAGAAATGAACCATTGAAACCCAAACCTCACTTTTTCAACCCTGTTTTGAAGGCAAAGGGGAAATTTGATGTGAAGAATATTAATCACTGGCTTGAAGGCAAAGGAAAGCACTATCAATCTAGAAAGTTTTCTCAAGAAGAAATCAATCATCCTTATGAAATATACTTGAATAATTTTTCAAATGGGAGTTCTTCATCTAGAGAATTGAGTCCGTTAATTCAAAAGTGGAAAGTTGTTCCTACAAAAAAGGTTGAAGAAAAATGAGTTGTTGATGGGAAAGGGAAAGTCAGTATCGACTCTAAACCATTAAATGATTTCATTTCGATACCTAAGTCTTTGGAAGTTTGCTTAATCGATAGTTTGAAATATAAAGTTCATTAATGGGTATTAGGATCTTCATTTCATAATGCATTCCAATATAATAACTGAAGACGCAAAAAGCCTTGGGGACCTAAATTTTTCCGTTGATTGCAAGTTTTATGTGATGATCCATACGATGAACATTGATACATTGATAGTGGTTGCTCACGTCACATGACTAGAAGAAAGGAAAACTTGCGAGATTATTGAAGTCTAGAAAATGATGGTGTGGTGAAATTTGGAAACAATCACAAATTCAAAATTAAAGGATATGGCAAAGTAACAAATGGAAAGTTCTCAGTTAATCGAGAGGCATATGTCGAAGGTCTTCAACAAAACTTGATAAGTGTCTGACAACTTGTTGTGGGTAGTAGTAATCAAGTAGTTTTCGATGAAAAAGAAAGTGTCATTTCAAATAAAGAAACCAAAGAAATGTTGCTTAAACCGAAAAGAAAAGGATATATCTTCACTCTTGACATCAAATCAATTGTTGGTGTTCCTTCTGTATGCTTGCTTTCGAAGACGTCATATGATTTAAACTGGGTATGGCATCACAAACTTTCTCACTTGAAATTTTAAAAATTTAAATAAATTGTTGGTAAATGATCTTGTTCAAGGCATGTCTATTTTAAAGTTTGATAATGATTCATCATGTGCAACATGCGAACAAGGGAAACAACATCGTCAAGGTCATCCGATTGTCATCGATTCGAAGGTCATCGAACCTCTCGATCTACTTCACATTAACCTTTATGGCCCTTCGACTGTTGAGACTCTCAACAAAAAGAGGTACATATTGGTCATTGTTGATGACTTTTGAAGGTTGACTTGGGTTTACTTTCTTCGACAGAAGTATGAGACTGCTCAATTAATGATCGATTCCATTAAGCACATCGAACTCAATTTGCGTAAGAAAGTGAGAAAGATCAAAAGTGGCAATGGGAAAAAAAATTCAAGAATGAAGTTCTTGATTCCTTTCTAATTGATATTGGAATTGCACATAATTTTTCATCTCCTTACACACCACAACAAAATTGTGTTGTCGAAAGTTGGAACAGATCACTATGTGAAGTAGCAAGGACAATGCTCACATATGCAAATGCACCTCAATATCTGTGGGCCGAAGTTGTGTCGACAACGTGTTTCACACAAAATTGATCTTTTATTCATCATCGTTTTAACATCACTCCTTATGAAATCATTAACAATCAAAAAACCAAATGTGAAAATTTTCCATGTTTTTTGTTGCAGGTGCTTTATTATGAATCTCAGGGACAACCTTTCGAAATTTCAGTCAAAAGCTGATGAAGGCATATTTTTGGGCTATTCACATAATTCTGTTGCATATAGGGTGTTTAATAAGCGAACGAGGAAAATTGAAGAAACACCTAATCTAACTTTTGATGATTATTTTGTTAAAAGTGTCGAAAAGACTTTCAAACAGAAGCGTATTCTTAAGGAAACTTTTGATGAGTCATCAATTTCAAATTCTTTCGATTTTGATTATGACATAATTCCTAGTGTTCCTGACAGGGCTATCAATGCAGAAGTACATGTTGTAGACAATCAGTTTCCTGAAGTTTCAAAACATTCTGATGATTCGACTGTAACTCGAGATGATGATTCTTCACAATCCACGACGAATTCTCCTATACATGTTGAATCTCACCTAGTGTTGCAATGTGATCAAGTGGAAGGAAGCACTTTAATTCGATACCAATTGTTGAGGGGAGAGCATACATTCAAGGTGGAGCGTGTTCATACAAATGCAGATGTCGAGGGGCAGCATCATAACATTGATCCTATTGTTGAGGGGGAACAAGATGGTTCTATACGAAATACTTATACTACTCAAGCTGATCGTTTTCAAGATATGTCTAATAATGTGTCAAATGCAAATGAAGGTTCTGAAACTAACGAAATGTTTGAAGATGCACTTTTGGATTTTGATCCTGCATATCCACCACTTAATAGGTGGACACGGAATCATCCACTTGAATAAATTTTGGCCAATCCTCAAGCTGGAGTTTTGACAAGATCTCAGATTCGTGCGAAGAATGAGGTACTCAATGTTCGTCAAGAATTTTGTATGTTTAACGTCTTTATTTCCAAATTCGAACCAAAATATGTTAAGACTGCTTTAGAAGAACCTGACTGGATTCTTTCCATGCAATCTAAACTCGCTGAATTTGAAAGAAATATGGTTTGGAGACTTGTTCCAAAACCTGAAGATGTATTAGCTATAAGCTTAAAATGGATTTTTAAAAATAAAATTAATAAAGAAGGAAATGTGGTCCGAAATAAAGCAAGATTGGTTGTAAAGGGATATTCAAAACAAGAAGGTATTGACTATGACGAAACCTTTGCTCCTGTCGCGAGACTCTTAGGTTGTTCAAATATTTCTTACATATGAGCATATAAGGACTTTGACAATTATCAAAAGGATGTCAAGTGCTACCAGGTTTTGTAAATGATAAATACCCCGATCATTGCTATATTCTCGATAAAGTGATCTATGAATTAAAACAGGCACCACGAGCTTGGTATGAAACTCTTACAAATTTTCTGAAACTCTCAAAGTCTAAACAAGGATCTGTTGATCACAATTTATTTTGAAAGAAAGCGGGGGATCATTTGATACTCGTTCAAATTTATGTAGATGATATTATTTTTGGCTTGACTAATCCTTCTTTGTCTAGAGAATTTGAGAATATGATGAAAAGCCAATTCGAAATGAGCATGATGGGTAAGATAAATAATTTTCTGGGATTAAATATTCGTCAAAGCAGTGATGAAATTTTCATAAATCAGGAAAAGTATTCTCAAAACTTTCTTGAGAGATTTGGCATGACGAATAGTTCAAATTTAAAGTATCAATGGCTGTTGGCATGCGCTTAGGACCTTCGTTGGATAAGCCTATTGTCGACATAACATTATAGAGGAGGATGATTGGTTCGTTGCTATAATTAACTACGAGTAGACTTGATTTAATGTTCTCTGTTTAGAATTGGGCTAGGTATCAGTCGAATCCCAGAGAACCTCATTTAACAGTCGTCAAGAATATCTTTCGATATTTGAAAGGAAATATGTTGTTGAATTTATGGTATCCTTCGAAAACCGATTTCTTTATTCAATATTATTCCGATCCAGATCTTTGTGGTTGTCAACTACACAGGAAAAGCACTTCTGGTGGAAATCAACTTTTGGACGGGAAGCTTGTGAGCTGGAAATCGATAAAACAAACATGTGTTTCGATATCTACATCAGAAGCTGAATATGTTGCTGCTGCAGCATGCACTTCTCAAGTTATATGGATACAGAGCCAACTTCTTGATTATGCAATCAACATGAAGAAGATTCCATTGTATTACGATTAATAAAGTGCCATATGCATCTGCCATAATCCTATGCAACATTTGAAGACCAAACATATCACACTTCAATATCATTTTATCAAAGATCATGTCGAGGATGGGAACATATGATGGGTTTTGGCCATATGAACATTCCTATGTGCACATGCAACCCTAATGCTTGGATCTAGGTTTCTCTAATTGAACATACATTGAATCCAAGACTTCTAATGACTAATAGAGTATAACAACAATATGAAATCAGAGATTAGAAGTTTACCTTGAATCACTTGTTTGATCTTCTTGTCCTTGAGGCTTTAGAGTCACAATTGTCACTCCTCTAATGGCTTACAAACACCAACTAGCAAGAAAATGATTTAGGAGAGAAGAGAGGGAATAGAAATCGGCCAGGGTTTCTTTCTAAAGCACAAGTGCCGATTTCCCTTGACCCTTTGGGTTTATTTATACTTGTAAGGCTCCTAGGGTTTCACCCTTAAACCTTAATTGGATAACTTAGGCCCTAAGCAATCCAATACCCTAATAGATAACCCCTTGGACGAATTCTAAGCTTATCCTAAGCCCTAGAAATCGTCCACTATTATCCTTAAGGGATTTATAGCCCAAAGTCTAACTATCATACAATTGACAGTTTATACCCATTTATTTAATTAATCTCTTTAAGTCACCAAATTAATTCCTAATTAATTTATGACTTATATTAATCAAACAATAATATTATTATTCCTTATATTATTCTCATAATATATTAATAATATTTCTTCTCTCATAATAAATCATCCTGTCAAGTTGCTATGGTGAAGGCAACCCAAAAAGACCATGCACAACCGGGTCAAATACTTGCCTAATATAGTTGCAGCCTTAGACACTATTCCAACAGTCTCCCACTTGGATAAGTCTAGAACTTAATCGAACACATCAATTCAGTTCTGACCGGGCCCGACACATAAGTCAAATCAAATCATCGAGCGGCCGAGATATCGCTTTTACCCTCTTAGGATAAAAGTAACAGATAAACTTCGACTTATATGCATTTACTTATTCATTAATCAACTATACACAACAATGCGTTTTATAACATCAAGTTACTGATGCGGTTTCGCATTATCAATGTAAAACCAATTAACAAACAAAAAACCATATATCTTGGTTTTAAGACCATATGATATTATCGTCTTGCGATCACCCTTTTATCACATTCCATAAGGTGATTCCAGCAAGCGCGGGTTTGTTCCAATGCTCAAAACTAGTTCATAAGCACTCATGAACGTTGCAACAAGCTTTTGCTATGTCTAATACCATTTTGACAGTCTACACACCAATTCATGACAATCTTCATTCATACCTACTTCCAACATATGAGCGATTGTGGACAATTTGAATAATTCGATTAGTCTTAATAAACTCAATTATTCTAGAAGTCAAAACATGCAAAAAATGAAACAATAGTTAAACAATTAACACAAGACAGTAACATTACTCATAAATAATACTACTTTATTTAATCATCAAATGTTAATTACATTTATCTATTACACGTTTCTAATACTATCTAATCTATACTAATATCACCCTTTAGCCCAATACTCCTAGCATGTTGCAAGTGCTTAACCCTGCTCAGTCTCTTCGTAAGCGGATATGTTGGGTTATCTTATGATGATATCCTCTTCACCACGAGTTGTCCTTCTTCTACTCGATGTCTAATAAAGTGATATTTTCTATCGATATGTCTAGATATACCATGATCCCTCGGTTCCTTGGTCAAGTCAACCGCTCCTTTATTATCACAGAAAATTTCCATAGGCTCCTTTATAGCAGGTATAACTCCAAGATCACCGATGAAGTTCTTCAACCATATTGCCTCCTTCGAAGCTTCGCTCGCTGCAATGTACTCTGATTCACACGTTGAATCAGCTACAGTTTCCTGCTTGGAACTTTTCCAAGTTACTGCTCCTCCATTCAGGGTAAAGACCCAGCCCGACTGTGAACGGTATTTGTCCCTGTCGGTCTCAAAGTTGGCGTCACTATACCCTCGCACCTTCAAGTCATCACTCCCTCCGAGGACTAAGAACCATTCCTTCGTCCTCCGAAGGTACTTAAGGATATTCTTAACCGCAATCCAATGGGCTCTGCCAGGATTCCCTTGATATCTGCTAACCATGCTCAAAGCAAAGGCTACATCAGGGCGAGTACAAGTCATAGCATACATGATTGAGCCAACTGCGGAAGCGTATGGTACTCGGCTCATTTCTGCTATTTCAGCTTTGGTACTCGGACTTTGAGTCTTACTCAATTTGGCATTACTCTGTATCGGTAATTCTCCCTTCTTCGAGTTCTCCATACTAAAACATTTCAGTACTTTATCCAAGTAAGTGTTCTGACTAAGTCTTATTAGTCTCTTACTTCGTTCTCTCACTATCCTTATTCCCAAAATATAGGAAGCCTCTCCGAGGTCCTTCATAACGAAGCACTTCCTGAGCCAGGACTTAACCTCCTGCAGAGTCGGGACGTCGTTTCCTATGAGTAGTATGTCATCGACATACAGAACGAGGAAGCTTACTATACTCCCACTGGCTTTGACATATACACACGATTCATCTTCGCTTTGTACAAATCCAAACTCTTTGACTTTCTTATCGAAGCAAAGATTCCATCTGCGAGATGCTTGCTTAAGTCCATAAATGGACTTCTCAAGTTTACACATTCTATTTGGATGCTTCGGACCGACAAAACCCTCTGGTTGAGCCATGTAAACATCCTCAGCCAACTTCCCATTAAGGAAAGCAGTTTTGACATCCATTTGCGAAATCTCATAATCATGAAATGCGGCAATGGCCAGCATCACTCTAATAGACTTTATCTTCGTAACTGGTGAGAAGGTCTCATCATAGTCAACTCCGGGAGTTTGAGTAAAGCCCTTCGCAACCAATCGCGCTTTATACGTGTGTACGTTTCCATCCACGTCGGTCTTCTTCTAGAAGATCCATTTGCACCCAACGGTCTTACGTCCGTGCACATTATCAACCAAATTCCAAACTTGGTTGTCATACATGGACTGGATCTCGCAGTCCATTGCCTCTTTCCATTTCGCAGACTCCGGGCCTGCCATGGCTTCCTTATAGCTATTAGGTTCATCTAGATTTATTAGTGTACCATCACTAATATACGTGTCCCCTTCGGTAGTAATATGAGAACCATAAAACTGGGGTTGAACTCTAACTCTTTCGGAACGTCTAAGAGGTAAGAACTCGTCAATCGGTTCAACCGGAGTTTCCTCCTCGGGTTGAGTGCCAGCGGTAGAGGTTCCTTCATCTATCGACTCTTGAATCTCTTCAAGCTCTATTTGCCTCCCACTGTCTCCTTGGCTTATGAGTTCTCGCTCTTGGAGAACTCCTCTTCTCGCAACAAAGACAACATTGTCCTTCGGTCTATAGAAGAGATATCAAAAGGATTTCTGCGGGTAGCCGATGAAAATACATCACTCAATACGAGGTTCAATTTTTTCGTGAGTATCTCGTCTTAAGAAAGCCTCGCAACCCCAAACCTTGATATGTACTAACGACTGAGCTTTCCCTGTCCACATCTCGTGAGGTGTTTTGGCAATCTTCTTAGTAGGGACTCGGTTGAGGATATGGGCGGCAGTCTCTAAGGCATACCCCCAAAAAGAGATAGGTAGTGAAGCACGACTCATCATAGAGCGAACCATGTCCAACAAGGTTCGATTACGCCTTTCTGCCACACCATTCAACTGCGGTATCCTAGGTGGTGTCAATTGTGAAACTATTCCACACTCTTTGAGATAGTCGTGGAATTCAAGACTTAGGTACTCTCCTCCTCGATCGGATCGAAGCATCTTGATTTTCCTGCCCAATTGATTCTCCACTTCATTTTTGAACTTTTTGAACTTTTCAAACGTTTCTGACTTTTGCTTGATTAAGTAGATATACCCATATCTACTATAGTCATCGGTAAAAGTCACATAGAAGCGGTTCCCATCCTTTGTGGTTGATCTAAACGGTCCACATACATCGGTATGTATTAGGTCCAATAGACCCTCACCCCTTTCACACGTACTAGTGAAGGGTGACTTGGTCATCTTTCCAAGCAAACAAGACTCGCATGTTTCATCTTCCCTAAGGTCAAATTACTCCAACACTCCATCCTTTTGGAGTTGGGCTATGCGCTTCTTGTTGACATGTCCAAGACGACAATGCCACAAGGATGCTCTATCCATACTATTGGAAGAATCCATGCATAAAACATCATTTCCTAAGTTATCTCCAATCATAACAGTTTCATAAATTCCATTACACGGTATTGCTTCAAAATATAAGACACCATTTAGATAAGCAAGAATAGAACCATTCTCATTATTAAAAGAAAATCTAAAACTTTGTCTAAACAAACCATGAAATGAAATGATGTTTCTTGCCATTTCTGGAGAATAGCAACAATTGTTCAAATCTAAACATAAACCATTCCTAAGCACTAAAGAATACACTCCAATCTTGGTCACAGGCGACGATCTTCTGTTCCCCATGATTAGATTTATTCTTCCATGCTTCACATCCCTATTTCTTCTTAGTCCCTGCAATTCATAACAAATGTGGTAACCACAATCGGTATCAAGGACCCAAGAAATAGCATGAGATGAATCGTTAGATTTAATTGTGTATATACCTGCGAAAGACGGCTTGATCTTTCCTTCCCTTATGGCTTGCAGGTAGTCTGGGCAGCTTCTCTTCCAATGCCCTATTTTATGGCAATGATGGCACTTTGCCTCCTTAGGGTTAGGACAGGGTTTAGCAGGATCAACTTTGGTCCCACTAGAAGAGGAACCATCTCGGGACTTTCCCTTGCGGTGGCTCTTAGACGGAGCCTTCCACTTCTTTCCTCTTCCTTGCCCTATGGCCAAAACAGGAGCAGCGGGTGGATTGGGTGTGGGTGCAACAGACTTGTCCTTGAGGTTGCTTTCAGCAACCCTAAGGAGACCTTGGAGCTTACTTAGGGTGACCTCTTCTTTGTTCATGTGGTAGGTCATCCTAAATTGATTGTAACATGGACGCAAAGAGTGAAGCACCATGTCGATCGCCAAGTCTTCCCCAAATTCAACATTCAACTTGCGAAGACGGTCGACATACCTTTGCATCTTTTGTAGGTTCATGGTAAGAGATTCTCCATGACCCATTTTGGCGGAAATCATGTTAGTGAAAATCTCGTAATGCTCTTGCCTCGCGTTTTGGTGGTATCTCTCCAACAAGTCTTGGTGCATTTCGTACGGATACATGTCCTCATAGGACTTTTGGAATTCGGCATTCATGGTGGCTATCATGATGCAATGTACCTTCGTTGCATCACGCTCATGAGTTTCAAAAGCGGTCATTTCAGCCGGAGTAGCGATTTCTATGTTGATTTTCTCGAGCTTCTCATCTAGAACATACTCCTTGTCCTCATAGCGAGCAATTGTGCGAATGTATCTTATCCATTCGCTAAATTTCGTTCCATCAAAAGTCACCTTTTGACAAAGGCTCATCAATGTGAATGAACTAGCAGCAACGTTGTTTGCGTTCGACATCTACAAATAGAAAGGACAAAGATAGATTTGAATATGAATCCCTAATTATCACGCAATAAGAAAAATTAGGGCTAGGATCCAACAACAATATTTACATATTAGAAAAGGGATACCGTAATCTAACATGCAAACAATTTGAAGGTAAGTGAATGACGATTCACTAATTCTCTAGCACGAAAACATAACTTTAAGTTCTAAATGTATTGAGAATTCCTAGGTTTGGATGAGATTCATTGAAACTTTTCAATAGCATGTTTAAATCTCGATATGCCCCTCTCGTTTGTGACTGGGATACCGAGGATCACAAAGTGGGTGTGAATTACCATGCAAATTCGCATGGTGACTTCATTGTAACGATCACCTATTCGATGTGCCGGTAAACCACACACGCTCCATCAAACTATGATAAACAATGAATCACCCTTTTCCACCTTTGCTTAGAACCAATTAGTGTGCCGGTAAACCACACACGCTCCACTAACTTCTTAGCAAGGGTGCAAAGTGTAATTTCATGGGATTGCATCAACTCACGTTTCCTAAAGTAACTAAGATTGGGAAATTTTGAAAAACATGTAGTTACTTTGTATTTCATATTAAACTTTTAATGAAGATATGAGGTTGCCCCATCCTACCCGTTCGGCTAACGACCCTCCACCGATCAAACAAGCGGAGGGTGTGAGTGTACACCCATTAAGCGCCATTTTATAGGCAGCAACCTTATACCCACCTTATAGACCGGCTTCGTGAATGAGGCCTACTAACGATAAGACTAGCATTTTAATTATACATATATATATATATATATATATATATTAATCTTGTAATATTATATTAGTATAGGGTTGAATTTTAAACTTGTAAAAATTCTAGGGTTTGAAATTTAAATTGTCTAAATTAAACTTTTAATTACAAAACATAAATTTCAAAACTTGAGGGCAAGTTTTAAACCTTTTAAAACATGGGGGATCAAATAACAAATAATCTAAATTAACAATTAATCACATAATTATCCATATTTGATTTATTTAATGATTTCTTGCAAAACAATTTACCAATTAAATTAAAATAATTAATCAATTATCACATAAGGAAATAAATATTTTATTAATTGATAAATATCTTCAATTAGGTCAAGAATATACTCATATATATCATAAAATCGGATTTATATTGATCTAATATGATTAAGGCAAGTATCTCAAAGATAAACAACAATAAATCCCGAAGTTTCCTTTTTCTGACGCTCGAACTCGCCGAGTACCCAGATGGACTCGCCGAGTTGAGCCTACTCGCCGAGTACCACCATGGGACTCGCCGAGTGCATCAGGCAGAGGAGAAAAAAACGATTTTTTTTAAGCAACGAACAAGCAATCAATGCATCAATTCAATAAAAACCAATCTAGGCTCTGATACCACTGATGGGTTTTGGCCATATGAACATTCCTATGTGCACATGCAACCCTAATGCTTGGATCTAGGTTTCTCTAATTGAACATACATTGAATCCAAGACTTCTAATGACTAACGGAGTATAATAACAATATGAAATCAGAGATTAGAAGTGTACCTTCAATCACTTGTTTGATCTTCTTGTCCTTGAGGCTTTAGAGTCACAATTGTCACTCCTCTAATGGCTTACAAACACCAACTAGCAAGAAAATGATTTAGGAGAGAGGAGAGGGAATAGAAATCGGCCAAGGTTTCTTTCTAAAGCACAAGTTCCAATTTCCCTTGACCCTTTGGGTCTATTTATACTTGTAAGGCTCCTAGGGTTTCACCCTTAAACCCTAATTGGATAACTTAGGCCCTAAGCAATCCAATACCCTAATAGATAACCCCTTGGACGAATTCTAAGCTTATCCTAAGCCTTAGAAATCGTCCACTATTATCCTTAAGGGATTTATAGCCCAAAGTCTAACTATCATACAATTGACAGTTTATACCCCTTTATTTAATTAATCTCTTTAAGTCACCAAATTAATTCCTAATTAATTTATGACTTATATTAATCAAATAACAATATTATTATTCCTTATATTATTCTCATAATATATTAATAATATTTCTTCTCTCATAATAAATTATCCTGTCAAGTTGCTATGGTAAAGGCAACCCAAAAAGACCATGCACAACCGGGTCAAATACTTGCCTAATATAGTTGCAGCCTCAGACACTATTCCAACAGTCTCCCACTTGGATAAGTCTAGTAACTATATACAAGTATATTCCGATTAGCAATCGTAGCTCTCAAAGACGCTGTCAAACTCTGATCTAATCAATCTTGTCCTTCAGATAAGGGATCTTACAGTCCTCTGTTTAGATATCATGCTGACAATTCTATGGAACTAATTTGTCTAGCATTTGGTTTCTTGATCTCCGATTTATTTGACATAGAACTTAATCGAACACATCAATTCAGTTCTGACCGGGCCCGACACATAAGTCAAATCAAATCATCGAGCGGCCGAGATATCGCTTTTACCCTCTTAGGATAAAAGTAACAGATAAACTTTGACTTATATGCATTTACTTATTCATTAATCAACTATACACAACAATGCGTTTTATAACATAAAGTTACTGATGCGGTTTCGCATTATCAATGTACAACCAATTAACAAATAACAAACCATATATCTAGGTTTTAAGACTATATGATATTATCGTCTTGCGATCACCCTTTTATATCATATTCCATAAGGTGATTCCAGCAAGCGCGGGTTTGTTCCAATGCTCAAAACTAGTTCATAAGCACTCATGAACGCTGCAACAACCTTTTGCTATGTCTAATACCATTTAGACAGTCTACACACCAATTCATGACAATCTTCATTCATACCTACTTCCAACATATGAACGATTGTGGACAATTTGAATAATTCGATTACTCTTAATAAACTCAATTATTCTGGAAGTCAAAACATGCAAAAAATGAAACAATAGTTAAAAAATTAACACAAGACAGTAACATTACTCATAAATAATACTACTTTATTTAATCATCAAATGTTAATTACATTTATCTATTACACATTTCTAATACTATCTAATCTATACTAATATCATCCTTCAGCCCAATACTCCTAGCATGCTACAAGTGCTCAACCCTGCTTAGTCCCTTCGTAAGCGGATCTGCTGGGTTATCTTCTGATGATATCCTCTTCACCACGAGTTGTCATTCTACAATAGAATTAGCCATGATTGATACTTCTACTTCCTTGCCACCAGTCATTACTCATGCACCCACTTCACTACCTGCTTCATCTATCTCACCCGCTTTTTCAAAAATTATGGGTCAACCCATCACTTCTCTTTTACCTTCACAGTCCACCGAATGAGAACAATCTATTCCTGATGATAGTCAATATGGTGATGATGTTATGGTTTCTTTTGCTGACGTCCAATTTGATCCTGAGGAGGACAATATTCCAGATCACATGCTTATGTCTGGTAAGAAGTTCAAGATCCTCAATCGCAAGTTGAATTCTTTACTACAACTTCAAGCTAATGCTGGGAGTCGAAATAGTGTGTCTGGAATTGAAGTTGATGTTTTACTCAAATCTCAAGAACATCATTTACTAAAAGTTATGGAACAAATTGACACGAAAACTGAAGAATGTTTGAAGCGTCATTCTGAGTCTTTTAATCGTGAAGTCAAAGATTTGAGGGCTGTTGCCAAAGAATGACATATTCTCTTGGTCGATACTGTTAAGAAAGTGAAGGAAGATGTAAATTTCAAAGTTAACAAAATTATTCTAATCTTCATACGAAGATTGATATAATTGATAATGTTGTTATGATAGTTGTTGATTTCTACAATTCTATTTTCACCAAGCTCGATCTGAAGTCTGCATCCGATTCGAAAGTGTTTTCCAAGCTAGAGGAGTTATTGTAGAGTTTGAAGGAATCTTTGTCCAATCTTACTGTGTCTCCTTCCTCTTCTGTTTCACAAGAGTCGCTTTTGACTATGTTTTCTTCATTGGAAACTAATATTAAGTCCGATATAGCTCCTTTGTTGTGATTGGCGAATTTGATGCCAAGTAATGCCCCACATGTTTCTCAAGTGGTGCATACAACACCCGTGTTTCTGGGCTACGCATCAGTATAATGATGTAATAGTCAAGGTCAATCATTGTAACCTATTTTGAAGTAATAAAGATGAATTACTTGAATATGATATGAGTTATGTGATTTTATGTGCTTATATATTGGTTTATAATGATATAATAAAAATAAGCGTCGATAATAAAGTGTTAGATAAACCCAATATCTATACATAAAGTTGTAGTGGTTGAAACAAGGATCCGTATATATATATATATATATATATATATATATATATATATATATATATATATATACATAAAGAACGCCGAAATCTGAGTTACAACGAAGAAGTTATGGTCTGTCGAAGTTTCACGACAAAACCGACACGACACCGTGTGACTTAAATAGTGAATTTATGATAGAGCAATTTTTATCCTTATCAATCTAAAAGAAAGTTGTAGTGTTCATTAAACCGAGAGCGTGCATAGAGAGAACGCCCAAATCTGACTTCATATGAGGAAGTTATGATTTTTCGAAGTTTCAGCTTTGCAGTATGCAGCCCGAAGTTCGAAAATTAGATCGATCGGTTTTTAGCTGACACAACCTAAAGCAGAATCAAAGATATTGTTAATAGTAGTGTAACGGTAAAAAGACAGACAAAAACGGACGTCAGACGAAGAAATTATGAATTTTTAATGGAATATCCCTATCCCGGCCTATTAAAAATATAACTTTAAAAATAAGGTCAAAATTAGCGAACGAAGTCTAAATGAAAGTTGTAGATTACGGTCCCACCTACACGTGGATATAAAGAACGTCTAAAATGGAGCTTGTACGCGAAAGTTACAAAATTTAGAATTTGGAGGTGGCAGTTGTGAGAATTGATGACATGGCACGATCTCAGCCGTCGCTTGTTGCCTACAGCCCCGCCTTCGGAGAGTGAAACCTGGCCTCGCCTACAACCTGCATAGAGAAGGAACGCCCAACGTCCGAAGTACACCCTGCGTACGAGGAGGGAGCATTGCGCGTACTCGTTTTTCTTGGTCTGAAGATTGGCCACAATGTACCAACGAAGCGACTCGTCTCAGTACGAATGCCCTACGTACCAGCGAGGCTTAACCTATAAATGGCATGTGAGGGCTGCCGGATTTCACACACATTTCTTTCATTCCTTCTCTCTCTACTCTCTCTCTCTCTCTAGCTTACCCCAACCCCCCCCCCCAAAGCCTAAGGTACCCCTAGCACTAGAAGGAAGCCCCAGAGCTCCTGAAGTCTCCGAGAAAAAGGGCTTTTCCACTCAGAAGCTCCACTGTAGCGGAGCCCGGTTTTTTTTAGCAAAACCCGTTGTAAGTGAGATACACCTACCATACTTTAAATATAGCTTATATATAAATATAATATCGTTATTATGAACCTATAAATAAGATTTATCAGTATTTCAAAGTCGTTATACTGATTGAACTACTTATGGGAGAGGTGTCTAGAATGGTCACGTTGGGTTTGGTTGTTGGATTTCAGAAAAGCTATATGCCGAAATGGTCCTGCCTCCCAAATGTCGTACCTGACTGATCCTTACTTGATAGATATGAAGTAGACTCTAAGTTAATGACGAATCTAGACTTATAGTTAGTTGCAATAAATATTAGACTAAAATCTAGTGGTAATAATACTAGGTTTCGTTGAAGGAAATCATATTGTTAAGAAGCGAAGCGCTGCTCGAATTTTGATTCGTCACCGTAACAAGTGAGTGCATAGTTACTTTCATCTTACACATAGATATGAAGAATTTTATATAAATGACGTGCTATGTGTGCGTATTTTCTGAATACTTGCTATCTATGATGGATGAAAGATTTTATACATGTTTTAAATGATTTAAACTCTATATGTCTTTTATATCTACAAAATGTGTTGGGTAAAACAGGGTATATGTAATAGTTGGGTGTGATGAAATAAAATGATGAGAGGCCTCGATGTTGACATTGTTTCCAGTCATCTAGCAGAGTATAGATGACAACCACAAACTTATCTAGACAGTCCAGTGCAACGCTAGCAGACTCGCAACTTGTAGGTGTTTGTGAACGATATGTTTACCAGTATACTCTATCCCCATCATGGATGCCTTTAGGACATTTATTGCTGAGGAACCCCCTTAGCAGTAGTGTCCATCCCGATGATGATCCTTAGGCAAGGTCCCTTATGATAGGTGTTTAGGGACATAAAATGAGGATAACGGGAACGGGTAATCGGGTTATTGTTGGTTGAGGAAATTAATAAACTTATTTATTGTGGGTTGAAAACCCTATGTGCTCACCAGGCTCTCAAGCCTATCCCACTTAGTTTCTTGTATTACAGGTAGTGGCGCTCAAGCATAGATGTGATGTGTGGATGAGGGATTACAGATTATAGGCCTTAGATATGAACAAATGTTGTAAGGCTTATATTGTATTGTTTATGCTTTTGATCTGTATCGAACAATCCCGAGGTTTTTAATGAAATACATTTCTTCGGAAATGCTTTGATAAATATTTATCATATTTTGTTTTGGGAACAAATTCCGCACATGTTTATTTTAGGAAAGATGCTTAAATGCTTTTATGTGCTATATGCTATTATTTGTTCAGATCTATGGTCTGTTGTGGACCAGATATGGAAACCTTATGTGTTCAGGATTCTAAATGTATGACTACGATATTAGAACCAACATGTAAATGTTTCAGAGTGATAAGGGGGATTTAAACGTCTGTCGTAAATAAAGCTTTCCCTATCTTAATATTCTCGTCTCAAACTTCTACTTGGATCCTACTGAACTCTTAAAGATAGATAGGTTTGCTAACGGATTATAAGCTGACTTTTGCCTAATGGTCAAAATGGCAACTACCTTGAAGGCAGCCGTTAGAGCAGCCAAAAATGTTGAGAGCAAGTTAAAAGAAAGGGGTCAGGGAAGAGCAGATGTTGGTGAGAAAAGGAAGTTCGACGGATCTTCGAGGTCCAACAAGAAAAGTAAATTCTCGAAGTCTGATTCGAGAGGAGGAGGAGCCAAAGCGAAGTGGTGCGACAAGTGCAAAAAGAAACACTCTGAGAAATGTGACGGAGAAGTCACTTGTTTTATGTGTGGAAAGCCTAGGAACTATGCCAACGAGTGCACATTCAATAAGAAGGTATATTATGGGTGCAACGAGGAAGGGCACATCTCGAGGGACTGCCCGAAGAAGAAAGAGGCAACAATACCCAATGTTCCACCAAAGCCGAAGGCGAGAGCCTTCCGGATGACGTTAGAAGCTGCGAAGGAGGCAACATATGTCACTTCAAGTACCTCTCTTGTAAATGGATTACCTGCCAATATACTATTTGATTCAGTAGCGAACTACTCCTTTGAAGGGTTTTGAGCATTCTAACACTCCTAAGGTGTATATGCAAACCTAGATACCTTGGATCTACGTTTTCTCTATTAGACATGCAAACTTTCAATTTTCCAAGGTATCACCCTAACTAGTATACTATTGAGTATATACACTAAAAAAATCTAGTTAGATGACTTAACTTTGTTGTAGCTTTGAAACCTTAAGCCTTTAAGAGCCTAGCACCCCAAGTGTGATGCCTCAAATGCTTCACACAACACCACCAATAATGGAGGAACTTGAGAGGAGGTTACTTGCATTCACAAAATCGGCTAGCACTCTTGTGTATCTCTTAGGTGCCGATTTTAGTAGCCATGAGGTTCCTTATATAGTGTGACACAACTAGGGTTACAACATGCAAACCCTAATGTGCATGACATTCCATATTCCTCATGCTCCACGGGTTTTAACCTCCATGGAGTATCCATGGGTCACCACATGGGTTTAGCCCAACATAAAGAACTATGGGTCGTAAGCCCACTTTATAAGAGTGAATGATATACAAAATCAATCCCCATATATTTAATTAGTCTCTTTTGATCATAAAATTAATTATTGATCAATACTAATTACATAATATGATTTCATATTAATATGTTAGAACTTATAATATATTAACAAATCACAAATATCCTATTCTCAAAAGTCCATCCTTACAAAATGTTCTAGTGCCATGCAACCCAAATCGACCATGCTACTCTCGAGTCAAGTACATACCAATTATAGTTATGGGCTTAGACACTAAATCCAACAGTCTCCCACTTGGATAAGTCTAATAACTATAACTGCAAGTACGACTTAAAAAACCTACTAGAAATCGTAGCTCTTAAAAGCCTATGTCAAACTTAGACGTTCCATTTTAGATAAGTGATAATATAATCTTCTGTTCTCAAGATATCAGCCGAACAAATACATGGAACAACGTCGTACTTATTGTCCAGCAGCTTGTTTCTCGATCTACGATTTTTTTGACATAGAACTTAATCGAACACATCAATTGAGTTCTGACCTGGCCCGACACATAAGTCAAAACTAAATCATCGAGGGGCCCAAGATATCACTTTTAATCCTCCAAGGACTAAAAGGAACATATAAACTTCGACTCATATGCTTGTACTAACTAGTCATCAAATTGTGCACAACAACACGTTTTATAGCATCAAGTTACTGAAATGGTTTTGTACTATCAATGCACAACCAAATCATAGTCAACAACTCATATATCTTAGTTTGAAGACTTATATGATATTATCGTCTCACGATCACTCGAGATAAATTCCATGAAGTGATATAAGTGAGCGTGGATTTAATCCAATACTCAGACCTTATGAGCACTCATGAATTTTGCACTAAAATTTTCTATGTCTAATACAATTCAGAAAAATCTACAAGCCAAATTTATGACAGTCTTGCTTCAATACCTACTTCCAATGTACGATCGACTGTGGATTGTTTGAATAATATAATTATTCTGGAATTCACAACATGCAAAAAGAAACAATAGTAAATGATTTACATAAGACAGTACCATACTAGTAAATAATAAACACCTTTTATTTAAGCATCAAATGTCAATTACATTTCAACTATTACAAGTTTCGAAAGCTATCTAATCATTAAAACTAATATCATCTTTCAACCCAATGCACGTCACATGCTGTGAATGCTTAACCCAACTCAGTCCTTTTGTGAGGGGATGTGCTGGGTTCTCATCCAATGATACCCTCTTTGCCACGGGGAGTCTTTCTTCTATTTGATTTCTAATGAAGCGGTATTTTATGTCGATGTGCCTAGATCTGCATGATCCCTTGGTTCCTTCGCTAAGGAAACCGCACTCTCGTTATCACATAAAATCTCTGTTGGATCCTTTATAGTTGGCACAACTCCAAAGTCTAAGATGAATTTCTCTAGCCATATTGCCACCTGTGCCTCCTAGCTTGTTGCTATGTACTCTAATTCGCAAATTGAATCAACTATAGTCTCCTGCTTGGAAATTTTCTAAGTTATTACTCCTCCATTCAGAGTAAAGACCCAACCTGACTGAGAGTGGTAATTCTCTCTACCGGTCTGAAAGTTGGCGTCACTATACCCCACCACTCTTAAGTCATCACTCCCACTAGCTTTGAAATATATACAAAACTCATCCTCATACAATACCGGAAAGCTAACTATGCTCCTACTAGCTTTGACATATATATAGGACTCATCCTCTCTTCTCGAAAAGCCAAACTCATTTACTTTCTCATCGAAACAAGGATTCCATCTGCGAGATGCTTGTTTCAGTCTATAAATGAATTTCTCAAGCTTACACACTCTATTAGGATACTTTGCATTGAAAAAAACCTCTGGATGACTCATGTAAACATCCTCAGCCAACTTTCCATTAAGGAAAGTGGTTTTGACATCCATTTGCCATATTTCATAATCACGAAAAGCAACAATGGCTAGCATAACCCTAATAGACTTAATCTTTGCTACTGGTGAGAAGGTCTCATAAT
Organism: Lactuca serriola; assembly: GCF_051521515.1. Classification (NCBI taxonomy): domain Eukaryota; kingdom Viridiplantae; phylum Streptophyta; class Magnoliopsida; order Asterales; family Asteraceae; genus Lactuca; species Lactuca serriola. The sequence goes on along the minus strand of NC_136415.1, from coordinate 237,333,206 downwards.
AGTTAACTCCTGGAGTTTGAGTGAAGCCCTTCACAACCAGTCGCGCCTGATAAGTGTGTACTTTCCCATCCATGTTGGTCTTCTTCTTGAAGATCCATTTGCACCTGACTATCTTACGACCAGGTACATTGTCAACCATGTTCCAAACTTGATTGTCATACATGGACTGAATCTCGCTGTCCACTGCCTCTTTCCATTTAGCAGACTCGGAACCTGCCATGGCTTCATTGTAGTTGTTAGGTTCATACAAATTTACAAGTGTGCTATTACTGATAAATATATCACCATCTGTAGTAATATGGAAACCATAAAACTCAGGTGGAAGTCTAACTCTACTGGAACGCCTCAGAGGTACAGACTCGTCAGTCGGCTCAACAAGAGTTTCCTCCTCACTGTAGCCTTGGCTTATGATCTCTCTCTCACGAACGACTCCTTTCCTCAAAACAAAGACAACATTGTCACTCGGTCTGTAGAAGAGATAACCTTAGGATTTCTGTGGGTAGCCGACGGAAATACATCGCTCACTACAAGGTTCGAGCTTTTCGTGAGTCTTGCGTCTCACAAAAGCCTCACAACCCCAAACCTTGATGTGGTCTAATTTTGGAGCTTTCCCTGTCCACATCTCGTGAGGTGTTTTGGCAACCTTCTTGATAGGGACTAAATTAAGGATATGGATGGCAGTCTCTAAGGCATTCCCCAAAATGAGATTTTTAACGAAGCTCGAATCATCATGGAACAAACCATATCCATCAAGGTTTGGTTGCGCCTCTCAGCCACACCATTAAGCTGTGGTGTCCTAGGTGGCGTCAATTGTGAATTTTTCAAAGGTTTCTGACTTATTCTTGATTAAGTAGACATAGCCATATATACTGTAATCATCAGTAAAAGTCACATAGAAGCGGTTAGCATCCCTTTTAGCGGTTCTGAAGGGCCCACACACATCGGTGTGTATGAGATCCAATAAACCTTCATCCCATTCACAATTACCAGTGGAGGTTGGCTTGGTCATCTTTCCATGTAAGCAAGATTCGCTAGTCTCATTCGACCTTAAGTCGAATGATTCCAAAACTCCAGCGTTTTGGAGTTGGCCTATGAGCTTCTTGCTGACATGTCCTAGACGACAATGCCACAAGCATGCTTTATGCAATTCATTGGAAGAATCAATATGTAACACATTATGTTCTAAGTTATCTACAACATTCATAGTTTCATATACACCATTACAAGGTAATGCTTTAAAATAAAAAACACGATTATAATAAGCATTTATAGCACCAATTTCATTATCAAATGAAAAATTATAGCATTGTTTGTACAAACCATGAAAGGAAATAATATTTCTCGCGAAATCAAACGAGTATCAACAATTATTCAAATCTATTTCTAACCCACTACTAAGCAATAAAGAGTAAACTCCAATCTTGGTGACAGGTGAAACCTTCCTATTCCCCATGATCAAGTTTATCTTCCCGTGCTCCACATCCTTACTTTTTTTAGGCCCTACGCATCAGAATAAATGTGAAATCCATAATCTGTGTTAAGAACCCAAGAGTTAGAATGTGATGAGTTTTTAGACAGAATAGTATAAATACATGCATGGGTGGTTTAACCTTCCCGTTCTTGACATCATGCAAGTATTTGGGGTAGCTTCGCTTCCAGTGCCCTTTATTGTGACAATAGAAACACTCTGCTTCTTTAGGAATGGAAGATGGAGCAGCAGAACAAACTTTGGTCCCACTTGAAGAGGATCCATCAAGAGACTTTCCCTTGTGAATCTTTGAGGGAGCCTTCCTCTTCTTCCCTTTCCCTTGTCCAATTTCTAGAACAGGGGCAATATTGGTAGGAATAGAAACAACATTTTTACCTTTGAGACCACTTTCAACGGTCCTCAAAAGCCCTTGAAGTTTGCTGAGTGTGACCTCCTACTTGTTCATATGATAGGTCATGTGGAACTGATCATAACATGGAGGTAAGGAGTGTAGAATGATATCTATGGCCAACTCCTCAGGAAGGTTCAAATTTAATTTTAGAAAACTGTCTACAAACCTTTGCATTTTCTGCAAGTGGGCTGTGATGGGTTCACCATCCTTTATCTTTGCTGTAATCATGGAGCAGATGATTTCATAACTCTCTTGATGAGCACTCTGATGGTATCTATCCATCAGGTCCTAGTGCATCTCAAAGGGTAGAATTCCACATTGTACTTTTTGAGTTCAGATATCATGGTGGTAAGCATGATACAATCTACCTTGGTGGCATCCTTCTCATGTGCCCTAAACTTAACGATCTCCTCAGGAGTAGCAGAAGACTCATCAATTTCCTTTAGCTACTTATCGAGGACATATTCCTTGTCCTCATAGCGTGTAGGGTTTGAGAGAGAAAGATCCAGTAGGGTTTGAGCCAGAAGCAGTGTTGGAAGACATCTGAAAAGAAGAAAGACAATGTTTAGATTAGATAAAGATCCCTTAATATAACACCCAAAATGAAATATTAAGGCTAGTACCCAACACAATATTTTACAAATTGGAAGAGGGATGTCGTAATCTAACTAGAAAAATATTTGAAGTTAGGTAAATGACGATTTACCAATTTCCACCATGAAAAACGAAATAGTTATTAAGTTGTAATTGGATTGAAATTCCTATATCCTTTGAGATTCATTGGACAATTCAATGACATGTTTAAATCTCAATTATGCCCTTCAGGTTTGTCATCGGGATACCGAGGATCACAAACAAGGTGCGAATAACCATGCAAAATGTGCTTGGTACTCCCGATGTCATTTATCACCCAATCAATGTGCTGGTTAACCATACATGCTCCATTGATCTTGTGATAAACATCGAGCCACCCTTTTCCACCCTTACTTGTCCAAGTTAATGTGCCGGTTAACCACACACGCTCCATTAACGACTTGTCAAGGTGCAAAGTGCAATTTTCTTGGATTAGCATCAATTTCACATTTTCCTAAAATAAAAAGATTGGGAATTTATAAAAATTTAGTTACTTTATTACTATCATTATAATTAATGAGAATTATAGTCCTATCCTACATGTTCGGCTAACGACCCTCCACTAGTTAAGGAAGTTGTGGGTGAGAGTGGACACCCACTGAACTGCCATTTTATAGGCAGTGTTGAGAGAAACACCTGAGTAACACACTTGAACAAACGTTAGTACAAGTAATACTGCAGAATAAAGTTGAACTCAAAGGATCATAAAGCTCAACAATAATAAGTTAAAGAGTTTGATAGTTAGATAGTTAGGTGCGGAAACATAAGGAAATATAAATAAAAAGTATTATATCAAGTAAACACCTAGGCTAATTCATAACAAGGATTGCAATCAATCCAAGTTAGTAAGTGTGATCAGTTTGAAGTGATTAAGCCAAGAATGACTTGCTCCGAATGAGAGGTTACGATCTTAATATACGAGTTTGAGTTCAGTAAGATTTTTGAGAGTAAAGAGAGAAGATATATGATATGAGATTCAAGAGAGGTGTGTAAATTGATAGAAGCGTGACACTCTATTTATAGAGGTCCGAGAACAGTACAGGAACTGAACAAAGACTATCAAAACAAGTGTCCATGAAAGGTACATTGGATATTACAATGTAAAGAAATAATATAAAAACTAAGTATTCATTCCAGTTGTGGTAGGCTGCGGATGAAATCAACAATTCTCATTGCGGTAGCAGAATCCGCAATGCTGAGGAGGACTTCGGATGTGAGGTTCAAGAGGGTCACTTATTGGTTTAACGTTTTCCCCCTAAGTGGCCTCTTTAACCTTTTCACTAGTTGAAATTCAAAAACTTTGTCAGCAACCACCAAAACTTTCTAACTTCTCGCATCCATTTGATCCTTCGAGTGATCTCGAACTTGACTTCTTCTGTTGTGTGCTTGGATTTTTGCATCGAAGTCAGAGTGGATTCGAGTTGCCTTTAGTTCAGGCGATGCATGGCAGTGATGGGAACGAAATACTTAACATCAGTATTTACTCTTTTGAACATAGTTCCCAGTTCTGAGAAGTTGGTTGCACCCAAGGAACGTTCTTGGTAACCTTCAGTATAAACATGTGTTGGATTAAATGGAGGAATGTTGAACTTCTGAGCTAGTGCTGGATGAATGTCAGCATCTATCTTAGCAAAATCACAAACGGCACACCGAAGTTACTCACACGCTTTTTCATATGCTATCTTCATTTTGGAGTGTTTCTTGGATTTGAGTTGAAACACCCTTGGAATCAAGAAAACCTCTTCCTAATTCATACACGGAAAGTCAACTTGAGTCCGGATGTAATCACAGCCTCTTCTTGTCAACGTGTATTGAATGAACTCGGATTTCATGAATTTGTAGATTTTGTAGTTCTTGAATCTGGAAGGCCTATCACTTGACCAAATGTCTTCGAATTTGGATCCATGCTTTCCATGGAACTTGTTCATATGTTCAAACTCTAGAGGCAGCCTTTGATCATCAGGGAGGCTTAGGTCAAATGGTTTAAAAATTGTGAAAAATATGGCATTGGGAGAAATGGGAATGCCCCAATAGCCATATTCTGATGGCTCAGCGTATGTCAGCACTGGCCTGTAGTCATCATCTTAGAGCATGCGGGTTGGATTGACCCATGAGTTAATAAGAGTTTCATCCATGGTAGTGTCGAACCCATGGTCTCTCCATATCTGCTCTGCAAACTTGGCTGCCTTCCAATCAATCTTTCTTTGTTTTGTTATGGGGGAGTCATCTGAGTGATATGATGACATGGTTGGCACCATGTTTTTGAATTGAGGTGGGGTTTCTTGGCGCGGAGGAGATTCATGTTGCTCAATTTGAAGTTGCGGAGATTGCAGAGAAGAAGGCACTAGAGTGGGAGGTTTATCTCTACGCTTAGTCAAAATTGGAGATAGATGTGCTTCGGGGGTTGTAGTTGGTTGTTCACCAGCGAAGTGAGATGGACCAAATTCTGGAATAACCTGAGATTGATGGAGCTGCAGATAAGAGTGCTCACTTCCCCCTTTTGAGGATCTAACCTGTTACTCAAACCAATGACGAAGTCCATCAATCTTTGTGAAAAGATTGTTAAATTGAGACTTAAGAAGACCAGAAAGTTGCTGATTGTCAGGGATCTTCGTCTTGAACAAAAATTGATGGATTTCTTTGTGAGCTTGAGTATCTCCTGGCCATGAAAGCTTGCGGTCAAGGAGCATCGGAGATTGTTGATCGTAGACTGCAGCACAAAAATTGTGGATTCGTAATTGTTGTAAGTTTCTTCAACAAGCTTTTTGGACTAAATGGCTTGATTAACAATCGAAGATTGAAGCTCCGTTTTAATTGCGGTGACCTCTTGGATAAGTCTTTCGGCAGTAGCGATGAACTCTTTGTGGTCTGCTGTTCGGTTGTTGTCGAGGGCACGAATACCCATTTCAACTTTGAGTGATATTCGTTCAGCAGCCAGACGTTGCCTCGTCTCTAATCTTTCAATTTGTTCTGCAATTGACTGTGGCCCAACAATATTAGTTTGTTGTGACATGGTCACTGCGGCCAATATTTTGTCAACTTTCTCTTGGAGACTTAGAAACTTTTTGCGTGTGACAGCCATTTTCTTCTTCTTGTTTTTCTCCTTTGGCTTGGAAGTTGAGTGCTGAGAACTGCTTGAATATTCTTCATCAAACACCATCATGAAGTCATCTGAGTGAGTTGGTTGATTAACTTCGGTCATATCTAAATCATCCAGACCAAAGGTTGGTCTGGAGCTGACTTTAATTGTAGTACTGTCTTCGTTGGATGCATGAACTTCGGCAGTTAGAGTGGGCTTTGAGGGACCTATGTAACTTTGAAGATCTTGAGCTTTTTGGATGGTTTCGGCCATTGAGGTCATCCATTCTTGAACTTTAATGATGGTGGCTACGGTGTTTGCATTATTTATTACATCCGCCCAGTACTTGGCAACGGTTTGAATTTCCTGCTCTTTCAACTGTTGCGGCTTGGTTTGTTGATCTTTACGGTCCTAGAATGCCCTTCTGAAAGCTTTATACTTTCTGACTTCGGATTCAGTTTGTGGTTGGTACTGAACCCAAGAGTCATCTGAGTTGTATACGTTAAATCCTTTGTGTCACACCGGGGTGTTCCCCGGGTTCATGGATCCTTACACTCTTATGCTCACCATGCCTAAACCACCTGATTGTAAGGTAAGCAGAGTAGGATTTCCTGAGATTCCTTGGTCTCCTTGACCCGTAGTCAAGTATGGCCTCGGCTTAGTTCTGGCTAGGGCTGATGAAGCACCCTGCGGTTAGGACTATGTATTAAGTGTTCGGATGACAGAATCAAGTAAGGATCACAACTCTTGTTCCTAAAAAAAGTGGAGATGGGAAGCCCTGGAGACCTTAAGGCATTTAGCTCCAACTAGATCCTCTTGGGATTCAATTGGGTTTGTGTCTCTGTGTTTAGATGAAACAGACACACTTACTGTGTCTGAGTGGCTAGAGAGAGTTGAAGAGAATACGTCTGCGGGGACCCCAAGGACTACCAAAGTCTTTTGAGAGACTTTGGTATCTGTCCGATTCCACATTTGGCTAGGACTTGGGTTTATTTTCTGTCTTTTAAGAACAATTGTTGGTCCGGGGTCACTGTCTAACTCTTCATCAATGTTAATAGGGGGACGTTTGCTGAGGAACAGGAGCTTCATCTGAAGAAACAACAACTTTTCATTTCTTAGAGAATTTACCTGTCCTTGATTTGGATCGGGGGTCCTTCTTTGTGGATACCGGCTTCTTTAGCGTTCGGACTAATGGTTTACATGACTGAGTGGTAGTGGTTGGGGCTGCGGTACTCATTGGATGGTGTGGTTCTGTCGAGGCTAATATAGACTGGCTGGGTAGAGGCGGGGTAGAAAGGTATGGGTCGATACCTTCCGTAGCCTCGATATGGTATGTGACTTCTTTGGTTTCAAGCAAAACAACCAACCAAAATGTATATGGGAAACCATCTCAGAGGTCCAAAGATAGATTGATCTTTAGAGGGAGCGTACCTTTTTATATCACTAGTGATAAATAAGTTGATGTCGTTGCCCATGCTGATTCTTGCATCACGGTGACGGTCTGAAATGCACAACGACCATAACCTTGCGAAAGTAAGCTCTGTAGGGGTAGTTCTTGGAGTCTCCTTTGGAATGTATTGACGAAGCTCATCCCATAAGATTTGCCTGTAGTTGAAGTCATTCCCTGTAAAGATGCTCCATAACAGCTCGAGTAGTTTGAGGCCCATGTTATTAGTTCCTCGGTTCTGCCAGAGAGACTTCGGATAATGAAGTGGCACACAAATTTCCAGACCACAGACAACTGATTATTCTTAAATTCACCAATCCCTTTGGTTTTTTCTAATTCCCCATTTGATAAAGGGAAGAAACAATGTCTTCATGCTAGGAGTGTAGAACCTTGTGGTGGGAAGAAAACGCAGGTTGATTGCATTCAAATATTTATCTTTAGTCAAGATGACTAGAGAATCATCAAACAAGTTCAGATGAACTTCCTGCAGATTGTTGATGGGATGGAAGGCTGAGAATACACATTTGAAGAGTGCTGAAAGAGGAACAACATCGGCAAATGAATTGAACGCTCCAAACTCTAGGTGGGAGGGTAAGAACTTGATCATCAGGCATATGGATTCGTTGTAGTATGGATGATCTTCAAATATAGCCCTAAAGTTGCTTGATGCAATTGATTGCGATTGATTCCTCATAGTGGATTCAGAACCAATGGGTCGCACTGATCTTGATGCTTTGGATTGCTTCTTCGATACTCGAGATTTTACCATTTTTGAAAAAGTTGAAGACCTAGCAGAAAGCTTTTGATTGCAAGAAGATGAAGAAGAAAAATATCGTCAAGATTATAGAAAGCATAAAGCTTGATGTGGAGGGAAAAAGGGATTATATAGTTCCAGATCTAAAAGGTTTATTGATTTTACCCTATTTACAACTGTTAATGGTAAAAACCCTTAGGTTTTAAACATTATTAGCCAAAAATACAATAAGTTAAAGAATTTTTTTTTTGTTTTTCCAAAAGTTAAGGCATTCAATGAAATGTTAGGACCATGATCACACGTTTGAAGAACATGTGGTGAGGGGCAAAACCCGTTGAATAAAGGTGAAATTTAGAACGGATTTGATAACTTTAGTTAAAGGGGATTTGAAGGTTTAAGGAAAATATTTCTTAAAAAGATTTCTTTTGTGGAAAACTGGATTATTTTTCATCACCCCTAAAATAGGTCTGACACCAAAAGTTTATTTGAAAAAGAACTGAAATGTTGTATGCTACAAAGCAAATGTTTGAATTTAATATGAATGAATTTTTATTTAATGAGAAACAATAAATATCACACAATGTTTCAAGGAATTTATGAAGTGGTTGATAAGAATTCATTCATTGTGATTACGGATCGATTCATCACTACGGTGGATGGACATGCGACTACGGTAGCAAAAACTGAGGAACACTTGACAAACATATCAGAAATAATATACAATAAGTACCCAAGAAATATAGGTATGATATATGGTTGCGGTATACAGAGTATACTGTAACTATGTATCAAAGATTTATTAAACTAGGACCACAACGGAGACCAGAAGTGGTATGCGGTACCTAACAATTCAAAAATAATTGTGGGCCCGGATTCATCATCCCTAACATTTGCAGAAAACTGTTTAGTTTTGTTGCATCAAGTGATTTTGTAAACACATCCACAATCTCTTTGTGAGATGGAACAAATATAAGTTTAATGTTACCTTTGAGTATATGGTCCTTGATGAAATGGTACCGAAGTTCAATGTGCTTTGTCTTCGAATGGTGAATATGATTATTAGAAATCACTATAGCAGTCTCTAAATCATAGTAAATCAATATCTGCAACATTCTGTATCCGTAGTCCATCAGTTGGGCTTTCATCCATAGGACTTGAGAACAGCAACTTGCTGCGGCCACGTACACTGCTTCTACGGTAGACAATGATACACAATTTTATTTTTGTAAAGACTAGCTAACTAGTCTTCCTCCAAGAAATTGACAACCACAAGAAGTGCTTTTTCTATGCAATCTGCATCAAGTATGATCTGCATCTGTAAAGGTTTGAAGGCTAAAGTCGTTCCCTATAGGATACTATAGTCTGAGAGCTTTGCTTCCTTTTAAGTATCTGAAGATCTGCTTAACTGCGGTTAAGTGTGATACTTTGGAATCGGCTTGGTATCTGGCACATAAGCCTATTGTGAAGACAATATCTGGTTTAGTTGCAGTGAGGTACATAAATGAACTAATCATTCCTCTATAAGTCTTGTGATCTACTTATTCTACGGAAGGATTAACATAAATCTTATATCCGAAGGCCATAGGAAACATGGCAGAGGAAAAATTATCCATTGAGTATTTCTTTAGCAGTTCAGAGGTATATTTTTCCTGGTGAATGAATATCCCTTGAGGGACATTTTTCACTTGGAGTCCTTGAAAGAAGTTAATCTCTCTGTTCATGCTTATTTGGAGCTTATTGGTCATGATCAATGCAAATTCATCCACCATACCCTGATTTGTTAACCCAAATATGATATCATCCACATAGATTTGTACAAGCATAAGAGGATTACCATTTTCCTTTCGAAACAATATGGGGTCAATCACTCCTCTTTTATATCCTGACATGACAAGAAACTCAGAGAGTCTCAAACCATATCCTCGGTGCTTGCTTAAGACCATAAACTGCTTTCTCAAGTTTGAAGCAATAATCTCGGAACTCTAGACTTACAAATCCTAGAGGTTGTTGCAAGTAGACTTCTTCTTTTAATTCACCATTCAGGAAAGTGCTTTTTATATCCATTTGATGTACTTTGATATTTTGTGTGCTGCATACGCTAAGAAGATGCATATTGCTTCCATCCTGGCTACAGGAGAATATGTTTCGTTGTAGTCAACACCTTCTAATTGACTATACTCCTTTGCAACTAAGCTTTCTTTGTTATGAATGACCGCACCGGATTCATTGAGTTTGTTTTTTTACACCCATCTTGTCTCAACAACAGTGTGGCTTTGGGCTTCGGAACAAGTTTCCACACTTTGTTTCTTTTAAATTCAGCTAATTCTTCTTACATGGTAGAGATCCATTCATGCTCCAGAAGAGTTTCCTTGATGGATCGGGGCTAGACTGCAGACATAAATGTTGCATAGTGGTTGTGGTCCGTGAGATCGTGAGAAGATCGAGTCTATACGCCAGAAGATGGGTTTCCAATAATTTGACCCGGAGGGTGTTCTTTTGTCAAGACATGTAAACAGGATTGTTGATGATCAGTAGCTATGATGGAAGGGATTTCAACAACATCAGAGGATTCTGCGGTAGGGTAAGGCAGTTCCCCCTCGACTTGTGAGCTGCCGACATAAGTCTCTTGGACTTGGGCTGAAGGAGTAGGATTAGAATGAGGTTCTTCTTGGATTGCGGATGTGAGTTCCTCTTAAACCGAAGATGGTTCCCCGTGGGATAAAGAATGCATGATAACCCTTGGATCAGTCATTGTGTCAATATTTTCTTCTTCATTCAAATCAGAGGAGGCATTTGATGTGTTAGAGCCTCTATGGATGGAAACAGGAGCTACGTCTTCAAGAACTGGAACCTCGATGGTTATCGTAATAGCGATAGAATTGCTTTCCCCCTCAACCGGCAAGGTGGAAGTTCCTTGAGTCAAATCATTAGAGGTGGAAGGTCCGGAGACTTCACGTGTTGTTGCTAAGCTTCCTGAGACACAAGAATATCGGATAGTTGAGCAGTCTCTACATGGTCGAAGAGGTCATCATAATTAACTTCAACTATGTTGAGAGGAACCGAGGAGGCTAGGATATCACTTTCCAAGATAGTGATCGTTTCACTCGAAGGAGCAGTGTTACAGACGTAATAGTCATCGAATTTGACATCGAAACTTTCAACTATTAGTCGTGTGCATCTGATAAGGACTCTATATGCCACCTTGTTTGTTGAGTAGCCAAGGAATATGCCTTCACCTGACTTTGGTGCAAATTTGTTGAGATGATCCTTGTTGTTGATCACAAAACATCTACACCCGATTATGTAAAAGAATTGGACATTTGGCTTTCTATTGTTGAGCCCTTTATAAGGTGATTTATTGAGACGCTTGTAGACAATGCTCCGGTTTTCGACAAAGCATGTCGTTGCCACTGCTTCCGTCCAGAAGTATAGAGGATGTTTTGCAAAGTTTAATATAGATATGGCTGCTTCTACCATAGTATGGTTCCTTCGCTCTACTACTCCGTTTTGCTGTGGTGTGTAAGGGGTATAGAAGTTGTGACTGATGCTTTTGGAAACCAAGAACCTATCGAAAAGGTGATTGGTGAACTTGGTTCCATTTTCACTTTGTATTTTGTGAACTGGTAATTTGATTTGGAGTTCAATTTCTTTTATGAAGTTTATTAGAACATGTGGTATGTCAGACTTGAGTCTCAAGAAAAAAGACCGATGTGAAACGAGTGAAGTCATCAACTATAACCAGTATATATCTTTTTTTGATGGAGACTGGCTACGATAGATGGACCGCGGCCATCAATATGCAATAACTCTAGAGGTTCAGAAATTGATGAATCAATTACCAGTGGGTGACTTACCTTTGATTGTTTTCCACACTTACAAGCAGAGCAGAGTGTTTCATTGCTGTATTTTAGAATTGGGAGGCCTCGGACGATTTCTTCAGGGACAAGGTTGTTGATGTATCAAAAGTTCAAATGAGCCAGCTTGCGATGCCACAACCAGCTAACTTCGAATATGACTTTGGACAGAAAACATAGCTGCGGTTTCCCAATGATCAACGAGACATCCAATGGATACATGGTCCATTCGGATTTGGATTTGATTAAGCATGTGCTTCTATTGCTTGTGATGATATAGAAGAATTCATTATCAAACTCAACTCGATGACCTGATTTGCATAGTTGGCCTACACTGATTTGATTATGCTTGAGGCCTTCTACATAAACAACCTTCTGTATGGAGAAGTTCCCTGTTGTTAACACACCGTAACCTCGGATGATACTGTTGGAGCTGTTACCAAATGTTACATGTCATCCATTGCTGATAGACCTGAAATCTTGAAGCTACCCTAACATTCCAGTCATGTGCAAGGAGCAGGAACTATTGATCAACCACTCCGCTTCTTGTTCCTCCTTGGACAAATCCTGAAAATTACACGGTTAGTTTGGGCACCCAGATGAGTTTGGAGCCCGTGGTCACAAAAGAATTTTTTCTAGATGCATGAGAGGAGATTACGAGGACAGGTTTTGTATCAACTTTCAGACCTAGACCTGGATTCTTTGAGGTATTTTAAGGATTTCGAGGTTTCTAGAAGTTACGAGGTTTCAGGAGGTTACGAGGTTTTGGATGATTACGAGGTCTTGGATGATTTCAAGGTCTGGGAGGATTTTTGACTTGATTTGGTCTTTTTGGATGGTAAAATCCAAAGGTAAGATTCTTTTCATTTAGCCAGACACTGCACGTGGTCAGCAGTCAGAGGGTGTGGTGTGAGGCTTGTGACCAGTACGAGAATTAGATTTGACAAAGTTGCCCTTGGTTTTTGAAAAGGTTTGGGCAGTAGATTTCCTCCTAGGTTTAGATTTTTTGTCTGTATTTGACTTCTTCTAAGGTTTTGTTTGTTTGTCAAATTGACGAGACTTTTGAAGTGTGGGAGTTGGCAAATTCCTTTCCATTTTGGGTCATCTGAAGGATAGTTTTGAAAGAAATATCTATGAAAATATTTGACACATTTTTAGAGTTTGTAAGGAGATTTTGAAAAAGCTTTTGGAATTGTACATTCTTTTTTGTCTGTTTTCTCAATTGGAGTGTGTTTTGAAATCTAATTATGTTTTTCAAAACCCTTTTGTTTAGATATTTTGTTTTGTTTTTTGAAAAACTTTCTTGCTTTTTCCCACGAGTTTTGAGTTCCTCTTTGAAATCTTGTTTTGCCTTTGTTTTTGGGGAACCACAATCATTGAGGTTTAACTGCAGTTTCCTTGAAATTTTGACTCTTTTTGAAAATGAGGACTTGAGTCACTTGAGCTAGAAAAAAGAGGACTTTGAGAAAATTAACCATATTCAAAATTATCAATGGGCAATTCATGAAGAATTGGTTGAATGGTCACAGTACTCTTGACTTGGGACTGTGGTAGAGATGATTGAACTACCTCAGAGTAGGTCAGAGATGGTTCTTTGGTAGGACACTTTATGGATGGTAATTTTGGATCGAGACTGTGGTTAGAAGAACTACAGTTAGAGGACAAGGTTGGACAATGTACAAGGGTTTTGGGTCCTTCTACAATGATTTCCTCATTGACAACTGATGAGGCCTGAGAGTTGGGATAAATTGTGCCATTGATTGGAATTTGATCACATGGGTGATCTGAAGTTTCGGGAAGAATTTGCTTGATGACACAGTTATTACTCAGGTTGTGAAGTCTACCGAAGTGGGCTCTAATTTCCTTCAGAAAAAGTCTTGTCATTTACAGGAAAGTGAAACTCTCGGTCAGGAGGGACATAGATACGGTCCTTGTTAAATTGGGGTGATGAGTCCTTTTCAGTGGAGTACCCATTGGACCATCCCCAATTGTACGTATTGACAATAGTTCCATTATTTACAAGATTTTCAATGGCGTTTGTTTCATTAAACAATTTTTCAATTAACAAGTTCAAACTTACAATTTCTTTTTATGCTAAATCCCTCTGATCTCATGCTATGCCTAACTAGGTTTCACATAACATTTTTGCATCGTTCTCTAATCATAAGTCTCTTTCTAACATAGCCACTTTGAGTCTTTTGTCTTTTAGACGTCCTCTTACATGGAACATTTCCTTAGATGCTATATTCTTCTCATCTAGGGCCTTGTTGTAGTCTGAAAGGACGGCAACACATGTGTCATTAAGGTTGTCAAGGAATGGTTGACAATCATGCATGCTATAATTAAGAGTTTTAATCATAAGTTTTACTTGTTCGACTATGCTCAGAGTTCCATCCTTGTCCATAAAGCAATAGGTCTTTTCGAGCTTGGTCGATCCATCTTCATCCGCAATGGCCAACTTGAAAATCTTTTCCTTCCTTTTGATGTACAAGTCTTCATCCTCATCACCTGAAGACCACACTTGATGATCTCTTTTTACATGGGCAACATATGGCCTTCCCTTTTCTTTTTCATCCATCTAATGTGCCATACGGAGATATAAATCTTTATCCTTCACAACATTTGCTTTACAATCCTTAGCAAAATGATTCTCTATGTTGCACTTATGAAAAATGACAACATCTTCTTTAACTTTAGTCGAGGAACCGTAGTCAGTTGGCTTAGCAGGTTGTGGTACCTCCTTATCTTGATGTGAGTTAGTAGTTTGCGGAGATTGACAAGGGTGTTTTGGATATCGAGGGTGATTGTTTTGAGGGTTAAAGTTTCGGTTAAAGGGAGGTTTATTGAACTGCTGATTTTTTCGAAAGGAGGGTGGAGGCAATCGATTGAACTGCTGACTGACAAGAGCAATAGCTTTTTGGAATTCCTCTTCATCATCATACTCATTTTCAGTTTCGTAAGACTACGGTGGGTTTTCATAGGACAGATAGTAGGATTGAGGAGTTATGTTTTGCAGAGTCTAGGCCATGAGAGTAAGCAGCCCTCCGAAGTCAGCACAATCTTTGAGCACGGTTGATTCTTGCACTTGGAGTTCTCCATATAGCTTGAAAAGAGAGAGTGTGTGAATCTTCTGGTCACCTTGGACTATCATCTTTGTTGTAGTCCAGTGTTTTCCTAAACCGTTGAGAAATTGAAGATTGGTTTCATGGTTGTTGTGAACAGCCCCAGTGTTTGACAACTTGGTAACAATGAGGCTGAATCTTTTGAAAGAGTATTCACATCTTTCACCCGCATGAGCTTTGAAATTATTGAACTCATTGAGTGCGGTGGTGAGTTTTTTTATCTTGTGCCTGCTCCGAGCCCTCATACAGGTTATTGAGAACATCCGAGATCTCTTTTGTAGATTTGTAATTGATGATAATGTCGAAGTTATGAGGAGCAACTCTACAGGATATTTCATAAAAGGCAATTGCATCATTTTCCATCTTATCGAGATCATCCTTAGTGGGACAATTCATGGTAGCTTGACCTCCTCCATGTATGGCCTGGGCACCGTCGGCTTGAACTGGGGTAAGAATCGGGACATGAGGTCCTTCTTCTACAGATTTCCATACATCTATTCCAAGTCTTCTTAGATATCTCTCCATTCTTTGAGACCAGTGATGATACTCATTTGACAACAATATTGGAGCTCTATTCGAACCTCCAACACTATTGCAAACATTGAGTGATAATGTTTGTGCCATATTTCCTTGTTTTGAAAAGATTTTGATTTTTTGTTTTCTTTTTGGAAAGAAATGAGCTTCAGTGGTATAGAAGGCCATTTAAAATCAGAGTTCTTGTTCAAAAAGCAACCACTTTGGCTCTGATAGCAATTGTTGAGAGCAAAACTTGAGTAACACACTTGAACAAACGTTAGTACAAGTAATTTTGCGGAATAAAGTTTAACTCAAAGGATCATAAAGCTCAATAATAATAAGTTAAAGAGTTATATAGTTAGATAGTTATGTGCGGAAAACATAAGGAAATATAAATAACAAGTATTATATCAAGTAAACACTTAGGATAATTCGTAACAAGGATTGCAATCAATCCAAGTTAGTAAGTGTGATCAGTTTGAAGTGATTAAGTCAAGAATGACTTGCTCCGAATGAGAGGTTACGATCTTAATATAAGATTTTGAGTTTAGTAAGATGTTTGAGAGTAAATAGAGAAGATATACGATATGAGATTTAAGAGAGGTGTGTAAATTCATAGAAGCGTGACACTCTATTTATAGAGATCCGAGAACAATATAGGAACTAAACAAAGACTATCAAAAGAAGTGTCCATGAAAGGTACACCGGATATTACAATGTAAAGAAATAAGATAAAAACTAAGTATTCATTCATGTTGTGGTAGGTTGAGGATGACATCAACAATTCTCATTCCGGTAGTAGAATCCACAATGTTGAGGAGGACTTCGGATGTGAGGTTCAAGAGGGTCACTTCTTGCTTTAGTAGACAGTAACCTTATACCCCCTTATAGACCGACTTCGTGAATGGGGCCTACTAATGGTAAGACTGACTTGTCTTATACATATATATATATATTGGATAATATTAAACCTATAATATTATAATAGTATAAGGGTTGAATTTTAATTCTTTAAAATTCTAAGGGTTGGAATTAAATTATTCAAAAGTGTAACTTTACAAATTCAAAAAAACCTGAGGGCAAGTTTTGAAACTTGTCAAAACTTTTCAAGTCCATAACCTATGAGTTTTAATGCTTTTTAAAGAAGTGAATTTTCATTTTCCATAACTTTAGAACAAGTTATGGAGCACATCAAAGGCCATTAAGATCATCAATTAAACTAACAAGCATGTCAAGTAATGTGCATGATCTAGATGAAACTCATATGAACAAGACAAGTCATATAAAACAAATATCATGTAATTAGCCTAACCATATAAAGTAATACAAAACATGAAACTTTGATAATTATCTTTTGAATTGAATAATCATGATCATTATCATATCAAAAACAGGTTTATAAGTTCAAAAATTCTTTAGGGTAATGATCCTAGTCCAACTCCAACTTTAAAACTTGAAATTTTGCATTCTGGAGCACCAACTCGTCGAGTGCATGAAATGACTCGGTGAGTTGGTCAATTTATAGGGTGGACTCGTCGAGTTCCCCAGTGAACTCGGTGAGTTCACTGTGCAGAAAGTAGAAAATTGATTTTTTCAAGCTTTGAAAACAAGTAGCATCAAGTATAATGGAAAACAAACCTCGAGTCTGATACCACTGAATGGTTTTGAGCATTCTAACACTCCTAAGGTGTACATGCAACCCTAGATACCTTGGATCTATGTTTTCTCTATTATACATGCAAACTTTCAATTTTCCAAGGTAACACCCTAACTAGTATACTATGGAGTATATACACTACAAAAATCTAGTTAGATGACTTACCTTTGTTGTAGCTTTGAAGCCTTAAGCCTTTAACAGTCGAGCACCCTAATTGTGATGCCCCAAATGCTTCACACAACACCACCAACAACGGAGGAACTTGAGAGGAGGTTACTTGCACTCACAAAATTGGCTAGAACTCTTGTGTATCTCTTAGGTGCCGATTTTGATAGCCATGAGGTTCCTTATATAGTGTGACACAACTAGGGTTACACCATGTAAAACCTAATGTGCATGACCTTCCATATTCCTCATGCTCCATTGGTTTTAACCTCCATGGAGTATCCATGGGTCACCACATGAGTTTAGCCCATCATAAAGATCTATGGATTATAAGCCCACTTTATAAGAATGAATGATTTACACAATCAATCCCCATATATTTAATTAGTATCTTTTGATCACAAAACTAATTCCAAATTAATTCTTGATCAACACTAATTAAATAATATTATTTCATATTAATATGTTAGAAATTATAATATATTAACAAATCGCAAATATCCTCTTCTCAAAAGTCCATCCTTACAAATTGTTCCGGTGCCATGCAACCCAAATGGACCATGCTACTCTCGGGTCAAGTACATACCAATTATATTTACGGGCTTAGACACTAAATCCAACATCCTTTGTATCACATAAATTTGGTGGGAAACTAGCATTGCCTGTAGAAAAACTTGATAATGCCCTAGTTGTGGAAGTTGCCAGTGGCAAGTTCATACTTGTTGGTGATCATATTAAGAACATCGTCATCGCCTTAAATGAAAAATAATTCCATGAAGAGCTATTACCCATAGACTGGAATGATTTCGACATCGTTCTGGGGATGGATTGGCTTAGCGCCAATAATGCCAAGGTACTTTTCAAGAAGAAGACAGTAAGAGTGAACCCACCACAAAAAGAGTCATTTATGGTGTACGAGGACAAATGAAAAATAAACTCTGGAATCATTTTGCCTAATGAAAAACAGAAAATGTTTTTCTAAAGGATGCACATCTTACTTGGCATTCGTGATTGATGCTAAGAAGGAAAAGAAGGAAATGCAAAGTATACCAGTGGTGTGTGATTATCCAGAAGTCTTTCCAGAAGATCTTCCTAGATTACCGCCTGATAGACAAGTAGAGTTCCGAATACACTTGTTACCAGGAACAACACCAATAGCAAAAGAATTGTACCGATTAGAACCGACAGAGATGAAGGAGCTTATGACGCAACTTCAGGAGTTGATGGACAACGGTTTCATTACACCTAGTTCATCACCCTAGGGAGCTCCGGTGTTTTTCATGAAACAGAAGGACAGAAGCATGAGAATGTGTATAGACTACTAAGATCCGGACAAGGCAATAGTGAAGAACAAGTATCCATTGGAAAGGATTGATGACCTATTTGATCAGCTGCAAGGTACGAGCTATTTCTCAAATATTGATCTTAGGTCAGGATATCACCAGCTGAATGTGAGAGACCAGGATATTGAAAAGACTGCATTCAGAAAAAGATATGGACACTATGAGTTCATGGTTATGTCATTTAGACTAACCAATGCTCCAGCAGCATTCATGGATTTGATGAACAGAGTTTGTAAATCATTCATTGATAAATCTGTGATCGTGTTCATAGATGACATTCTGATTTACTCAAAAAGCCAAGAGTAGCATGAAAAGCATCTATAAGAAGTGTTGGAAGTGTTGAAGATGGTGAAGCTATATGAAAAGTTCTCCAAATGCGATTTTTGGATCCGTGAAGTCCAATTCTTGGGTTATGTGGTTAACCAAGAAGGGATAATGGTTGACCTAACAAAGATCGAAGCTATGATGAAGTGGGAACGACCAAAAAGTCCCACGGAGATTCAAAGCTTTTTGGGATTAGCTGGATATTACCGAAGGTTTTCAAGGGCTTTTCTTTGATAGCTCCTCCATTGACAGCTTTAACCCAGAAAGGGTCTACATATACATGGAGCGAGAAGCACAAGGAAGTATTCGAGAAGCTAAAGAAGAAATTATGTGAAGTACCAATTCTTTCTCTACCCGGTAGAGTTGAAGATTTCATAGTGTATAGCGATGCGTCGGGAGTTGGTTTGGGATGTGTTCTAAGTCAAAGAGAAAAAGGTGATAGCATATGCATCTCGACAATTGAAAGAACATGAGATGAACAACTCCACTCATGATTTGGAGTTTGCTCTAAGTTGAAAAGTCAACCTTGAAAGAAAAAGGCCAAGAGCATTGAGAGTAGAAGTTCTCTCAACTAATGTGGAAAGTATCAAGAAAGCTCAGGAAGAAGCTTCGGAGAAAAATGACCGAAAGGAAGAACGTTTACAAAAAACGTTAGTGTTCGGTACAAACAGTCAAGGATTAAAGGTATTCCAAGATAAGATGTGGGTACCTAAGACAGGAGGAGTAAGAGATCTTCTAATGGAAGATGCTCACAAGACCATGTACTCAATTCATCCTGGCAGCACTAAAATGTATAGGGATCTAAAATCCTACTACTGGTGGCCGACGATGAAGCTCGATGTTGCAAAGTGTGTGGCCAAGTGTGTAACTTGTGCAAGGGTTAAGGCACAACATCAGAAACCGTATGGTCGTTTAGAACATTTACCTATACCCATGAGTAAATGGGAAGCCATCACCATAGATTTTGTGACTAAACTGCTCAGAACAAAGAACGGTCAAGACATGATTTGGGCGGTCGTGGATCGATTCACTAAGAGTGCACACTTCATAGTAGCCAATGAGAGATGGTCTATGGATAAGCTTGCAAATGCTTACATTAAGGAAGTTGTAAGACTTCTCAGTGTTCCTCTAACAATTGTATCAGATCATGATAGTCGTTTCACGTCAAGTTTTTGGAGAAGTCTACAAGAGGAATTGGGTATGAAGTTGTGTTTATGTACAACTTACCGTCCGCAGAATGATGTTCAGAGTGAAAGAATGATTTAAACACTAGAAGATATGCTAAGAGCATGTACTCTAGAATTACAAGGTAATTGGGATGAGCACTTACCTCTGGTAGAGTTTTCCTACGATAATAGTTTACACTCAAGAATCAAGATAGCACCTTATCAAGCATTGTATGGACAGAAGTGTCGTACGCCGTCTTGTTGGCTTGAAGCTGGAGAAAAGTAGTTTATGGGCCCTGAGTTAGTCCATCAGACTGCTGAAAAGCTGAAGGTGATCAGGGAAAGAATATTAGTAACTCAGGATCGTTAAAAAAGCTATGCTGACAAGAAAAAACGACTGATGACATTAAAAGTTGGAGATTAAGTTTTGCTTAAAGTCTCACCATGGAAGGGACCTAAAAGATTCGGGGAACGAGGAAATTTGAGTCCAAGGTATATAGGACCGTTTAAACTTCTTCAGAAGATTGGGAATCAAGCTTACAAACTCGAATTACCCGAAGAACTAGAAGGTATTTACAACACTTTCCATGTGTGTTATTTGAGGAAGTTAACAAGAGAAGTTCCCAAAATAATTCCAGTTTCAGAGTTAAGGATGGATGAAAGTAAGAGGCTAATTGAAGAGCATGAGGTAATCGTTGACCGTAAGACTAAGAAGTTACGACGCAAGATGGTCAACTTAGTGCTTGTGTGCTGGAAACATATGAATGGGCCGAATGTTACTTGGGAAACAGGGAGTGACATGATGAGTCACTACCCACTTTTGTTTGCTGATGCATGATTCTAGGACGGAATCATCCTAAGGGTAGTAGAATTGTAAGACCCGTGTTTCTGGGCTACGCATCATTACAATGATGTAATAGTGAAGGTCAACCATTGTAACCTATTTTGAAGTAATAAAGATGAATTACTTGAATAGTATGTGAATTATGTGATTTTATATGCTTATATATTGGTTTAAAAAGATATAATAAAAATAAGCATCGAAAATAAAGTGTTAGATAAACCCAATATCTATACATAAATATGTATTGGTCGAAACAAGGATTCCAGATATATAAAGAACACCGAAATCCGAGTTATAACTAAGAAGTTAAGGCCTGTCGAAGTTTCGCGACAAAACCAGCACGACACTGCATGACGTAAATAGTAAATTTACGATAGAGCGATTTTTATCCTTATCAATCTAAACGAAACTTGTAGTGTTCTTTAAACCGAGAGCGTGAATAGAAAGAACGCCCAAATCTGACTTCGTATGAGAAAGTTATGATTTTTCGAAGTTTCGGCTTAGCAGTATGCAACCCGATGTTCGAATATTAGATTGAGCGGTTTTTAGCCGACACAACCTAAACGAGAATTGAATATCTCGTTAATAGTAGCGTAATGGTAATTAGAAAGATGAAAACGGACATCGGTTGAAGAAGTTATGAATTTTTAACGGACTATCCCTGTCCCGACCTGTTAAAAATATAAATTTAAAAATGAATTCAAAATTAGCCGACGGAGTCTAAACAAAAGTTGTAGAGTATGGTCACACCTATGCGTGGATATAAAAAACGTTGAAAATAGAGCTCGTACGTGGAAGTTACAGAATTTAGAAGTTGGAGGTGGGCTGTTTCCATAATCGATGACGTGGCACGATCTCAGTCGTTGCTTGTTGCTCACAGCCTCGCCTTTAGATAGTGATTCTTGGCCTCGCCTACGCCCCGTATAGAGTAGGAATGCCAAGCATTCGAAGTACGCCATGCGTACGAGGAGGGAGTGATGCGCCTACTCGTTTTTATTGGTCCGAAGATTGGTTGCGATGCGCCACCAGCAAAGCGACACATCTCGGTACGAATGCCCAGCGTCCAAGGATTACACCCCGCGTACCTGCGAGGCTCAACCTATAAAAGGCATGTGAGGGCTGACAGATTTCACACATATTTCTCTCATTCCTTCTCTTTCTACTCTCTCTCTCTCTCTAGCCTACCCCAACCCACCCCCAATGCCAAGGGTACCCCTAGAACTAGAAGGAAGCCCCTAAGCTCCCGAAGGCTCCGAGAAAAAAAGCTTTTCGGCCCATAAGCTCTACTCTAGCGGAGCCCGGGTTTTTTAGCAAAACCTGCTCTAAGTGAGAACTTCCTACCATACTTTAAATATAGCTTATATATAAATATAATATCGTTATTATGAACATATAAATAAGATTTATTAGTGATTCCAAGTCGTTATACTTATTGAAATAATTACGAGAGAGGTATCTGGAATTGTTATGTTGGGTTTGGTTGTTGGATTTCAGAAAAGCTATATGCCAAAATGGTCCTACCTCCCAACTGTCCTGCCTGGCTGATCCTTACTTGATAGATCATGAAGTAGACTCTGAGTTAATGACGAATATAGACTAATAATTAGCCGCAATAAATATTAGACTAAAATCTAGTGGTAATAATACTAGCTTTCGTCGAAGGAAATCATATTGTTAAGAAGCAAAGCGCTGCTTGAATTTCGAGTCGTCATTGTAACAAGTGAGTGCATAGTTACTTTTATCTTACACATAGATATGAAGTATTTTATATAAATTACGTGCTATGTGTGCATATTGTCTGAATACTTGTTGTCTATGCTAGATGCAAGATTTTATACATGTTTTAAATGATTTAAACTATATATTTATTTTATATCTGCAAAATGTGTTGAGTAAAACATGGGTAGATGTAATAGTTGGGTGTGATGAAATAAAATGATGAGAGGCCTCGATGTTGACGATGTTTCAGTTATGTAGCAGAGTATAGATGATGACAACAGACTTTTCTAGACAGTCCAGTGGAACGCTAGCAGGCTTGCAACCTGTAGGTGTTTGTGAACGATGTCTTCACCGGTGTACTCCGTCCCCCTCATGGTTGCCTTTAGGACATTTATTGCTGAGGAACCCCCTTAGCAGTAGTGTCCATCCCGATGATGATCCTTAGGCAAGGTCCCTAATGATAGGTGTTTAGGGACATCAAATGAGGATAACGGGAACGGGTAATCAGGTTATTGTTGGTTGAGGAAATTAATAAACTTATTCATTGTGGGTTGAAAACCCTATGTGCTCACCAGGCTCCCAAGCCTGACCCACTAAGTTTCTTATATTACAGGTAGTGTCACTTGAGCATAGATGTGATGTGTGGATGAGGGATTACGGATTATTGACCTATTGATATGAATAAATGTTGTAAAGCATATATTGTATTGTTTGGGCTTTTGATTTGTATTGAACATGACATCCCGATGTTTTTAGTGAAATAAATTTCTTTGGAAATGCTTTGATAAATCCTTATCATGTTTTATTTTGGGAACAAATTCCGTAATATTTTTTATGTAAAATATTACTCTAATTTTTAAACAAATCATAAACAAAATCTGTATTTTCTGGCTGCGAAAATGGGGATGTCATAGTGTAAGGGGAGACAAGGATTTTGGCATGGGTTTATTGACAGTTGCTAGCACCGGTTCATCAAAAGATGATTATACTATAAAAGTTTTTGAAAAAGTGATCAGTACACAACTTACAACTTTGCTTCCCACTTCATTAACAACAACTTCAACAACCATGACTGCAAAGCCTTTTACCAAAGGAGTTGTAATTGGTTCCTCTGGTGGATGTTCGAGTTCAAAAACACAAATTTCAAAAGAAGCCAAAGTTGATAAAGGGAATGGGATTGAGCCTTCTGCTTAAGAAAAGAAGAAAGCACAAGAAGCTGAAATTGAAAGTTAGAGACAAATCAACAATATCATTAGTCAGAGATGAAATGACACTCCAGGTCTCAAGAAGGGTGATCCAACAAAGCCTTTTTGATTTGAGACTATTAGAGACATAATTGTCAATGGGATCTTGCATGACTTTGATAAAGTTTCCAAAAGAGTTATGATACTGAAAACACTGACTTTAATCAGTTGGATTTTCCTATCAATGAGATGATGTTTATCTCTCACCAGTATCAGATTGTTGACAAGTTTGAACATAAGGAGGAATATAAAAATTTGAAGTGAAGATATCATGCAATATTGGGTAAAAGAGAAGCATAGATTTGATCATTGGTAAAGATTGTCAACATTTTGAAGGATGTTTTTTTTCGTAGGGGTGTTGCATAGTTATCATTATCAAGTTGTCAGAACAAATAATGTTATATTCAATTTTTCAGTGGCCAATTTCCCAATAAAGAACATGAATGACCTTATCAGTGTTGTAGAGATTTTAAGCAATGTGGATGCTTCGAAATTACAAATCAACAACCAGGAAGATTGCATGATAGGATTCACACATATCAAGTTGTTTATAGACAATTTTTATGATTCTCTGGCCTTGACCAATGTGGAGCTTGCATTGGCTATGGGTCGTCAAGTGAAGGTGCCACAATATATGCTCAAAGGTCAAAGAAGTTTAAAAGATTTTGATAATGGGGAAATTGTGTTGAAGCCATCGGGGGTGGTATTCATTAGGAACAATAAGAACAACAAGACGACTAAGTTTCTTTTCCAGTTGTGTGGTGTTGAGAAGTTTACGAATTCCCAGTGTACTAATATCCTGGTTCAAATTGGTAATTGCAAGAAGAATAATCCAGGGGATATAGTAGAGGTTTGAAAGGTCAATGCATGGTATAATGAGGTTCGTGAGGTACTTCATCAAGCTACAAAATTTTTGATGACTTAAGTACAACACTGCTCATAAAGGGGGAGAATGTTGGGTTCGAATAGTAGTTGTGAGGTGTCGAAGTCAATTGTAGCTTGATAGGATTCGAAAGTATGTCTTTCGTAACCGTGGTATAGATTTTAAGCTTTCATGTTTATTCCCTTATGTACTTTTTGCTTACTTCTGTCATTCCTATAAATAGGGATATATGCTAGGGATAGAGTATCTTTTGGCACTTCGTGTTCTTACTCTAAAAACACTCTTGTATCTTTCAGAAGTATAATTGAGCCATCCATATTATATTTACTTATTTTGTTCTAGATTCAATTCAAACTCTAATTTCATTTCGTTTACTCGATCATACAAACTACAGTCACCACCAAGAAGCTACCACGTCACCTTGACTTAACAGATGCGTGAAACACAGGGGACATGGTAGGTGGAGCACACCACATTTCAGCCTATATAAACCTTCGAGTTCTAACCATTTTCTCATCCCAAATCCACCTGAATCCTACGGAGCTCCTTCCACCCCGTAGTCATGATACTTTCTAGTTTCTTGCCACTTTAGCAAGGCCCTGAAATGTCTGAGATATAGCGCTTTCATATCGAGATTCTTCCTGCATAATTTCTCAGTTTTCTCTAGAAACTCTGTAAGTTAGGGCACACTTATTTTATTCAAGTGTAACTTTTAATTATATTCATAGTCGTTATTATGAACCTAGCTAGAACTATTTATCAGTGAATCCAAAGTCAAATACTGATTGATCTACTTACGGGAGTGATCTTTCGAATGGATTTAGTGAGGTATTTAAAGTGGGATATCCGAACAATATACTCTATATTCCAAATGGACCCTACCTCCGATATGATCCTACCTGGTTATCCTTACTTGATAGATCTTGATGTAGATATTAGGATTAGTGAGGATTCTAGACTATCACTAGTCATTAGGAATAATAGACTAAGACTTAGTGACATTGGTATCTAGGCCACGTCAGAGGAAAAGTCAAGGAGTTTGGTAGAGCGCTTAAATCTCCAGTCACCAACCTAAGTCAGGTGAATTCATAGTTACTTTCAACTTACACATAAATACAAGTATTCTAATTGCTTAAATGTTATGTGCGTTGTCTTGTTGTGTTTAATATATACGTGTAACATGATATACTTATTAGTTGGTTAAACGATCTATACTTTATCATACATAATAATAATATTAGGTAGTAATGGTCTGTGTGAAATAATAAACGAGAGGTTGTGATAGAGCCGTGTGAGACAGTGTCTTTTATAGGTCAGTGATAAAGGTGCAAAATAATAAGTCATGTCTATCAAAAGTACTATTGTACTTCTGTGCATATCCAAAATACAATAGTACTATCTTGCCTGCTATGTTTGCCCAAAGTACTAATGTACTGTCGTACTCACCAAAAATGTTATCACACTTTCATGCCTAATCATCAAAGAAATATAGGTTTTGGCTGATAAAAGTCCTTTAGGAAAGATCTCTCAAGATCATTAGTTAAAGATTAGGAAGTGAGGATAACAGGAATGGGTAACTAGGTTATTTGTTTGTTGAAAAATATATAATTAAAGATTATAATATTGTGGGTTGACAACCCTATGTACTCACTAGATTTTCTACCTAACCCACTCAGTTTCTTTGTGTCATAGATAGCGATATGAAGGTACTGATAGATAATGTAATTATTTACTGAGAGATTTAAGGAGTTTGAAAAGTGCTAAAATATTGATGTAAGGCATGTTTATGGTTCTGCTCTTGTATCTATTATAATATCCTAGGCTTTTAAAATATAAAACCTCTGGAAATGCCTTGATTTTGATATAATGTAATGTCAAGGATATTATGGGAGAAATTCTGAAATAACAAATGTTTTAAATAAGAATGAACGAAAATTTTTAAAAAGGTCGTGAAAATTGGGGTTGTCACGATTGGTATCTAATGAGATTAAAACTTAATCTTGAAGATCGATTAGATCTTAAACAGGTAAATAAATATTAAACAGCAAGAACCCGAAAATAAAGAACAAGTCAAGAATGAATCAAACGAGTCGAATGATTAAAATTAAACCCTCAGAAGAGCTCGATCAAGAACATCAACTGTAGAGGGTTGGAAGGTTTACAAGAATGATAAAGAAAATCAAAGCTATCGTAATTCTCTATCTTGTAATCTAGATCGTTAACCTCATTATGCATGCAAGCATATACTTATATAATAAACCTAACAGGCTCTCGGTTGGACAGGCCCAAACTGGAGTACAAAATAAATGGACTAACAGTCGAGCCCAATGACGCAATCTTCAAACGAATCTTTAACCCAACAATCTCCCCCTTTGCGTCAATTGGAGCGAAATCTTCACTTGTTACTAGGGCCAGCAGCAGCAGGTACCTTCTTCTTCACAGTCTGAAACAGATGAGAGAACAGAGCAAGTATCGTCTGCCTGAATCTGATGTACCATTGGATCATGTCGTTGAAGTACTTGACATCGTCTGCTGCATTGTCTTTACACCTTCGGATGATCGACGGCACGTGCTCTAGACAAGCAGTGGTGTAAAGATGTTTGTCAGCTAAAGCAAAGAGACATTTCTGTCCTTCTGCTCTAGTGAACATGACCGAATTGCGTCTCAAGTCGATCTTGCCCATTTTCATTTGATTGAGATCACTGGCCGATCCCACAGGAGCTATCTTTGGTTTCTTCTTGAAGGCTGTGGCTACCTCCTGATCCATTAGGGCTACCTCCATGATGTAACAGACTAACATCCTTTTGAGATGGTCTATAATCGGACCATATTCAGCTTCATTCGTCAAGAGGATGTTATGCAAAACGATCCAATCATGAGGATTTAGGTTCGGTAGATCTGCCAGGGATATAAGATGTTCAGTTCTTGCAGACCCTCGAATCACCTTGAACCAAACATTAATGAATCTTCCTTTGGTATAAGGCTTCAAAACCCGAACATTCACTATCTTCTGGGCGCTCCATGTTTGATACTGAGGATGAGCAGCCTTCAGATAGAATTCGATCAGCTCCCTATCAACCTTAGGATTAGGATGAGGGACTTCAAAAATATTGGAGAAGGCGTGGAAGATAAACGCCTTTCGAGTCAACGGCATATCGAACTGCGAATCGACAAAATTATAGCAGTCGAAGGAGATCACCGACTATAGCCATAGGATGCTAGGAGTATCTATGGCCTCCTTAATCATTCGCTCCCGAGTCCAGGAAGGGAAGAGAGTCTTCCTGCTCTCAAGGAGATCGTGGGCTTCTTTCTTCTTGCGTTCGGCTTCTTCAGCCTCTCGTGCCACACGATTGATATCATCATCAACATTACGACTGTTTTTACGTTTCAACATGTCCGCAATGGTTTCTATATCTTCATCTTCATCTTCTTCCTCAGCTATGTTCTTCCCTTTATCCTTCACACCCGAACCCGAAGTTTGACCAGTCGGAGGTGGTTCGGTTGTGTGAGTAGCTTTGGAGGAAGGAGGTGGTTTCGATCCGGAGTTCTTCCCTTCTCCCCCTTGTTTTGGATCGGACACGAAACTAGGTAAGCCTTCGATTTTGCTGAGAAGGTCCATGGCAGGAGAAAGTTTTTCAGCAAGGGTTCGCCTCACCGAATGATTGAGAATCGGATCGTGTGCTTCTAGGATGTTAGATAGGGCAGCGTGTACATCCGAAACACATGTTTTTATAACCTCCCGTTCGGATCGAAGAGCTTCAAGCTGTTGCTGTGAGTTTGAAAGCTGAGTGCTCTTGACCTTGAGGGCGGTGGTCGTCCATTAATGAGTTTTCAGCTGCGAGATCCTCTTGAAGCTTAGCGAGGCGTTCATCAATGGAGACACGAAGGGCCGAGTTGTCATCGCTAATGGATTGGCGAAGGTTAGCGATTGACTGTAACTCCGTTGAGACGAACTTTGCCAATTGCTGAACGATTGGTTCCAAAGTTGTCTTGGTGGCATCAGCGCTCTCCTGTAAGGACTTCAACAGGGAAGAGGCGTCTGAGAATAGTTTATCGACTTTTGCGGTCGCTTCCTCACAGGCTTTTGTGGAGGCGTTTATTGCTGCAGTGGCTGAAGCTACAGAATCATGCTGAGCCCTGGAGAAGGCATCAACAATCTTCTGAAGTGCGGCTTCAGAGAGAGAGGACTGAGAGTTGGTGGATGACGCAAGAAGTAAGTCAACCTTCTCGTTTAGCTCCTTTAGATGCTTCTTTGATACTGGAGCATCGTCCTCATCGTCAGTTTGAACTTGAAACGGACTAAAGTAGAACGAATCGAAGGTCATGTTTTCACCGCCAAGAAATGGGTTATCTCCATCAGAGGCATGATCTGGAGATGGTGGGGGTGGTGAAGCTGGGGGTGTGGTGGTTTTTGTAGGTTTAGGTTGAGTGTTGGTTGGGGTAGTTTCTGGTGGTGGTTGAGTGTGGGTAGGTTCGGTTGTCTGCTGGGTTTCGGTTTGAGGTGGTTCAGTTATGGGTGGTGTTTCGGTTACAGGTGGTGTTTCGGTTTCAGCTGTGAAAATGGGTGGTGGTATAGGGAAAGATGTTGGAGGAATAGTGGTAGTGGGGGTTATGGTGGGAATGGAAGTAGGGATTGTTTGAGTGGGTGAAGGAATGGGTGAATTATGGATTTCCATGTCTGGGGTAGGAGATCGGGGTGGAGTGTTGCCTCTTGGAGGGGTTTCGCCTCGTTGAGAGCCGTCCGAATCCGAACTCTCGCCTTCTGAGTCACTCGAAGAGGAAGGGATGATAAGCTTTCGCTTCGGTTGAGTCTTCCTTCTCTTCGGCTGCGGGGATGTTGCAGGTTTGGTTGGTTTCCTCTTCATGGGAGAAGGACCTTTAGCAGCTTTGGTCACTTGCTTCCCTTTATCCGCCTTTTTACCCCTATGAACAGGTTTGTCAGCATCATGGATGGACTTGAGCATTTCCTGTGTGAGTTCCCTCGGTCCTGACTGTTTGAACTCCTTAATCGTCCTGATGATCCTGCTGTCAGAAGGAACATCGCCGTACATTCTCTCCGGAATAGAGCCAATGAAAGAAAACTTGGATGCATCGGAGACGATGATCTTCGTGGTATGAAAAGTACCAACCGAAGACATCGATGCATCAACAGCAGTAGGGACGTCGAACTTATCCATTGCCCACTTTGTGATGAGAGTCCAGAACCGGGCATACGACACCTCAGAATGTCGTGAAGAAGAAGAGAGGCTCTGGATGAGTTGTTGCCAGAGAACGAACCCATAGCCAAGATTGACTCTGTTGTAGACGCCACACATAATCGACAAGAACAGTCGACTAGAACCATCGGATCCTGAGCTCCATTCAGATAAGCCCTTGAAGAGGACTGTGAACATGCCGTTCCACTGTGGTGGCAAGCAGGATTTCTTGAACTTTGCGACAGAGGTGAGCACCTCCGTGTACCCCATATTGTAAAACATGTTGTAAAGATGGCCCATCGGAATCGTCTCCGGATTGATTCTTGAAGGGTCAGCAGCATACCCTAGCAGTGTACCAAATCGTTGCCTTGAAATCGAGGTCTTGTGATCAGACACCTCGAAGAACACCCTGTCGACTGCTTTATCGTAATGAGCAGTCGCATACACCTGCGATAGGAGCACCATGGGCATAGGCTCAACCCGAGATAGTGCAGGAGCGATTTGCGAGTACTTCAGGCACTCGATGATCGGAAACATGTAAGAATCATACGCCTGAGGTGTTAGGTCAATCACCAAGCACTGTTGAGGACGAATGGGAAGGATGTGTGAGGTGGCATGGACGGATGATGATTCTGCCATTGTTGAAGGTAGGAAGAAGAAGATGAACAGGAAAGCTTTAGGGAAATTTTTGCTCTCTTGGAAATCCGGATGCAGTAAAGAGGTAAATGGGGGTGGAGACTGCCTTTTATAGTGATTGTAAGGAGAAAGAAAAATCTGTCCAAATCTTCTATGGAAATACGAAAAGGTTTCCCGGAATGACAGATGCGTGACAGTTAAGGCATGCGATGATCACGTAGGAGAGAGAGTGTCAGATTCCTAGGAACACGCCGCCCAACAAGCGCCGTTTCAGAACAAACCGTTTCAAATCCTCACGCGCCTTTAAGTGCCAGAGAGGAATCGCTTGAAATTCGCACACGCGTCCATTATGTCAGTAAAAGAGTGGGTGTTTCAAATTCACACGCGCCCTTTTTACCAATGGTTGAAATTCAATCCTTTTATTTCCCGCCTGAGTCAGCAACCCTTCGTCTTATCTTTTGAATCGCATCTTTTGAATAAATTGTCCACGTGGATGATTGTTGAGCACGTCTTAATAATTAACCACCAATGCAATAAATCAGCCCGAAATTATTAGAACCAGATTTTTGGAAAATCAAGGATTTTCGTGCTTAGAGTGTAAAAGGAAAAGAAATAAAGCAACTCTTTGTAGGAAGAAATGTGATGTCAATAATGACACGAAACAAATGATCCCGGGCACGAATCTCTTCCTTCAAGGTCAAGAGAGACCTTAAAGTGTTAATGTGGATTACCGTTGAATTACGATCAAACACTTATTAATAAATGTTGAAAGGCTTCTTTTAATTAGGCTACTTCAGGGTGGCTTTCGTTTTGATGCAACAATTCTAATCTTGAAATAAGAAAGAAAGTGATCAAAGGACTTGTGAGACCGGTGTAGTCTGTTGAACAAGTAGGTAGGAATTAATTTTAAATTCGCTTGGAAAATATAAAATCTCGAGAAAAAAAATTAAAAACTGGATCCCAAGGGAAGAAACATTATGGTGTTTAACAATTTCATAGGGATCACTCAAAAAATTAAAAAGTTGAGATTTCAGTAAGGTACATCCGTCGATTCTTTGGTGAAAACTTGAGCAAATTAATTGTTCACCGTCAATACAGATTTGGTGTTGAATTTTGGGTTTCACTCAGCTCGTAGTAGCACGAAACTAAGATCATAAACACAGTTGTTGTGTAACCATAAACCTCAGTGGTAATTTCTGAGAGTCTCAAGGGTTACGTTGATGAAACGAATGTAATGGAGAAATGTAATGGAGATGGTGTAAGAAAATAAAGTACCTCAGCTGCAAAAAGAAGGACCAAGCAGAAAACTCTTAACTCATGTGAGAAGAGAGTGAGGTAGCTCACGATTAGAATAAATGTGGTAGCCTTATTGGGAAGACAAGGTTTGTTTATACCAGGTCATGAAGGCTATTATTCAAAATCTAATGAGGCTTGGGACACATACAGCAACATGCTTCTAGGGACACTTAAGTGATCCAACAATTATATCCCCATAAACGAACGAGCACAAATAAAATTAAAAGAGAAAAATATTTTTGGAGTGTTTGAAAAAAAAATAAAAAAATTAAAAGATAAAAAGTAAGCAAAGAAAATAAGACTTAAAAAGAGTAATAGAAACTTTGGAAAACTTTGAAAAACCGAACCTGAACGTTCGGTTGGTTTCGGTTGGGAAAAATTTGAAAAACCGAACCCGAGCGTTCGGTTGGTTTCGGTTCAAGAAAATTTTGAAAAATCGAACCCGAGCGTTCGGTTGGTTTCGGTTCAAGAAAATTTTGAGAAACCGAACCCGAGCGTTCGGTTGGTTTCGGTTCAAGAAAATTTTGAAAAACCGAACCCGAGTGTTCGGTTGGTTTCGGTTCAAGAAAATTTTGAAAAACCGAACCCGAGTGTTCGGTTGGTTTCGGTTCAAGAAAATTTTGAAAAACCGAACCCGAGCGTTCGGTTGGTTTTGGTTCAAGAAAATTTTGAAAAACCGAACCCGAGCGTTCGGTTGGTTTCGGTTCAAGAAAATTTTGAAAAACCGAACCCGAACCTTCGGTAGGTTTCGGTTTTGGAAAATTTTAGAAAACCAAGGAATTTAGACATGGAATCGGAAAATACTATTAACAATAAGATAAACAACTGTGTACAAGAAATATTCAACCAAGAAAACTACCTTTGTGGTGATGAGCGAGTCAGATGATTTAACCGAACCTGAGCGTTCAGTCAATTTCGCTTCTTACGTTTGAGGTTGAGAGGTAGTGTGAGGTACTGACTCCGATTCCATCATACCTAGCCCTTGTAGTATTCTGTTGAATGATGCTTCAGGAAGAGCTTTGGTAAAGACGTCAGCCAGTTGATCAGTGGTTCTGACAAAGTGTACTTCAATGTTTCCATCTTCTACATGATCTTTGTTGAAGTGATACCTCAGTGCTATGTGTTTGGTTTGAGAGTGTTGCACTGGGTTATGACAGATCCTAATTGCACTTTCAGAGTCACAATATAATGGGATCTTCTTCATATTGAGTCCATAGTCTCGAAGTTGACTCTGGATCCAAATCACTTGAGAGGTGCAGGATGCAGCGGCTATGTATTCTGCTTCGGCAGTAGAAAACGACACGCACGTTTGTTTCTTGGATTGCCAGCTAACCAACTTCCCGTCAAGGAATTGACAGCCACCAGTGGTGCTTTTTCTGTCGAGTCCACATCCTCCAAGGTCAGCATCTGAATAGGCTTGAACGAAGAAGCCTGAGTTGGAAGGATACCATAGACCTAAGGAGGTGGTTCGCTTGAGATAGCGTAAAATGTTCTTCACTGCAAGCATGTGAGGTTCGCGTGAGTTTGCCTGAAATCGAGCACAATAACATACATAAAACATGATGTCAGGCCTGCTAGCAGTAAGATACATTAGTGAGCCTATCATTTGACGATAGAGCGTGATATCAACAGCCGGTTTATCTAGAGATGGAGTTAGCTTGGTGCCGAATGCCATTGGGACTTTGACTTTGGAGTCTCCCATCATACCAAACTTTGCTAGGAGAGTCTTCGTGTAAGCTTCCTGATTGATAAAGATGCTTTCGGGTCCCTGTCTAATATTTAAACCAAGGAAAAAGTTAATAGGACCCATTGAGCTCATTTCAAATTTAGTCTCCATCAGCTTTCTGAATTCAGCTGTTAGGCTGGGATTCGTAGAGCCAAAGATGATGTCATCGACATAAATTTGAACTATCATAAGGTGGTTACCTTCCTTTTTGCGAAAGAAGGTTGGGTCAACCGAACCTTGTTTGAATTTAGACATCTTTAAGAATTTAGTTAGCGTTTCATACCAGGCTCTCGGAGCTTGTTTGAGGCCATACACAGCTTTATCCAGAATGTAGCAATGATTTGGATACTTTTCGTTCACGAACCTAGGAGGTTGCTCCACATACACGGTTTCTTCGAGTTCTCCATTAAGAAATGCACACTTGACGTCCATTTGGAAAACTTCAAAGTTTTTGTGGGCAGCGTAAGCAAGAAATATTCTAACAGATTCCAGCCTAGCTACGGGAGCGAAAGTCTCTTCATAATCAATCCCTTCCTCCTGACAATATCCCTTTACTACCAGACGAGCTTTGTTCCTTATAACATTCCCTTCCTTGTCCATTTTATTCCTAAAGACCCATTTAAGACCAACAACCGAGGCATCTGGAGGAGTTGGATTGAGGCGCCAGACTTTGTTCCTTTCAAATTCATTCAGTTCGTCTTGCATCGCTTGAACCCAATCGGAGTGATCGAGAGCAGTATTAACTGTCTTCAGTTCAACTTTTGATACGAATGAGTTAAACATACAAAACTCAACTTTTGAAAATAAGGATATCTGTTTTGCCTTTAGTTGTGATCGAGTCAGAACCTTTTCGGAGGCATCACCAACCACTTGAGAGATAGGATGATCTCTGGTCCATTTGGTAAGAGGAGGATAGTTTGGATCAAAGGTTGGGTCTAGTTCAGCATTAATCATTTCTTCTGGCTCGGATTGGCTTTCGTAGTCAAGTGACATATCACCATGCTCCCCCTCAATTGATGAGCTATGAGAAACTTGAGGTTCAGAGGTTTCTTGTGGTGCTGGACTTTCAGGCGTTGATGCACCTTCGGTTGGAGAAGCACTTTCGGTTGCAGTTGTAGAGCTTGGCTCCCCCTTAACATGTGAGCTTGGCTCCCCCTCGACTGAAGCATCGTTGGATGGAGGTTCATCAGAATTCGATCCTCCTTCATTCATTCTCCTGGCAGCTTCTTCGACAATTTGCTTCATGTGGTCTACCTTGTTGTCTGCTGCGCCTGCTTCTGAGAGAGTAGCATTCTCTGGTTTGTCAAAGAGCTCCATAAATTTCTCGTATAGATTAGCGATCGAGACTGTGACTTGCCCAGTTTGAGGAAAGATTTCCCCAGCTGTGTCTTCTTTGGCCTGTAGCTTTTTGACATAGCTATCGTCAAAAGTCACGTAATAGGTCTCTTCGATTTTTCTCGAATGCTTGTTTAGGACTCTGTATGCTTTGGAAGTGAGAGAGTAACCCAGAAAGATTCCCTCGTCGGCTTTGACATCGAACTTGTTGCGGTGTTCTTTAGAGTTGAAGATGAAACACCGTGAGCCGAACACATGGAAAAATTTCACATTGGGCTTTCTGTTGTTGAGAATCTCGTATGGTGTGAGCGTGAATCGTTTGTTGAGATAAGACCTGTTCTGTGTAAAACAAGCAGCAGAAATTGCATCAGCCCAAAAATAAAGAGGTAAGGAAGCGAAACTTAGCATAGTTCGGGCAGCTTCACACAAAGATCGGTTTCGTCTTTCGACAATTCCGTTCTGTTGAGGTGTGTAGTGAGCTGAGAAGTTGTGACTTATTCCCTTTTCTGCTAGAAATTCTTCAAATTCCCTGTTCTTGAATTCCAGACCATTGTCGCTTCTGATGTTGCGAACGACCTTCTTGAGCTGTACTTCAATCTGCTTGATGAACACTTTCAGCTTATGAGTCGCTTCAGATTTGAGCTTTAGAAAGAATACCCATGTAAATTGTGAAAAGTCATCAACAATAACAAGAATATACTTGCTACCATCGATGCTTTCGATAGATGATGGACCACACAAATCAATATGAAGTAATTCGAGTGGTTCAACAACTTTTGTGTTAATTATAGATGGATGACTTTAACGACTCTGCTTTCCCATTTCGCATGCAGCACACAAATGATCTCTGTCGAACTTGAGTAATGGAAGGCCTCGAACATGACCTCCAGTGACAAGTATGTTGATATCTTTAAAGTTGAGATGAGAGAGTCTTCGGTGCCACAACCAGCTTTCGTCAGATTGAGCTTTTGATAACAAGCATATAGCTGGGTTTCCTTTGATGGGTTTAAGGTTTAGAGGAAACATTTCACCCTTACGCTCCGATTTGAGAATTACTTTCTTCGTCTTCTTTTCAATAATTTCAGAACCTTCATCGTCGAATGAGACTTTGAGACCTGTACCTCCAACAAGCTAAGATACAATGATGAGGTTGTGTTGTAGTCCTTCCACATAAGCCACCTTCCTTATAGTAAAATCACCATTAGTTATCATTCCGTATCCCTTTATGGTGCCGAAAGAGTTGTTTCCAAACTTGACGTTGCCACCGTTTGAAAGAGACCTGTATTCCCTGAGCTCTTCTTTCCTTCCTGTCATGTGACGCGAGCAGCCACTATCGATGTACCATTCTTCGTCGAACTGCTCGTCACTTATAACCTGCAAAAATTAAGCAGATTTAGGAACCCAAAGTTTCTTGGGTCCACGTGAGCTTTTCATAGGAACAGGAATTGTAAGAGAGATGTCAACAAGATATGTTCGTTTTATAAGTGTTGTTTCATCTTTCTTTTTGATGGTAAAGACTTTTATTTTATTAGGATTAGGTGCGTTCGGTTTAGACTCTGGATTGGAAGCATTAATCTTCTGTTTGCCCTTTTGTTCAGCTGACAAATGAGATTTTTGAGAACGAACGGAATGAGCTTTTGAGTGAAATGGAGATGAATTGGAAGAAGTAGAAGAATTAGATGAATGAGAAGGAGTGGGTTTAGATTGAGATGACTTCTTAGCTGGAGACTCTAGGTGACCCTTTTGCTTTTGATCATTGGTGGGACTGACCTTAGAGTTGTGATTTCCTTTGATTTCAGAAACGAACCTATGCTTTCGGTTGGAGTCGTTCTGTGAACCGAACCTTTGCTTTCGGTTGAAGTCATCCTTGGAACCGAACCTTGGCTTTCGGTTGTTGTGGCTCTCATCCTTTTTAACAGGATTGTTCTCAAACTTCAGATTCTTGTCTTGATGTGAGAAATATGCATTCTGGTATTGCCAGAATTGTTTCCTTTTAGAGAGATTCTTTCTGTATCTCTGGTTCCTTTCACGTTTCTTATTCCTCATCTGCTTCGGTTGATGATGAATATTGGCTTTCAATTTCGATTTCTCCTTGGTTGGTTCACTTTGAACTGTGGGAGTTTCACTTTGAACTGAGGAACTAGAGGGAATGTCTTCTTTTACCGAACCTCCATTCTCTTGAGGAATGTCTTTCGTACCACTAGTACTTGGCACATCGAAATTATCTGGCTTGTTCAGAGGTTCTGGTATGTATCTACCTTTACTAATCCATGAAGTCTTTTCTGACAAGCCCACCGTTTCATCTGCATTATCGATTGGAGCTGACCAGAAGAACTCATCACAGCCATCAGCATTGTCTTCGTTTACAATAACTGTGAGTTCAGCAGTTTGATGTTCGGTTACTCCAGTGACCTTGTACACTTGATTTGGAGTGGTCCGGACCTTTTGATATACAACCGCCTTTTCTGCTAAGATCGGGGACTTTTGTTGGGACAATCGAGCGAATTCCACTGAATTTTCAAAAATTAGATTCTTGTGGTTTTCAGGTTCGTTTTTTACAAATTCTGAGCAGTCAACCGTGTCCTCTACAGAAATTTCACTCATGTTGTCATCCTCATTAAGCTCAGATGCATTTTCAACATCAATTTTGTTTTCTGAGCTCAAGTTGGCGTTTAAAGAGTCAAATTTTTGTATGGTTTCGGTTCTCAGTTTAAGTCTATCATTTTCATCCAAAAGGTTTTTAAGCATGTCCTTGTGGTCCTTGAATTTAATGAAGGATTCAATTTTGTCCAGTCCATACATATAGGTCGGATTGACGTCATCAGATGATATCACACTCTCACAATTATAAGCTTCGACATCAATTTCATCCTCCTTAAACTCAAGGAAGGGAAAAATCATGCGATGAATCTTTCGACCTATTTCATAGTCCAAGTGAAGCTGAGTAATATTAGTATAAAGACGTTTTGCAATTAAACAAAAAACATTACGTTGTTTTAACAACTTTAAATTGTCTCTTTGTAAATAAATGTTTTCATCTTTTATTTTAACTAATTCAGACTCCTTCAACTCGATCCACATGCGCCGCTCCTCACTCTTCGAAGACGCCCTGCTTAATTGATCAGTTAGGTTAGAATTGGTGACTCGAGTTTGAGTTAAACTACTATCTAGATGAGAAATTCGTGAATTAACATTTTTTAGTTCTTTTTCATATGAGGATTGTGGTACATTAAATGAAACAAAAACCGATTGTACCTTCTTGATCAGTTCATCGAGCTCATTGAACTGCACGCTGAGCGGTTTGGCCGTAAAGCACATATCCTGCTGTTCCTTCGGTTCATTGCTTCTATCATCAGTGTTGTATCCCCTCATCTGAGACACTTTAGACACCATCAAGCACCTACCTCCACTGCTCTCCTATTTAGCCACACAAGCCTTTCCATGCGAAGGCTTCCTCACTTCATCGTCTTCTGAGTCGGTTGACCAAACTTCCACACCACCGAACTCGTCATCAGCAACTGAACCCTGCACAATTAGAGCATTCATGGAAGGGTTAGCGGTAGATTTCTTCTTTCTCATCTCATCAAGCCTTTTCTGCAACAAAGCTTCCTCATCATTTTCCTCATCCTTTTCAGCCATCTTTTTGAGGACACAATCCTTAGCATAGTGGTTTTTCCCACCATAGTAGTAACAGCTTACTCCAGAATCACCATCTGCCTTCGGTTCCTTCTTGGGCTCTTCAACCTTCGGTTCATTGTTAACCTTTTCTGAACTATAACTCCCCTGCCAGTTTCGGTTTTTGTTGCTGGGGAATCTCTTCTTAATGAACCTCTTGGGGTTAGACACCATCATAGCATAGTCCTTAGACGTGAGGTCATACTCCTCCAAGTTGAGGTCTTCATCCTCCATCACATCTTTACTTTTTGACAGGAGGGCCAGTGAACCTAGGCTTGAAACAACGTTCTTTTCCTGCAGCACCATCTTCTCCTGGGACTTGAGAATACCCACAAGTTTCGCCAAAGAATATGATTTAAACTGCTCATGGGCTTTAACTGTAGACACCACTGCTCTCCATTCTGACCTTAGACCATTTAAGAACGTAACCTTCTGCTCGATAAGCTTCCTTTCGATGTCATGTTTGATCATCTTGCTAAGAAGATGATTGAAGCGATCGAACGTCTGGGTCATAGTTTCTTCGGCTCCTTGCCTGAATTCTCCAAACTCAGATAAGAGCAAGGTTTGGATAGAATGTTCAAGATCCTCGTCTGTTGAGTACAGTTCACGAAGTCTATCCCAAACTTCCTTTGCCGTCGTGCATGAGCTTACCAACCTGAAAGTGTCGGACTGAAGGGCGAATCTGATCAATCTTAACGCCTTGATATTGCACTGGAATTTATCCTTTTCATCTTGCGCAATATCTTTAACATCCTTCAGCAGATCATTGTACTCCTTTTGAGTTTTGATAATCCTCGACGTTGTAGGGTGAGAAAACGGTCCATTGATAATTGCTTCCCATATGAGGTATCCATTATCCTCAGATCCTATAACATAGTCTTCGAAGTGATGCGCCCAAACTTCATAATCATGGGTATATAAGATGGGAATCTTCGTGGTTGAACCAATGTTGTTGGAAATATTGATGTGATTCGATTGCGACTCATCCATAATGATCGAATAACCTGTTTAAAGATCAGACTTGTAATAAATCAGATTAGGGCAAAACAATAAATATCAAGATACGTCAATAATGAGATGACGACTCAATAAATATCAGTAATTGCGGAAAAACCCTAATTGAAACCTTTTCACAGAAAAGATGTGTATCGATTACACAGCCTCCTGCTCTGATACCAATTGATGAGATTAAAACTTAATCTTGAAGATCGATTAGATCTTAAACAGGTAAAGAAATATTAAACAGCAAGAACACGAAAATAAAGAACAAGTCAAGAATGAATTAAACGAGTCGAATGATTAAAACTAAACCCTCAGAAGAGCTCGATCAAGAACATCAACTGTAGAGGGTTGGAAGGTTTACAAGAACGATAAAGAAAATCAAAGCTATCGTAATTCTCTATCTTGTAATCTAGATCGTTAACCTCATTATGCATGCAAGCATATACTTATATAATAAACCTAACAGGCTCTCGGTTGGACAGGACCAAACCGGAGTACAAAATAAATGGACTAACAGTCGAGCCCAATGACGCAATCTTCAAACGAATCTTTAACCCAACAGTATCAAAGAAATAGTTTAAGCAAACTAGGAACTTTAGGAAATTTCTAGACATAAACTTAGAATGCTAAGCAATGATTGTGAGGTGAGTGTCTATTTTATTTTAGGTAGTATACCTAAATTGTAACAAGCACTAGAATATTATTGGTGATGTTCCTTAATTACTATTTTGTGCTAAATGATTTATATTATAGCATGACATAGGTTGCAAAAATGCTATTACTTAACTAAATGAAAGGTATACGGCCGACCGTAACTTTGTCACTCCCCGAAACAGAGAACGGCGGAAACATTCTGGGGTGGAGGACGTCATGTAGTGTATCACAACAATGTAAAGTAGTAAACAAGCAACAACATCATCCATTGCATTAATAGTACAATTTTAATTACAAGTGTGTTCTTTCATAGTATAAGACAACATAATGAATAATCAAAATAAAAGAGGAGTCTTAACTGCTCGGACTTCACAAAACCTGGTCGTCGTACCTGCCTATTTGTGGCCTGAGA
The DNA here is from genome assembly GCF_051521515.1 of Lactuca serriola. Taxonomy (NCBI): domain Eukaryota; kingdom Viridiplantae; phylum Streptophyta; class Magnoliopsida; order Asterales; family Asteraceae; genus Lactuca; species Lactuca serriola. The sequence goes on along the minus strand of NC_136415.1, from coordinate 237,292,645 downwards.
ATACAAGTTATTTTGAAACACTACAAGAAAAAGACCCTTTTACGACGCGCAAACCACGACACTCGTTGATTTATGTTACGCAAAAGAGAGTGACATTAAAAAAGTGTCATCTCTTCAAAAAATTTAACAATAGAGGACACGCATTATTGCGTGCCCTTAAATTAGTGTCTAAACAAAAAAACAAAAAAACACGGAGGGCACCTATAATAAAACGCGCGTCGTCTAAGGATGTCGCTTTATAATTTTTAATGGAACGCGCGTTCCATCCTTTAACAGTGGGGGGACATGAAATTCTGAAAAAATTAAAAACCCCGCCTTCCTTTTTTTCTCCTTTCCCTCTTGCCCAAATTATGGACGCTCCTTCCTTCCCCCTCTCGACATTGACTGCTGCCTAGTTCTTCCCTCACTTACTTCTACCTACTGGAACAACCATATCTCCCACTCGATGTTGAAATTGTTAGAAAAATCCCTAATTATACTCTCAATTCTAAATATTAGGAATGCAAATCTTGATTCTCGTTTGTTTCAGATTCCCCAAAGATTAATCGAAAAACACACAGACGAAGAACTGTAACTTTGCTCCATTAACTTCTCGATTACATCTCGTCATCACCTTTGAAACTTCTGCGTTAGAGACCTAGGTAACGCTTTTATTTTTTCGTTTCTTCACATATCTTTTTCTAGTTTTCAATGATTTGGTGGCTCCTATGTAAAAATTGGACCGTATCCAGCAAAAAAATTGGACATTTTGAATAGAAAGCGAATCTGAATCTAGCACTCTCGATATGATTATCAGGCTCAAAGGAGTGGGCGTCGTAAGGAAGGTCGTCATGGGTCGCTAAGGGCGCTAAACACCTCTCGCTATCTTCTGCCAAAGGGGTCACCAACCAAGTCTCGCCAGCAACTTAACGAGAAGAGAGAGAGAGAGAGAGAGAGAGAGAGAGAGAGAGAGAGAGAGAGAGAAAGGAGTAAACATGTTCAGGCCTTCATAGTGGTAACTTCCATCCCTAAATCGATTTATGTTCATCTGTTTTTTTACTTCTCGATTTATTATGTTAATCCATTGTGCATCTCTATTGTTTCTGTTTTTGTTCATATTTCAACGAATTATCAAATCTTATACTCCATTTTTTTTATTTATGTGTTTGATTTCTGCAATTTACCTTTGTCTTTCCATGGTTTTTAGACGAACACCAAGTGTTCGATGAAATTCCCCAGATATTATTAAGTCTTTAGCACCTCTTACATATGTTTTATGAAGTGAGAAATGCTTCATTTGATTATATTCACATGTATCTTTATGTTTTCAATATTTATCCCTTTAATTTCTCCTTTTTCTTTATATCGTGACTTCTAATTTGATAAGGGTTACCAAATATTGATGTCTATGAGGATCAATTCGATAATTTACAATTTATCTTCTAGGCTTTTGAGTTTCAGTAATACAAGCCCTAGAGTGCGACTAGCTCCTGTAAGAATATAATCTGGAAATTACCAAGGTACAGAAGATGAAAAAAAAATACAGATTAACAGGGGAGAATGGAAGTAGAACAGGGGACAAATGACTTTCTGGGAAACTTTCTTTGTTGGTACGCCTTATTAATAAAAACGAGAACGTGATGCCTTTCCTTTTGTTCCATGTTTGATGAGTTAGAAGAAATAAACTTGTAGGTATGGTCTGATTAGGATCCCAGACCACGTTTGCTGAAATCCTCTAATATTATTTGTTGGTCTGGTTTTTTTAGCCCCTGTAATACAGTTTCTTTTTTACTACATGATATGGACTTCACGATTGTTGGTCTGATTTTTTTAGTGTTGTATTACTATTTGCTGTTAGTGTTGTATTACTATTTGCTGAGGATATTTTTGTCATTTTCTTTTATTTCATGATTGTTTTTAACTATTACTATTGTTGCAGGTGGTCACTAGGTGCAATAATGTATGAGATGCTTGTTGGATAACCTCCATTTTATTCAGATGATCCGATAACTGCATGTAAAAAGGTATACCAAGTTGCAACTGATTATTATTTTTATTTGCTGTATATTTATTATTTTGTTGGGTTCACAAAAAAAATCTAGGAAATGCGAAAACAACTATCTATTGGGTGACTGGTTATCTTCCAAAAGATATGCTTCAAGTGGTCATCATTTATGTTCAGGTAAATCTGTATAAAGACGATGCATTAAATCATTTACAAGATCTTTGTCTATCTTCCATGGTTTTGACTGAAGTGATTTCTTTTAATAAGCACAATGTTAGACATGCTGGCAAGCATTTTTTTCAGTCTCTGCTTTGTGATTTTGCCTCACACTCTCACAGTATGAAAGTATAAATGAAGTTTTTTTGTTTTTTTTTGGCACTAACTTGAATGCAAAACAGGTGTTGGTTTAGATAAGCCAAACGAATGGGGATTTGATACTACACGGGTTGATAATATTCTCAAAAAGTTGAAAGTGGTAAGTTCTTCAATTTTCTTCACCTGAGCCTGTTCTCTCTCTTTTTTTTAAGTTTATTAACATAAATTATCTTATTAATCAAAATTTCATGTATGTTTTGATAGCAAGCAACACAAACAAAACATGATGAACGTATATATGCTTAAGTAACTAATTTGTAATCGTGATGAAGCTTTAGTATTTGTTAACTCATGATCCTTGTTTTCTTATCTCAGAGGATGATGATGAAGAAACAGGCTTACCAAAGGACAATAGTGCAAAAACTACACGTCCCCAAGGAAGGTCATTTTCTTGCTCAAAATCGAATTTAATTCTAAATTGTTCATTATATCCAAATTATTAATACATAGGTATATATTAATATATTATTAGATACAAGAAATGAAAAATAAACATCCATTTACATACTATATATATTATTAGATTAAGGGGTTTTTTTTTTTACTTAATGGGCTTAATGGGTTAAGAACTTAATCTTGATTTATTCTACACAAAATGATTTGATGGGTTAAGCCAAAAAAAGTTCATGTTCGGTTCAGCCACCTCGGCCCCACCACAAGCGGCGGCTCCTTTCCAGTTTGGTGGCCAGCCAAACCAAGTGCTACCTCAGAATCCTTTCCAGTCATCTAGTGTAAAGTTCAATGCTGGTGGAGGAAGCTTTTCGTTAGGGTCTGGTGGTGGTGATAAATCTAGAAGAAGGATGGTGAGAGCTACTAAAAGCAAGAACAAGAGGAAATGAGGCCATTTTTTTATAAAGGTATCATTGTTTTGATGTAATGCATATGTACCACCTTCTTTTTTGGTTTCTTTGTGTCTTGTTATTGTGAAGTATTGTTGTAGTTAGACTGTTGTTAGATCAAAATTTTGGAGCAAAGTGTTTGTAGTGTGAAGTTTTAGATTCATATAGTATTGTTGTAGATTTCACTGTCGTACTCTTTTATGTAGAAAATACATAAGCCAAGGGTGGTGAATTTTTACCACAGGTATCATGTTGTCGTTTCTTGTTTCTAATAATAAGCTTAAGCCACCAGCAACTTAAGAATGTTGTTTTTGTTCCTTGTTAAAGGATTTCTAGTTTGGGCTTTGCCTTAGAATTGCAATATTGCCTTGATGTTTGTTTGTATATGCATACTTTCTATCTTGAGGAATTTGAGTATGGATTGTTTTTCTAAGTAAAAATTAGATGTAGTTAAAAATATTGTGGAAGTGATTCTAATAATATCTTAAGGCAATCTTTTGGATACATCTACTTATGACCCCTTACAAATCCATCTCACAAAGGAACCCTTGGTGCAGGAATACAGGTCTGGAAGTTGAGTTCATGTGATCTTTGTGAGATAGCACGCTATTCCATTTACCAACCAGGTTTCTCCCACGTTCTCAAGGTAAAAAACTGTTTCAAGTTTATAAATATGGGCAATGAAATTTATTTAAGTTTTTGCATTTCTTTACCCGTTATAGCAATGTACTCAGTAGTCACATTTATTTACAGATAATTAGCAACTTATAAGTAGGTTGGTTGGTGTTATGTGAAAGTGAAAGGGGTAAGTGAAATTTGAGAGTGATTTGTGTTTTTTTAGTCACATTGCATCGGACTCAATTCCAGCTTGGAAATGGTGGTTTATTTGGTGCTAGTTATATTCAGGTAAAAGATTTCCCATCTCTTATATTAATTTTTGGTTTTAAGGTTTGGCCTATTACATTACTTTTGTCTCCTTTGTTGTATTGATGAGGCTTGAGCATGCTAGGCTGTTAATGTTCCTGTTTGTTTTCATTTATGCAGGTAACAATCTTGTTGAAAGGACTTATGAATCAGATATTAATGGTAACAAGTTTAACACTCGAGTCCATACGATTAGATGTTAACGGTAAGAAGTTTAACACATGTGTCTTTGTTATACATACAAATTAAATGCAATGGATTGTATTTTTTGTATATGGTATTTTATTTTATATTATGCAATGGATTGTATTTTTTGTATATGGTATTTTATTTCTATTATGAGAGATTAAATGCAAATTTAATTTATAAATTAATAAATATATAAATATATAAATATATATGTTTTAAAAAAAAATTAAAATTACGATACGCAAAAATGTGTGTCGTCTTCATTTGTGACATGGCCTTTCTTGACTGGTGCTTCCTTGATACGCATTGCGTGTCATAAACACGTGCGTCGTAAGGTTACGACACACAAATGCGTGTCGTCTTCCTTTATGACAGGGCCTTCCTTGATACGCAATACGTGTCATAACCACGCGTCGTAAATGCGCGTCATAAATGCGCGTCGTAAATGCGCGTCATCTCTCTTTATGACAGGGCCTTCCTTGACGCGCATTTGCTCATCGTCTGAGCGTTTTACGACGCGCAATGAGTGTCGTAAAAGGCCTTTTTTCTAGTAGTGAAAGTGAGTGTCAACAATAAAGCTAGTTAATTCATAAGTATTAATGCGTCTTTGATTTGTAAAACTGTGAACTAAAGACTTGTAAACATTTGGAGAAAACTTTGTATAAGTATGAAAAGGTTTGTAAGTATTTGTAAATGTTTGAAAACTCTAGAAAATCCCTATGATTCCTACTAGTATAAAAAGTAGTCTTCTACTAAGACCCGACTATTTTGAAAGTAGCCTTCTACCAAGACCCGGCTGTACGACCATTATTATTATTATCTAATCTACCTCATCGATTATGTGAATATGAAACATGGTAAAGGTATTAATAATTTATTAACTGGAGTTTTATCCTTTTGTAATTGTCGTATATACAATGTAAGTACTGTAGTATTTGTAATAAGTGACTACTTTTGTACTAATTTGCCTTAATTGAGGGTTAAGGCATAATGTGATGGCTAGATCCCATACTAAACGCACCCTGTCAAGAGATTTTGGGAACCAAACGCGACCCCTGCATGATTGCAAGCCGTGAACATCCACATTACTATTATCATGTATACCCAATATAATTATCACAATGCATTAGTGATTCATTGGTATAGTTAGATCCTGAACTTGTTCCATGCTATAGCACCTTGTTATGTCTGTTTTGTTATCTTGTATTGTAAGTATATTTATGTAAGCATATCTATGTAAACGTATTCATGTAAGAGTATATATGTAAGAGTATCTATGTAAACGTATTCATGTAACATGTAATGTATTAGTATAGACTCATGAATGAACTGACTCTTGTGTGATTCCTTGTACTTGGAATGATAAGTAGTATCTCCTAACTACGCCTATTATAGTTACTAGTAATGTACGTGTATGACCGAAAGTATGCCTTTGCTACCCAAAGGTACTGAACTGACTACTGGAACTGTGATGTTTATATATGTATACATGATACATAACTAATATTTAGTTGACATTCGGACGAGCAACCGATGCCCTAAGGCCACATCCCAACGAGGAAAAGGAAATAAAGCAAGCTAACCGTCCTAAGTCCTTTAAACATTATTTATATAACTATACATATCTAGGCATGCATTTCACAATATAAAAGCATAAAATAAGTTTTATGAAACCTTTGAAAGTTAATACTAAGAAACAATGACTTGATGTCAGTTTATAAAATGATTGAAAGAATTTTGTTTGATAAGAGAGTTTAAGTATAAGGAAAACCTTTGTTTAAAACACATTTGTAACAGAGTTTGAAAGGAAACATATAGTGTGTAAGACAGTTTGATAAAGAGTTTTAAACATGTAAAAACGTTTAAGAAAGTCATTTGAAGAAATCTGTTTGGTAATACAGTTAACGTATGGTAAATTCATTTGCATGCTAGTTATTAATCACATGTGATTGATATAACAACTAGCATGATTCAACTTGTATTCCCCCCCACCCCATAAAGCATTTGAAAACATTTAGAAACATTTACAAGATTAATTTAGGGGTATGAACTCACCTGCAGTGAGTGGATCAGATGGAAGTGTCGGAGAAGTGTTTGGTGTCAAGTGAAGACTTAGACACACACAATGATCCTAATGACATATGAAGACATATGTATATATATAATTAGTGATTATAACACTAATTAGACATGTATAAACATCCTAATATGAGGAAAACACTTTGGTCAAAGTGTTAGGAGGCCATTGGGTTGCAACAAAGGAGTGCAAGGCCTTATAAGGGAGTTTATGGTCAATGGACCATGTTTGTTGGAGTTTACGGCCTAGGGGAGTTTAATCATGGCTGTAAACTCTCAATTGGGTCACCAAATGAGGCTTAAAACTATTATAAGTTAAGTGGTTAAGTCCTCCAAGGCTTAAACAAGAGGTTAGGTGGGTTTATGGTCCATGAATGGCCTTGTATGGTGTTTACGGCCTGGGGACCACTTCCCCATGAGTTTTTGGCCGTAAAGTCATGGTATGAAGTACCAAATCGTGTAATGAAGTCCTTAGTTCAATGGTGTAAGGTTCTATGCTAATATCCAAGGCTTACTAAGGTGTTAGGGTGTCATTTGCACCCTTAAAAGGGGTTTACGGCCCAAGAACATGTCTTGGTCGTAAACTCCCTGAATCCTGGGTTTTCTTTTTTTTTTCTAAGCCCTAAACATGATAAACCTAGTGTACAATGAGTTGGAACTGGAGTGCTTACGATCTAGGATCTTGAATGGTCGTTTTTGGCCAAGAACACTAGTGTGTGTTCTTGGTGAAACTTGAAGATCTACAAAATGGAATGATTTCATGGATGAAATCATGTAAGATTACTAGTTCATGTAAGATATCAACAAGTTAAGATAATAAGCTTACGATATTTGAAGATCGGGGACGAAGATCGTGATGATACTTGAGAGGATTTGGGCTAAGAGGAGGAAAGGATTGAACAAAGTGGCCAAAACTTGACCTTATAGGAGAACTTTATGGCCCACATGGAGTTTATGGCCGTAAACTCCCTTGTGGTGGCCGTGAACTCCTGGTCAAGGTGTTGCGTCGTTGGGATGCGGCGTTGCGTCGTCCCAATGAACCTTCACTAATGGGATGCGGCGTTGCGGCGTCCGCTTGACCTCTCGGTCGATGGTCACTACGATTCTTCCACGAAGGCGAGGCTCTCGTTGATCTCGATCTCGTCGAGTGGGATTACGAGAGTCCTGACGGAAAAGTATGCTTTCGAGTTCGAGAAGTGAAGGGTAAAATGTATGTTACTGAGTCCGCGGTGTAGGTTGGGTTTGTAAGTTACAGGACCGATTCTGGCAAGAATCTCGGAGGTCCTAACTATCTTGGATTTAGCTTACCACGCTTTCCGAAGCGTATCAAGCCTTCCCTAAGTGAGACTTCCAAAAGGATTTGGCCTCTCACTTGGAATTCCAAGGTTTTCTTCCTCTTGCTTGTCTTCCCAGTCAAGGGCCACTCCCTTCTGAGTCAAAGTCATAAGAGGTTTCGTAATCCGTGAGGAGTTCTAAATAAACTACAACAATAGGTCAGTGAGACCTAGAATTTGGAGAATTTTGTAAGCGTCTTCAGTGCTAAAAAATTCTCAACGGTTTTGATCTTTGGAAGGGTGCTCAGGAATTCCTTCATCACTAATAGCATGTCTTAGGAATTTAACTCTTCAATTCGAAAACTCGTATTTAGAGAACTTCGCGTAAAGCTTCTCTGATCTTAATGTTTCCATGGTTTGTTGTAGACGCTCTTATGATTTCCTTCTTACTACGAGAGTAGATAAGTAAGTCATTTACAAGGACAATGACGAACTGATCCAAGTAAGAATGGCGTACCCTAATCATTTTGTTCATGAATACTACGAGCGTATTGGTCATATCTGAAGGATATCACTACAGTCTCGTAACGTCCGCATCGAGTTTGGAAGATTATCCTCGGGACATCCTTCACTAACACTCGTAACTGGTGATGTTCAAATCTTAGGTCCATTTCTAAAATGCACTTCGATCCTTGCGGTTGGTCAACCAATTCATCTATACGACGCAGAAGGTAATGATTTCTAATGGAAGTCATGTCGAGGTTTGCACCATGAGGACTTCCCAAGGTGTTACCCATCATAGTACTTCTCTCGCCTAGGCACGTTTAACTGCGGAGTTTTGATGGGATCCGGTGCATTAGTGCTGGTATGATCACACCCGTTGAAGTCTATCTTCTTGAAGAATAAGACCGGAGCTCTCAAAGGTGAGGAACTTGGTCTTCTCATTCTATTGTTGAGCAGTCGTTAAGCTGTCCGGACGATTCTTGTATCTCCGTTGGTGTTAGACCGTAGAGCGATGTGGTTATAGGAGTCGTTTTGGGTTCTAAGTTTGCTCGCATGGCGATGCGATTACTCATAGTGTTGGGCAGTCTTCGTCCTGAAGTTCATATTTGAAGTCATACATGGTTCATCAATCGCAGTCTTGTGTATATGAGTCGTATATAATTAAGATTGAAAAGGTAGTCGAATAAATGATTCTTCTTTAACCTCACGTCCCAACGAGGAAAAGAGTTAAAGTGGAATCATCAATTCTAAACCTGTAGAACCTTGATTATATACCACTCCTATGTATACATTCTTCAGAGATAGGTCAACCATAAAGCTCCTTGGTTTGAACTTGATGTACTATACGAGTGGTACTTCGGGGAGGTTTGTTGAGGTTTCTTCAAAAAGGATAAGAAACATGAGGTACTCTATGAATGAGTACTTCGGTGTTCTGGAGTAACGGCTTCGCTAGAAAAGGCAATTTCGGAGAAAGAGATGTGTGCATGATACTGGCATTGTGCGAATCGAATTGACTCATGTTGTATGATAAAGTCGTACATACTAGAAAATAAAGACACTAGATTTGAACATAAAGGCGTTATAGACAAAACACAACGGTGCAACTTTTAACAGCCTTATAGTACTTTATAGTAACTACAGGAATGCTACTGCGAACAAGGTATACTACAAAAGGCAAGTATACGCAGCATGAGGGTCCCTTAACTGATGGGATCTCGCAAAAGATAAGACTCGAGTTGCACTAGTTTTAAACAAGTTTTATGGTTCTGTTACAACAAAATGCCTTAATTACACTAACGTGGGTCCGGAGTAGTCTCTCCTGCGGTAGTGATCCTTAGTATTCACCCGTCTGAGCTGGAGTTCTTTGTTATTGGACAATCCTTCTTGAAGTGCCCTATCTCACCGCACTGGTGACATGTCTGGCTAGTACTAGCATTGGTGGTGGAAGCGATGTGTCGGGTTGGAGTTATATGGACGTGAGTGCTTTTGTTGGTCTTTACTTTTGGACAATTCCTATGATAGCGTCCTGTCTCACCACAGCTATAGCAAGCATGGCTGGCTCCGGTGGTGGAGCAGGTTCTATAGAAACGGGCAATGTGCCCCGGTCTGTTGCAATTGATACATTGCAATACCCAGCAGGCTCCATTATGATGGTAGTTACACTTGTTACACTTCGGGAGTGTTCCCTCATAACTCTTGACCGGTGCTGAGGTGGCAGGAGTCGCCACTTGTTGTTGTCGCATGGCAAGCCTTTGAAATCATTTGCGTTCTACTCGGGCTTGACGTTTCCGTTTCTTGAACTCTGGGTTGTGGCTTTGGGTTGGATCGTTATAACGATCAGATTTGTCAACCCTTTTGTCAGTCTAGTTTGTGTTATCAGAGTTGAAGTGTGCAATGACAGCTGTCACTATAGCTGTTACCGGTGCTTGTAATGTAGCAGCATCGGTCTGAAAGATATGGGTTTCGTTGCTTGGTGGGCTATTTCTGGATGACGACATGATTTTGTAACACGAAAGAAAAGGGGTTCGTAAGCTAATACGGTTGAACCTGTATCATTTTGATTCTGGCTAAGTGGTGAGTTATTATACATGTAACTTAGCATATACACGTTATGATATAATCAAGATTGGGCGGATAATAAAATGTGTGATTCTACTCTAGTTTCACATCCCAACGAGGAAAAGAAACTAAATTAGAAACCTCACATTCTATTGTCTACCAAGTCTTCGTTATATACAACTCGGGAATGTATAAGCGAGGAGAAAAACCATAATAATAACCTTCTTACGAATCCTTTTTAATGAACTAGAATTTCTAGTAAAGGCTACCATTGACACCAGATGTACTTCGATCGTTCAGTTAAAGAGTAAGAGTATGTTCTCGAATGTCTGACCTACATCCCTATGATGCAGTCCTAGTACAGAATAGGAGTATGTTCGCGAAGGTGTGACCTACATCCTTATGACGCAGTCCTAGTAAAGAGTAGAAGTAAGTTCATAGAATGTTCTCAAGACGTTTGTCGTTCAAGACGAGGTATTATTGGTTGGTGGATAATATGATCCAACCTTGGAAAGAGAATTGAAAATGTTTCCAGAGTTAAATTACTATAGTCCAATGACTTGACTAAAGTGTATTTCAGATAGACTCCAATGAAGGTTATTAAATAAAGAATGGCACGGAAGTTAGTCGACTGTCAATATCATCTATGTTTAAGATTTAATAAGTTCGGGAAAATTGACCTTGTAGTAGGTCTTACTTCACATCTGGAGTAGAAAAGTCTTTGACAGCATAAACAACTAACTAAAGTACTTACAGTACACGGTAGTCACATAAATAACTGCTACACAGAACATAGACAGGAACATGGCTCTTTAAAAAAAAGAAGGAAGTAAAGTATCTCCTACTGGCGACGGTCACCCTTATAGTGAAACCTTAGTTCAGCTAGTTGACGTTCCATATCAAGTAGGTATCATTCGTACACCCTCTGACGTACTCGGAACTTGATGACTTCGGCTCGGGTTTCAGCTAGTGCTTGCAGCAGGGTCTCATGGTTTCTCTCGGATCTCTCACTTGTGTGTTCTAGGCGATTGGTGCGAATGGTATGCATTCTTGCATCGGCATTAACCTCTTCGATACGTTGGAGAGCCGTCCTGCCCGGAATTTCGTTTCGAGAAACTCTACGGATCAGGATTTGTAGAACTCTGTCTGCTGAGCTCCCTTCGTTTACGTTGTAGAAGCTTTGGTCTCCATTAAACATCATAGGTTGATCTTGCTCTTCGCTCCATGTTTCCAAGCATTCTACCCAAGGAGGCGTCGGGCCATGAAAAGTCGGACGAGGGTTAGGATTTGGAATGGGAGCTACCGGAGGTAGGTTTTCAACCTCGGGCACGGAGTTATCATCATCTGAAAGGTCTTCAACATGGTGATCATTCAAAGCGATTGGATGATCATTCTCGGGTTCTTCTCCAAACCATCTAGCATTGCTTTCATTCGGAAGGTACGGGTTGGCATGGGGATGGAGTCCAGCCATGTTATCTATGCGAGAATTGGGGTAAGGAAATAATTATTAGACAAACTATCTAGATAATTAATAGAAAATCTTCATTAGTTACATCACTATTTGTAAAGTGCATACTAGTTATATGTAATCAATACAGGATAGGCCTTCGAATAAGTGACCTTAACTCCAAATTCACAAGGAATAGGAATAAAGCAAAAACTTCACAGATTCTAAGTCTATGACATCCTAGTTACATATATCCTTAGTGTATCCACTTAGAAACTATCAACTTAGTAATGAAGATCCTTTTTAGTTCTCAAGTAAGTAACTCTAGTAACACAAAATACTCCTATAGTATCTTAGACTTAGGTTTTGTTATAATGTTCTAATTGTGGTAGTGTCGGTAAGTTTTTAGACTTGTTGACACATCACAGCCATTCTTGGGCATGTGCTAATCACTCCTCGGACCAGCATAGTTGATCAAGCTATGCCACTCCCAAGACTGACCATACATCCCCGAGCTTACCTGTGATATTCAACAATCGTATTACTTTGTTGTTGTCATTGTGACACAGATTTTAGTATGAATGCAGGCACATATACTTTGTTAAATATTTTATTATTTAAAAGTATAAATCTTGGTCAGAGTATTTTTAATCCCTTTGTATTTATAGTTAGTATATCTTTTATGGGTTGATATACTTAATTCACTATAAACAATGCTCTAATACCAATCTGTCACACCCCAAAACCAAGAACGGCGGAAACGTTCTGGGGCCGAGGACGTCATGTAGTGTATCACAACAATGTAAAGTAGTAAACAAGCAACAACATCATCCATTACATTAATAGTATAATTTTAATTACAAGTGTGTTATTTCATAGTATAAGACAATATAATGAATAATCAAAATAAAAGAGGAGTCTTGACTGCTCCGGCTTCACAAAACCTGGTCGCCGTACCTGTCTATTTGTGACCTAAGAATACAAGTTATTTTGAAAGCGAGTACCAGCAATAAAGCTGGAGAATTCATAAGTATTAATGTGTCTTTGATTTGTAAAACTGTGAACTAAAGACTTGTAAACATTTGGAGAAAAGTTTGTATAAGTATGAAAAGGTTTGTAAGTATTTGTAAACGTTTGAAAACTCTAGAAAATCCCTATGATTCCTACTAGTATAAAAAGTAGTCTTCTACCAAGACCTAACTGTTTTGAAAGTACTCTTCTACCAAGACCCGACTGTTTTAAAAGTAGCCTTCTACCAAGACCCGATTGTACAACCATTATTATTATTATCTAATCTACGTCATCGGTTATGTGAATATGACACATGGTAAAGGTATTAATAATTTATGAACTGGAGTTTTATCCTTTTGTAATTGTCGTATATACAATGTAAGTACTATAGTATTTGTAATAAGTGACTACTTTTGTACTAATTTGCCTTAATTGAGGGTTAAGGCATAATGTGATGGCTAGATCCCATACTAAACGCTCCCTGTCAAGAGATTTTGGGAACCAAACGCGACCCCTGCATGATTTCAAGCCATGAACATCCATATTACTACTATCATGTATACCCAATATAACTATCACAATGCATTAGTGATTCATTGGTATAGTTAGATCCTGAACTTGTTCCATGCTATAGCACCTTGTTATGTACGTTTTGTTATCGTGTATTGTAAGCGTATTTATGTAAGCGTATCTATGTAAACGTATTCATGTAAGAGTATCTATGTAAACGTATTCATGTAACATGTAATGTATTAGTATAGACTCATGAATGAACTGACTCTTGTGTGATTCCTTGTACTTGGAATGGTAAGTAGTATCTCCTAACTACACCTATTATAGTTACTAGTAATGTACGTGTATGACCGAAAGTATGCCTTTGCTACCCAAAGGTACTGAACTGACTACTGGAACTGTGATGTCTATATATGTATACATGATACATAACTAATATTTAGTTGACATTCGGACGAGCAACCGATGCCCTAAGGCCACATCCCAACGAGGAAAAGGAAATAAAGCAAGCTAACCGTCCTAAGTCCTTTAAACATTATTTATATAACTATACATATCTAGGCATGCATTTCACAATATAAAAGCATAAAATAAGTTTTATGAAACCTTTGAAAGTTAATACTAAGAAACAATGACTTGATGTCAGTTTATAAAACGATTGAAAAAATTTTGTTTGATAAGAGAGTTTAAGTATAAGGAAAACCTTTGTTTAAAACACATTTGTAACAGAGTTTGAAAGGAAACATATAGTGTGTAAGACAGTTTGATAAAGAGTTTTAAACATGTAAAAACGTTTAAGAAAGTCATTTGAAGAAATCTGTTTGGTAATACAGTTAACGTATGGTAAATTCATTTGCATGCTAGTTATTAATCACATGTGATTGATATAACAACTAGCATGATTCAACTTTTATTCCCCCCCCCCCCTCTATAAATCATTTGAAAACATTTAGATACATTTACAAGATTAATTTAGGGGTATGAACTCACCTGCAGTGAGTGGATCGGATGGAAGTGTTGGACAAGTGCTTGGTGTCAAGTGAAGACTTAGACACACACAATGATCCTAATGACATATGAAGACATATGTATATATATAATTAGTGATTATAACACTAATTAGACATGTATAAACATCCTAATATGAGGAAAACACTTTGGTCAAAGTGTTAGGAGGCCATTGGGTTGCAACAAAGGAGTGCAAGGCCTTATAAGGGAGTTTATGGTCAATGGACCATGTTTGTTGGAGTTTACGGCCCAAGGGAGTTTAATCATGGCTGTAAACTCTCAATTGGGTCACCAAATGAGGCTTAAAACTATTATAACTTAAGTGGTTAAGTCCTCCAAGGCTTAAACAAGAGGTTGGGTGGGTTTAAGGTCCATGAATGGCCTTGTATGGTGTTTACGGCCTGGGGACCACTTCCCCATGAGTTTATGGTCGTAAAGTCACGGTATGAAGTACCAAATCGTGTAATGAAGTCCTTAGTTCAATGGTGTAAGGTTCTATGCTAATATCCAAGGCTTACTAAGGTGTTAGGGTGTCATTTGCACCCTTAAAAGGGGTTTACGGCCCAAGAACATGTCTTGGTCGTAAACTCCCTGAATCCTGGGTTTCCTTATGTTTTCTAAGCCCTAAACATGATAAACCTAGTGTACAATGAGTTGGAACTGGAGTGCTTACGATCTAGGATCTTGAATGATCGTTTTTGGCCAAGAACACTAGTGTGTGTTCTTGGTGAAACTTGAAGATCTACAAAATGGAATGATTTCACGGATGAAATCATGTAAGATTACTAGTTCATGTAAGATATCAACAAGTTAAGATAATAAGCTTACGATATTTGAAGATCGGGGACAAAGATCGGGATGATACTTGAGAGGATTTGGGCCAAGAGGAGGAAAGGAATGAACAAAGTGGTCAGAACTTGACCTTTTAGGACGAGTTTACAGCCCACATGTAGTTTACGGCTGGAAACTCCCTTGTGGTGGCCATGAACTCCTGGCCAAGGTGTTCCAGACTTGTTCTTCGAGCTATAGATTCAACAGATAAACCCCGCCACTTATTCCTTAAGTGTACAAGGCTCAGAACGCTCAAATAAACTCCTAATTGTGCTAAAAGATAACAGCAATGAGTTTGACTTTTAATGAAGTGTTTGATTGAACTGGATGGAAAATTTCGGGTTGTCAAAAACTTGTAAAAATAGATTTTAAGTGTTCAGGCTTCTAAATGTTTAATTACGGTTTTAGAACTGTAATATAAATTTTCGGAGTGATAAGGAGGATTATTCGTTTAAACATAACTAAACTTCTATATCATAATATACTCCCAATTTCAGTACCTTAAGAGATTGTTCTAGGGAAACAAAATGTCATGATAACGACTCGTAACAAACTGAGAAAATGAAGGAAATAAGGAGGCGTACAATAGTTAATGATACTTACCTAAAGATATCATAAATGAAACCTATAGAGTAGTATCGTACCTTTAGAATACATCTGATAAATACGTCTGGTACGGGAGAAGTACATTTCGATTGGCAAAAAGTTTGAACTTTGGGTGTAATCCCTAAAATCGTCCCATTATCTGGCGCTTCCACCATTAAGCAAGTTGAAGCAAAATTGCTATTAATGATACACATGGAAGAAATCCTAACGAAGTCTAGGGAAATTTGTTACATATATGTATATATACATATATATATATATATATATATATATATATATATATATATATATATATAGGGCTAGGTTATAATATGGATGGACAAATATTATGCGGACGTGTGGACAGTGTTGTTCTATGAGAATTACTAACACGCTGTTTGTGTTATCTAAAAAACAACTTCTGGCCACCTATTAATGGGTCGCGCAACACATGCGTGACACTTGGCCCTTCGCAGTTTCAGAAGAATTCTAAGTTAAAAACTATTGCACATGTTCACACCTTAATGGGTCGCGCGAACATCTTCACATCTTACTTTAAGTTATTGTAGCAGTCTGCAGAGCTTAAAAAAACAAACAAACTTTTTTATTACATGTTGAATCCGTTTGGTCCCTCTCTTCAGCTATAGAGGATTGTAGAGGTGGTCCGTAGAATTCATGCATTTTCGCTTCCAAAAAACAAAGTGCACCTAAGAGAATAGGTTGTTTAGTAATGTAAATGCATTCAACCTCACAAAACTAGTGTCATTTTTCATTTATTCTCACTAATTCTTATTTATTGTTGTTCTCACGCATCTTTTTTCACTCATTTTCATTCTTACACAATACAACTCAATACACATTCTGACAGAATGAAAATAATAAAAAAAATTATATATAACCTTATAGATGGTTTAACTAGTGAGAATGTGTGATAATGATAGTAGTTATGTAAGATTAAATGTATTCACATTATCAAACAACATATTTTCTTTGTCATTCTGGTATAATAACATTTTCCACACATCCACACAATAGATGTCAATCCACATTTTAACCTCTCTCTCTCTCTGTATATATATATATATATATATATATATATATATATATATATATATATATATATATATATATGCTTGTTTGGAAACGTCCATATATGTTAAGTTATTTTTGTGATTTTTAGGAGTAAAATCTTGGCGATTGCGTGACAAGTCCTGGGATAATTTTGAATAGGTGTAGAAGGTAGTATGGGACTGTACTACCAGAAGCAAAGGATTTGTACTTGAATCAGGATGGCTCACAAGGTTACTAAGGCACTAGTAGTTGAATTTTTTTTGTTCATGTCTGTTGTTACTATTGCTTACGTAATGGCTAATAAGATGAATGTTATTCTAAACGTAGTGGTCATAGCAAATTGAGTCTAACTAAGATAAAAGCTACAAATTAAGTTACTCAGTTTCGAGAGCCATGTACGATGTAACAGCCGACTTAAGTTAAATATTGGAGGGAACGAAAATCAAGCAATCAATAAAAGTATCGCAATTTGCATTAGGATTAAGAAGCCTGTAGCTAGAAGTGATACATGCTAGGATGTGATTGTATCACATTAGAACATGAAGGAAATGTATCATCCATGATAGAGTCTGACTCAAAGAGACTTGAGTCTCGCTATTACATCATCCGATGAAAGATCATTAGAGCATAGTCGTTTGGTCTGTTATGATAATCTAAGTAAAGACCTTATCTTAGGTAAATTGTAGAAGGAGTACGAGCCTCTAATAGAGATCAAATTTAGAAAGAAGAGCAGGTTCAAGGTTGAGCACTGTCAATAGTCAAGAAGTCTAAGAGTTAAAAACTTAACGGAAAGGACATAAGAGTTAGGATTATTACATAGGATAAAAAGGTAATACGCAGAGTCATTATACAATCCTGTTTAGGTGATGATTCCGAGACGTAATCATCCTAAGGGGGAGATAACTTTAACATTTTCAAATTGAGGCAAGACACTTATGATATAATAAGCATTAAAATTTACTTTTTGATAAAATATTATTTAGGACAAATAATCTTAACCAAGGTTATAGTATATGTGACAAGGATTCTGTGCATATAAAGAACGCCTAAATCTGACTTCGTGAGAGGAAGTTATGAATTTTCAAATATTTCAGTGTAGCAGTATATGGCTCAGAAAATGAAATTTAAATCGGTCGATTTTTAGGAAAAACAATCTAAACGAGAGTTGAAGATCTCGTCAACACATGTTTGTTGCTATAAGGACAGTTAAGAACGGATATCACATGGGAGAGTTATGAACTTTTAACACAATTTAATAGTCTAAGCCTGTTAAAAATATAACTTTACAATTAAATTCAAAATTAGCTGACAGAGTCTAAATGAAAGTTATAGATCTCGTCGATAGCTATGTGTGGATATAAACGTATTGAAAATGAAAATCATATGAAGAATATATGAATTTTTAAAGGTTCTATAAAAATCTATGTGTTGCCGCGCGCACAGATATCATGCGCGGCGCACACTGACACTCCACCAGATGCTCGACACGTGTCACCACCTAGAAGCTATCATGTAACCCTGGCAGACCAGATGTGTGGCATGCAGGGGACGTGGTATGCAGCGCGCACCGCATTTCAACCTATATAAACCTTCAGTTCCAACCATTTTCTCATCCCAACTCCGCCTAAATCCTATGGAGCTCTTTCCGATACTTTCGTGTTTCCGACCACTTTAGCGAGGCCATGAAGCATCTGAGATATAGAGCTTTCAGATCAAGATTCTACGGACGTGATTTATCAATTTTCCCTTGAAACTTTGTAAGTTAAGTTACACTTATTTTATTCAAGTGTAACTTTTAATTATAGTCATAGTTTTTATTATGAACCTATAATTAAGATTTATTAGTGATTTCAAATTCATATACTGCTTGATATGCTTACAGGGGTGATGTCTAGGTTGGATTTAGTAAGGTCCTTAAAGTGGGATTTCCAAATAGTATACCATGTATACCAAACAGACCATACTTTCAATATGATCCTACCTGGTTGTTCCTAACTTGATAGATCTTGATGTAGATATTAGGATTAGTTGGGAATCTAGACTATCAATAGTTACCAGGAATATTAGACTAAGACTTAGTGACATTCGTATATAGGCCACGTCAGAGAAAAAGTCAAGGAGTTTGGCGAAGCACTGCCGAATTCTCCAGTCACTCACCTAAGTTACGTGAGTGCATAGTTACTTTCAACTGATAGATAGATACAAGTATTCTAATTGCTTAAATGCTATGTGCATTGTCTTGATATGTTTAATACATACGTGCAACATAATATAGTTATTAGCTAGTTAAACTATCTATACTTTATCATACTTAATAATAAGACTGGATAGTAATAGGCCCTGTGAAATAATAAATGAGAGTTTGTGATAAAGCCATGTGAGAGAGTGGCTGTTATAGGTCAGTGATAAATGTGCAAATAATAAGTCTTGTCTGGCGTGTCTATCCAAAGTACTATTGTACTATCGTGCTCATACAAATTACTATTGTACGGTCGTACCTGCCATGTTTGTCCAAAGTACTAACGTACTATCATGCTTAGCCAAAATATTACCATACTATTGTGCCTAGTCATCTAAGAAATATAGGTATCGGCAGATAAAGGTCCTTTAGGACACATCCCTCAAGATCAATATTTAAAGATTAGGAAGTAAGGATAACGGGAATATGTAACTGGGTTATTTGTTTGCTGAAAAATATATAACTAAAGATTATAATATTGTGGGTTGACAATCCTTTGTACTCACCAGGTTTCCTTGGTGGATATTATGTCTAAGTCCATAACTATATTTGGTATGCACTTGACCCGACCCGGCATGGTCCATTTGGGTTGCACTTCACCCGAACAATTTATGGATAATCTTTTGAGAATAGTATAAGTTATGATTTACTAATATATTATTAGTTCTAATATATTAATATAAAATCATATTATTTAATTAGTATTGATCTATAATTAATCTAGAATTAATTTAGAGATCAAAAGTATGACTAATTGAATATGGGCCCTTGTATTTATATATTGTGGGCTAATGCTTACTTGGAATGGGCTAGGCTTGCATGGAAAGTCCATGGATACTCCATGGAGCTTTAACCCATGGATCTCATGGAAATGAAAAGACATGGGTATTAGGGTTTACATGGATGTAACCCTACTCCACCACATTATATAAAGGAGGCTTTGGTTCTTGAAGTCACACTAGGTGTGTTGAGTACTAAGAGGGCCGATTTCAAGAAGCTTGTGACTATTCTCTCAAGGTTCCAAAGTTTGTGGTGATTTGTAATTTCCATTTGAGGCATCCACACTATTGGTGCTAGGCTCTCAAACTCTAAGCAATCAACTACAACTACAAGGTAAGTAATTATACTAGCTTTATTTGATTCAAGTTCCCCATAACATGCTAGATAGGATAAGAACCTTGGAAAAATAATTATTTGCATGTATCTTAGTCAAACATAGATCCAAGGTTTCTCGGGTTGCATGTACACCATAGGAGTGTTAGGATGCTCAAAACCCATCAGTGGTATCAGAGAATAGGCTTGTTTACTTGATACTTGATGCAAATAGCTTCAAAATCGAATTTTTTGTTCACTGCACGTATGAACTCGCTGAGTCCATTTGGGGAATCGACGAGTCCATGAAGAAATGCATGCTATTCGTCGAGTCTGTTCATGCACTCAACGAGTAGACGCTGCAATGTCCAGATTTTTGAGTTTTGCTGCTCGAAATAGACTAGAAACATTACCCTAAACTGTTTTGGTGTTATAAAACATGTTTTTGATGGTGTAATGTTTATGCTAATCCATTTACAATGGCTATTATCAAAATTACAAGTTTTATGAGTAATCTATGATTCTTGAAATGTTCATATTCATGTTCTTGAACTTATGAAGATTAGATGATCATAGGAATTGTTTGTAACCTACTTGGTAGTTTAATTCATGATCATTATGTGTTTTAATGGAGTCCATAACTTGTCCTCAAGTTATGGAAAACCAAAGGTCACACTTTAATAAAAACCATTAAAATAACACAAGGGTTATAAAAAATTAAGAGTCTTCATTTTTAATACTCAATTAAATTCATAATTTATAAGAAATGAAAAGTTTTGAGAATTTACAAAACTTGCCCTCAAGTTTTGAAACAAGTAAAGTCATGATTAAAACTTTAGTTCCAACCCTTAGAATTTTAAAAGTTAAGATTCAACCCTTATACTTTATAATATTATAAGTTAATACATATATATATATATATATATATATATATATATATATATATGTATGTATAATATCAAGTCATCTTACCACTAGTACGCCTCATTCACGAAGCCAATCTATAAGGGGGTATAAGGTTATTGCCTATAAAATGGCAACTTAATGGGTGTCCACTCTCACCCACTGCTTCCTTGATCGGTGAAGGGTCATTAGCTGAACGGGTAGGACAAGGACATATAAATTCTCATTAAAAGTATAATGATTATAAAGTAACCAAATTCTTAAATTAAATTCCCAATCTTAGTTACTTTAGGAAAATGTGAATAAGGTGCTAATCCATGAAAGTACACTTTACACTTTGTTTAAGTCGTTAGTGGAGCGTGTGTGGTTAACCGGCACACTAACTTGAGCTTAACAAGGTAGGTAAAGGGTGACTTAATATTTATCATAGTATCGATGGAGAATGTCTGGTTAACCGGTACATCGATTGAGGGGTAATACATTAAGGGTACCAAGTAATTTGCATGGTTACTTCACACCTTATTTTGTGATCCTCGACATCCCAGTCACAAAACTTGAAGGGCACACTCGAGATTGAAACATGTCATTGAAGAAAGTTCAATGAATCTCAAAGAATCTAGGAGTTTCTAAACCAATTAAAACCTAATTAAATATTTCGTTTTTCATGGTGGAAATTGGTGAATCGTCATTTGCCTACCTTCAAATATCTTGTAGCTTAGATTACGACATCCCTCTTCTAAGTTATAAAATATTGTGTTGGGTCCTAGCCTTAATATTACTTTTGGTGTTTTATTAAGGACTATCTCTATATCTAATCTAATATATTCCCTCTTCTTTTTCAGATGTCTTCCAATAACAACGCTTTTGGCTCAAACCCTACTAGCTCATTCTCTCTCATGAATCTTTGTGGGAGAGTCATCTTTGATAGATCCAACTTTACAGATTGGATCAGAAACATCAGGATGGTCACTCGGTATGAGAAAAAGAATATGTTCTCGACAAGGAGCTGAAGGTACCCGAGCAAACTGCTACTCCTGAAGAGCTTGCTGAATATGAGGTACATGAAAGAGATGCTACAAAAGTGGCATGCATCATGATGGCCACGATGAAAGCCGAGCTCCAAAAGTCCTATGAAGATTATTATCCTTTTGAGATGCACCAGGACTTGATGGACCGCTACCATCAAAGTGCTTGTCAAGAGCGATATGAAATAATCTCCTCCATGATAACAACCAGAATGAAGGATGGTGAACCCATCACGGGCCACATGCAGAAAATGCAAAGATATGTGGACCGTTTACTAAAGCTGAATGTGAACTTCCCCGAGGAGTTAGTAAAAGACATCATTTTGCACTCCTTACCATCGTGTTATGATCAATTCCGCATGACATATCACATGAACAAGGAAGAAGTCATCCTCAGCAAACTTCAAGGACTCTTGAAGACCACCGAAAGTGGTCTAAAGGGTATGACGGTTGTTACTACTCCTACTCCAACTATGGCCAATGTCTTGGTAATAGGGCATGGAAAAGGGAAGAAGAGAAAGAACCCTTCTAAGAATACCAAGGGTAAGACCCTTGAAGGCTCCTCTTCAAGCAAAACCAAGAAAGGTTTTGTCACTCCTTCTATTAACGCTAATGAGGCTGAATGCTTCTATTGCGATGAAAAGTCACACTGGAAGCGAAACTGCCCAAAGTACAAGCAAGATTTGAAGGATGGGAAAGTAAAACCTAACCATGCAGGTATATACACTATATTGTCTAATAACTCACCTCGTTTTAAGTCTTGGGTCCTTGATACAGGTTGTGGTATTCACATATGTTCTGATTTTCAGGGACTAAGAAGAACTGAGAATGTGGAGCAGGGAAAGATAAACTTGATCATGGGAAACAGGAAAGCTTCACATATCACGAAGATAGGAGTTTTTTCCTTAGTGCTAAATAGTGGATTTACATTAGATTTGAATAAATGTTATTATTCTCCAGAAATGGCAAGAAATGTTATTTCCTTTCATGCATTGTATAAACAAGGTTTTACCTTTTATTTTGATAATAATAATGGTAGTATTGATGCTTTCTTTAACAATCTTCTTTATTTTAAAGCATTACCTTGTGATGGTGTGTATGAAACTGTATATATGTTGTAGATAATCT
This sequence comes from Lactuca serriola, assembly GCF_051521515.1. Taxonomy (NCBI): domain Eukaryota; kingdom Viridiplantae; phylum Streptophyta; class Magnoliopsida; order Asterales; family Asteraceae; genus Lactuca; species Lactuca serriola. The sequence goes on along the minus strand of NC_136415.1, from coordinate 237,269,569 downwards.
AGGAAATAATGTATTGTGTGTTGACTCTTCCACTAGCTGAGGTAATGCATCTTTATGGCATTGTCGTCTTGGACATGTAAGCAAGAAACGCATAGGCCAACTCCAAAAGGATGGAGTCTTGGAGTCATTTGACCTAAACTTGGATGATAGTTGTGAATCTTGTTTGCTTGGTAAAATGACAAAGTCACCTTTTACTGGCACTTGTGTTAGGGGTGAAGGTTTGTTGGACCTTATACACACAGATGTATGTGGACACTTCAGAACCACCACAAGAGACGCTAATCGCTTCTATGTGACTTTTACTAATGATTTTAGTAGATATGGATATGTCTACTTAATCAAGCATAAGTCAGAAACTTTTGAAAAGTTCAATGAGTTTAAGCAAGAAGTGGAGAATCAGTTGGGCAGGAACATTAAGATGTTTCAATCCGATCGTGGTGGTGAGTATCTTAGTACTGAGTTCCTTGACTATCTTAAGGAATGTGGGATTGTCTCATAATTGACACCTCCTAGGACACCGCAGTTGAATGGTGTAGTTGAGAGGCGCAATCAGACCTTGATGGACATGGTTGTTCCATGATGAGTCGAGCTTCGCTACCAATCTCATTTTGGGGGTATGCCTTAGAGACTGCCGCCCATATCCTTAATCTAGTCCCTACAAATAAGGTTGCTAAAACACCTCACGAGGTGTGCACTGGAAAAGTTCCCAATCTAGACCACATCAAGGTTTGGGGTTGCGAGGCTTTCGTGAGACGCGAGACTCACGATATGCTCGAACCCCGAAGCGAAATGTGTATTTTCATCGGCTACCCACATAAATCCTTTGGTTACATCTTCTACAGACCCAGTAATAATAAGGTCTTTGTAGCAAGAAGAGGATTCTTGAGAGAGAGAGAGAGAGAGAATTCATAAGCCAAGGAGACAGTCGGAGGAAAATTGAACTTGAGGAAATTCAAGTGTCAAGTGGTGAAGGAACCTCAAACCCTAGCCCTCAACCTGAAGAGGAAACTCTTGTTGAGCCGGCTGAAGAATCTATACCTCTGAGGCGTTCCACCAGAGTTAGGAATGCACCTGAGCATTATTATGGTTTCCATATTATTGTAGTAGGTGAAACACTTATCAGTGATAACACACTGGTAAATCTGGATGAGCCTAACAGCTACACGGAAGCCATGGCAGGCCCTGAGGCTGCTAAATGGAAAGAGGCTATGGACAGCGAGATACAGTCCATGTATGACAATCATGTTTGGAACTTGGTTGACAATGTACTTGATCGTAAGATAGTTGGGTGCAAATGGATCTTCAAAAAGAAGACCGACATGGATGGTAATGTACACACTTATAAGGCAATACTGGTTGCAAAGGGTCGTTCTCAAACTCCGGGAGTTGATTATGATGAGACCTTTTCACCTGTGGCCAAGATTAAATCTATTAGGGTTCTGTTAGCCATTTCTGCATTTCATGATTATGAAATATTGCAAATGGATGTCAAAACCGCTTTCCTTAATGGAAAGCTGGTTGAAGATGTTTACATGGTTCTGCCAGAGGGTTTTTTCAGTACAGAGTACCCCAATAGAGTGTGTAAGCTTGAGAAATCCTTTTATGGATTGAAACAGGCACCTCGTAGATGGAATCTTTGCTTCGATGATAAAGTCAAAGAATTTGGCTTTTCAAGGAGTGAAGATGAATCTTGTGTCTATGTCAAGGCTAGTGGGAGTATAGTTAGTTTTTTGGTACTGTATGTGGATGACATACTACTCATAGGAAATGACATCCCAACCCTGAAGGAAGTAAAGTCCTGGCTTATGAAGTGTTTCGCTATGAAGGACCTTGGAGAAGTTGCCTATATCCTAGGAATAAGGATTTTGAGAAACAGGAGTGAAAGACTAATTGGACTTAGTGAAAGCACCTATGTAGACAAAGTGTTGAAAAGATTCAACATGCATAGGTCCAAGAAAGGTGAGTTACCTATCTAGTGTAATGTCAGACTGAGTAAAACTCAGAGTCCGAGTACAGAGGCTAAGATAGTTGAGATGATTCAAGTAGCATACGCTTCTACTGTAGGCTCGATCATGTATGCTATGACTTGCACTCGCCCTGATTTTGCCTTTGCTCTAAGCATGGTCAGCAGATATCAGGGGAATCCTGGCAAGGCTCACTGGACAGCGGTAAATAATATTCTCAAGTACCTACGAACGACTAAGGATTGGGTCCTTACCCTTGGATGGACTGATGACTTAAGAGTTGTAGGGTATAGTGATGCTAGCTTTCAGAATGACATGGATAATATCCGCTCTCAGTTGGGCTGGGACTTTACCCTAAACGGAGGGGCAATTACTTGGAAAAGTTCCAAGCAGGAGACAGTCGCAGATTCCACTTGTGAATCAAAGAAGGATATATGGCTAAAAAACATCATCGGAGACCTTGGAGTTGTACTAGCTATAAAGGAGCCAATGGAGATTTTCTGTGACAGCAATAGTGCGCTTGCCTTAGCCAAGGAACCAAGAGATCATGGGAGATCCAGACACGTTGACAGAAAATATCACTTCATCAGACATCGAATAGAAGAAGGAATCCTTGTGGCAAAGAGGGTATCATCGGATGAGAACCCAGCAGATCCCCTAACAAAGGGATTGACTCGGGTTAAGCATCACCAGCATGCTCGGAGCATTAGGCTGAAGAATTATGTTAGTTTTAGTAGTTAGATAATCTTGAAATTTGTAAAATGTAATTGACATTTGATGATAAATAAAAGCTATTATTTATGAGTAAAGTGTTGCTATCTCTTGTCAATCGTTTACTATTATTTTTATTGCATGTCTTGACTTCCAGAATAGTTATGTTATGGTTTATATCATATTGTTCAAGCTCTCCACAGTCGGTCATATGTTGGAAGTAGATATGAATCAAGACAGTCATGGGTTGGCTTGTATAGGTCTAAGATGTTAGACAAAGCGGGGCTACAACACTCATGAGTGGTCATAAGTTCTGAGTATTGGATTCAACCCACGCTCACTTGTATCACTTCATGGAATTTATCTCGAGTGATCGTGAGACGGTAACATCATATAAGTCTTCAAACCTAGAGATATGATTTGTTTCCTATGAGTTGGTTATGCATTGATTCCACGAAAACGCATTGGTAACTCGATGTTATAAACCGTGCTTTTGTGTGTAATATAACAAGTAGTAGAGCAAACATATGAGTCGAAGTTTATCTGTTCCTTCTAGGATTAGAAGCGATATCTGGGCCCCTCGATGATTTTGTTTTGACCTATGTATCGGGCCCGATCAGAACTAAATTGATGTGTCCAGTTAAGTTCTATGTCAAACAAATCGGAAATCGGGAAACCAATGTTGGACAATAACCAAGACCATGTTCCATGTATTTGTTATGCTGATATCTTGAATAGAGGATTAGATGATCACTTATCTAAAATGGCGCTTCATAGTTCAATAGAGTTTAAAGAGCTACGATTGTTGTCTGTTCCTGAAGTCATACTTGTAACTATAGTTATTAGACTTATCCAAGTGGGAGATTGTTGGATATAGTGTCTAAGTCCATAACTATATTTAGTATGTACTTGACCCGACCCGACATGGTCCATTTTGGTTGCACTTCACCCGAACAATTTATGGATAATCTTTTGAGAATAGTATAAGTTATGATTTATTAATATATTATTAGTTCTAATATATTAATATAAAATCATATTATTTAATTAGTATTAATCTATAATTAATCTAGAATTAATTTAGAGATCAAAAGTATGACTAATTAAATATGGGCTCTTGTATTTATATATTGTGGGCTAATGCTTACTTGGAATGGGCTAGGCTTGCATTGAAAGTCCATGGATACTCCATGGAGCTTTAACCCATGGATCTCATGGAAATGAAATGACATGGGTATTAGGGTTTACATGGATGTAACCCTAATCCACCACACTATATAAAGGAGGCTTTGGTTATTGAAATCACACTAGGGGTGTTTAGTACTAAGAGGGACAATTTCAAGAAGTTTGTGACTATTCTCTCAAGGTTCCAAAGTTTGTGGTGATTTGTGATTTCCATTTGAGGCATCCACACTATTCGTGCTAGGCTCTCAAAATCCAAGCAATCAACTACAACTACAATGTAAGTAGTTCTACTAGCTTTATTTGATTCAAGTTCCCGATGCCATGCTAGATAGGATAAGAACCTTGGAAAAATAATTATTTTCATGTATCTTAGTCAAACATAGATCCAAGGTTTCTAGGGTTTCATGTACACCATCGGAGTGTTAGGATGCTCAAAACCCATCATTCCATACCTAATCCACTTAGCTTCTTTGTATCATAGGTTGCAATGTGAATGTACTGATAGATAATGTAATTATCTACTGAGAGATTTAAGGAATTTGTAGACTGCTAAAATCTTGATGTAAGGCCTGTTTATGCGTATGTTCTTGTGTCAATTATGACATCCCATACTTTTAAAATATAAAACCTACTAAAATGCCTTGATGTTGATATTATCATGTCAAGGATATTTTAGGATCGATTCCACAATAACAAATGTTTTAAATAATCATAATTTAGGAGTTTTAAAAAGGTCGTGAAGATTGGGGATGTCACATATACTAATCCAGGTATATTGGATTGTACGTTCATTCTTGTACTTTATCCTCCCAAGGTTGCCTTTATTGACTAATGCATGCTGCCAAGGAATCCCTAAAGTAGTATAGTTAACTCATTGCTTACAGTGATCCATCAGGATATATCTCATAAGATTACTGTTATAGGATCAATATGTAAGATTGATGTGATGGGTAACTATGGGTAGATTGTCTTAATATATCTATGTTATAGGATATATTGTTTGGTAACGGTTGGTTTTGTAGGTTTAATAATTCATGTTTATTATCATAATAATATTGTTGAATTGAAACCTCTATGTGTCTCACCAGGTTTTTCCAAACCTGACCCACTGATTCTATAAGCATCATAAGTAGTGGTGTTAAGGATATTGGATTTACTCTGCTACTTACGATGCATATAGATTTAGCTAGAATGCATACCTCCTTGGATTTACTCCAATGAAGTAAATGATTCATATATGCAACTGAGAGGCATAGTTTTAGGATTGAACCCTATAAAGTAAATGGCGATGAAAGGAAAAGATATGATGATATGCATGGTGACTAGCAAGTATAAAAGGTGGTATAAGTAGTTTGAGAGAGTTTGTCTCCATACCACTAGAGTAAATTCTGATATAATATACCCTACATACTAGGGAATATACTAGAATGAATACAAAGAGTGTGGAAGTAGAGCTCCTAGACAACTAAGAAAGATGTTAGAATATGCTAGATCGAGCATATGCACAAGAAGGATCCTAGAAGATGAGTATAGGAAACTTTAATATGTGCTCAATAAAGTACATGGTTATTGTTAAGGCGCCTACTAAAGATGCGAAAATCCTAGTGGAGTATAGGAAAATTTGTTGCATGTGCTTACTTGGCTACATACATATATGTTAAATAGCTTTGTGGTTTTCATGTGTACTAATTTGGGAACTCCGAGGCAGTTTTTAGGATGAGTATGAATATGTGTGAAAGGTAGTATAAGCATGTACTACCCAAAGCACATTATTCATAATTAGATCAGGAAGAGTCGCAAGGTTGCTAAGGCACTGGTAGTTGAGTTTGTTTTGTATTTTCGTTATTACCTGTGTTAAGGTGAGGACTATGAAAGTGGTTATCGGTTAGACCCAAGTGCTGATGAAGAATAGAGTCTGAGTAATGTCGAACTTTGTGACATAGTTGATTTATTCTTGGAACCGTGTTTGATGCTATAACCGATTTTAGTCAGGAGATTTATGAAAGACGTAATCCATAGAATAATTACAACCTTTGTTGGGGTTTAGTAGGTTGTAGCTAGAGATGTTACCTGCTATGATGTGGTTGTAGGTCGTCCTCCTATGTTCAAAGAAGGAAATACTAGATTGTTAACACAAGATAAAAGGTGTTTTTCATGTTAGTGTTTGACAAGTAGAGATAAGATTCAAGTTTGTTATGTATTCATTGTGTTGTGCATTGGAAGGTATTTAGAGTAAGATCAATCGGCCGGTTTCTATAGCCAAAGTAAATACATTATCTTGGATTGAGGTTATGACCAATTTAGAAAGAAGTAGTAGTCTTCGATGGGTGTCAAGTTTGTGACTCAAGAGTTAGGACTAAAGTTCCATCGGTGGATAAAAGAACAAGTGAAGGTTCAAGCCCCAACATCATCAAATGGATTCAAACTTATTGATTTCATTTAGGAAGCTAGGGGAGTTACAATCATTGTAGATATTATAAAAATGAGCATGTAAGTGTCTTTTGTACGTTTTCACCCAAATGCTTCAAAGACGATCGGAAGGATCATTACAAGAGAATAAATTGGAACGCGAGATCGGAAGGAGCATGTAAGTGTCTTTTGTGTGTTTTCACATAAGCCGATACAGTTAGGCTTTGATCGATTTTTAGTAGTAGCAAATGAGAGTTCAAACCCACATAAGGGTAAACCAACCCTTATGGCAAAAGTGTGAAAGGCAAATCAACTTTGGATTCAACGTTAAGATCCAGAAGAGTTGCAAGACAGGAAGATAAGGGAGAGAATATGTAGCTTCAGAATTGTTATAAGTATGATATAATTGGTGTTTTGGTTGTCAAGTGAGGACACAACGTCAAATATTGTATGGAACATGAGACCTTTACCTATGCATATAAGTAAATGGGGTGATCTTATCTTAGATCTTATCATCAAGTGTCCCAGGATTGTTTAGGATCAAGATATGTTATGGCTTAGAGTTGACCTAATGATAAAAGTATACCTTTCTAGGTATCAAATATGTAAAGAATTGGTCTTAGAGAATGTTTTCGTAGCTTGGTATCATGTATAAGAAAAGATTTTGATTCAAGATTATTCTTTGATTATCTTTAAAATTCTTATGTTGGTGATAATGAGAAAACAGTTATAGACCGACAAAGTCGAAACTCGAGATGGTCACAAAACTGTTAAGTTCATAAACTTTATCATTTAAAATCCTTACTAGGACGAAAGGAATGGTTGTGCGGAGAATTCATCATAATAAAGACACTTATTTATATAGAATCTTTAATCAACCATAGTTGATGTTTCAAGAGTAAAATTAGGCCGATGGGCTGATTAGTTCCTGTATAAGATCCTAAAAAATATTTGAAGTGTAAAATGATGGGGGAAGTTGAGATACTATGGTGTGGGCACGGGTATCAAGCAACTCCTTAGTTAGGGATCAGAAGGTGACTTAGGGATCTCTAGCCAAAGTTGTTTTGATGTTGTATGATCCTGGGACGTAGTTATCCCAAGTGTGAGCTAATTGTAATGCCCGCAATTTCGACCTAGACGTTTAACGGCCAATGGTTATTGTTATCCATGTTATCGAACAATTAAAATCATCAAATAGGATAATTGTTCTTCGTACGCCTTACGAGTCATATAAATACTTATTTATTATATACACATTATGTGGATGAATACTATAAGAATATAATACTTATAGAAAATATTATTATTAAAATTATCATCAAATCGATAAATTAATGTTTAAAAATAAAATATAGTTTAGGATAATTAATCTTAATGAAAGTTGTAATAGTCGTGATGAAGATTCCATGAATATAGAGAAAGCCTAAATGCAGTTTAGTATGCAGAATATATGATTTTTCAAAGTTTCGTATTCAACCTGACGTCAAGGTGTGTCATAAAAGGTCAATTAAAGATCAGTTGCTTTTAGCCAAATTAATCTAAACGGAATTTAATGTCCTCGTAACATCGATATAAAAAACATTGAGAACGAAGTTCATTTAAATAAGTTATAATTTATAAAAGAATACTTACGTGGTAAAATAAAGCATAAATCGTATGTATATATATATATATATATATATATATATATATATATATATATATATATATATATATAATCATTAGAAAGGTATCGAAGAAACCGTTGATATAAGACAAATATTGAATATTTCCAATATTAGTTAAGTATAAATATCATTAAATCTATTTAAAATAATATTATAAAGTGACATCTAGCCATTCAAGTAACTATAAGGGAGCTTTTCGAAAAATTGTTTTCTACAAATAAGAGGCTCTAGCCTCTAATATTTCTTCCACCGTTCTCCTGAGTGAAGAGTCTATCTCTGTGACAACCCAAGTTGTTCCGTTACATTTCCCCGTTACTGTTAACGGAATATTCCAGTTTATAAAAGTTCTGTTAATTAGAGGTCGTCAATTTAATAAACATTTCATTTGTTTACATTTAATATGCTGTTAAGTCATGATAAATGAGAATAAAAACACATAACACACATTTCCATTTATTTGGAAAATGTTAAGTTTTATTATTACGACCACTAAATCGGGTGCGACCAAAAGCCCCGTATAACGGCAATATCGGGTAGAATTCCACTGAGCTCCAACTCCCACCCATATATAAAGGAGAGTAAACTCCATTTGGAGCTTTTCCACCCTCTCTCTCTCTATACTCTCTGTCTAGACTCGTTTTCGCCCCGAATCCGCAACCAAACGCTTCCAAATCGCATGTCCGCTTACCCTAGCTTATTCTAAACATATTGATTCGTGTTTATAGCTTAAAAATCGGACTTCGAAGCTGTTGAAAAGGAGTTTACGGCTCAAGATTCTCCTTAGGCCGTAAACCCCTTATATGTGGCCAAAATGACCCAAACTTATCCCTTTAAGCATAGGAACCAATTAAGGAACTTGTCTAGGAGTGTTTAATCATAAAAACACAATGATTTGAGGCATAAAAGAGAGTTTATGCGTAAACACCTCTAAGCCTTGCAAAAATGCCTCCAAAACACTCCCAAGCCACCCTAGGGCTTAACACATAAATTAGGGGCTTATCCTCTTGGGTTTAGATCACTTAAACATTAAGATTTGGAGGATTAAAAGGAGTTTACGGCCCAGACATTTGTCAAGGCCGTAAAATCCCCAAACCAAGCCAAAATGTTGGTTTTTGTCCCCCAAATGACCTTAGACATTTACCATAAAATACTAGGATTGAAACAAGGGCTTAAACTCAAAGAATGGAGGGTGTATGAGAGTTCACGGCCAAGCCATAGAGCTTAAGGCCATAAACTCTCAATGGTTGGTCATTTGGACCATAAACTCTAAAGGAGTGCCCTCTTGGAACCCCAAACACTCCTATAGCCTTGAATAATTACTAGAAGTGATATAAGGGCTTGAAACTTCACAAAACTCAATGAATGAGAGTTTACGGCCGTAAACTCCCTTAGGAGTTGTCCCTAGGCCGTAAACTCCCTAATGAAGCCCTTAGGAGCCTTAAACCCACTCATGCCTTTTTGGAAAAGTACTTAGAAAAATCCCATGAACAAGCTAGAAGCCTTAAACACCCTAGAACCCTTCACCATGAGTTTACGGCCGTAAAATCATGGTGAGTAGTCCCTGGTCCGTAAAGATCATGTTAAGGGCTTACTCTTGGAGAGTAAACTCCTTTCCTTAGCCACACACACCTTTAGACGCTACCCGGGACACCCAAACACTTATCCAAAGTGTTTTCCGCTCCTTTGAGTGTGTGTATTTGTTTAATTAGTATTAAATATACTAATTGTATGTGAACATATGTTACCATATGTTAAATAGGTCATTGTGTGTGTTCGAGTCCTTGCGTGACACCGAACGCCCAAACGACACCTTCGTCGGACCTACTTACACCAGGTGAGTTCATACCCCTGAATGAACCTTTTAAATCTTTTTACATGTTTTATAGGGGGGGGAATACAAGTTAAACATGCAAGTTATCATATCAATCACATGTGATTGATAACCCGCATGCACAAGATTTTACCACACTGTACATTATTTTACCAAGTAGGACACTATAATGGTTTTCAAAAAGGTTTTTCGTTTGTTTCAAGACTCTTATTTATACTGCTTTATTTAAAACTCACTTTAAACTGGTTTATAAAGGTTTTACAAGATTTTAATAAAAGTTCTCTTTCACAACGTATACTTTTACTTGTTTGTTACTGTTGCTTCGCTTTTACTTATTTAAAACTCCTACTTGATAACGCATTTCCTTCGTGATACGCTTATACTGGATTTTTGTCTCTATATTGCTTATACTTGTAGCCTCTTATACTTGATAGACGCTCTTACTTCACTTATCGTCGTCTCCACTTCGTGATACACTTACACTTGGTACACTTATACTTCACGATTCGATTATCCCACTCTATATGCTTATACTTCATGACTCGGATGTTCCACTGTACGCTTATACTTCACGACTCGGATGTTCCACTGTACGCTTATACTTCATGACTCGGATGTTCCTCTATACGCTTATACTTCACGACTCGGATATCTCACTATACACTTATACTTCACAAGTCGGTTATTCCACACTGTACACTTATACTTCACGATATGATTCCACTTAATACACACTCAAGCGTAGTTAGATGTATGTATGTGCTTGTATAGATGCATATAAATAATGATTAAAGGACTTAGGAAGGCGTGTCCTCCCTATTTCCTTTTCTTCGTTGAGATGTGGTCTGGTGGGATCGGATGTCCATCCGAAGGTCGTTGATTCATTAGTTATATATTATGTACACAAGCATAGACATATGGGTTACTTCAGTCAGTTCAGTTATGAGTCTCTACCTCTAGTTCAACACTTACATTAGAAACCCACTAGTTGGAAGACTCTACCCACTATTTGGGATGCATCTTCAGGACATGGCCTTCTCCATTGTCTAGTTGGTAACCAGAGTCTCCTGTAGGGAGAGCAGACATTGTGTGTATAGATCTATACAGGATTGACAACCCCGCACCCAGACTGCTAGCTACAGTTCCGGCCTACCAAGCCAACGGGTGACAAATGTCATATTTTAGGCGCTTGTAGGGCGTCTGGTACTCTAGTCAGTATGGTTACGAGTATCCCGGGTTACCTTATAATTCATTGGCTTTAAGGTAACGGTATTTCGCCAGCAATTTACACTGTATGCTGGTAATTCATTTCGGAGTCACACTATTTTGACCTTACAAGACGTATCTTTCATTTGATACTGTCTGGGGTCTGCTTTCTCTGTTTTTGACCTTACAAGACGTATCTTTCATTTGATATTGTCTGGGGTCTGTATTCACTGTATTCACTGTATCCACTGTATTCACTATTTTAGACCTTGCAAGACGTATCTTTCATTTGATACTGTCTGGGGTCTGTTTTTCACTGTTTTAGACCTTACCAGCTGTACCTTTCATTTGGTACCTTCTGGGGTCTGATTCTCTACTTGTTAGACTGAACCAGGCGTGTCGTTAGTTCGTTACTCTCCTGGCGGCTATGATTCCTTTGCCTTAGTCAGCAGTCCTCACTGCTGAGGCATATGTATTTCCCTGATGTCTCTTGCTTCCTTAATAATCAAATTCAGTATTTTGATAATGATAGCAATTAAGGGAAAACTACTTTTTACCGCATAACACTGACCAGTCTTGGTAGAAGGCTGCTTTTATTAAAGAAAATATAGGATTTTCTGGAGAGCACTCTAATACACAGAAAACACTTAAACTACTACTTATTAAAGTTATTTGATTGAAACATCACTAAAGGCTTATGAACTCACCAGCATTTGTAAAAATGTTGATACTCGCTTTTCAAATAACTTGTATTCTCAGGTTAGCATTAGACAGGTACACCCCCGAAGCTGATGAAGAAGACGACTTAGTACCTTACTGTATTTATTCTATTACTTGTATTACTTTAATACGTTGTAATGTAACCATGAAAAATTATTACTATTAATGCAATGTTTTGTTGTACTTTGATTACTATAA